>NW_022196914.1:22372611-22433510 GCF_008632895.1 Mastomys coucha
AAAAAAAAAACAAAACCAAAATACAGGCAATAAAGTTGCCAAAATTCGATATATGGAATCTTGAACAAATTTCAGTCTTGATTTGTTATAAGTAGCTATAAGAAGCATATAACTGATACAGTTTCCTACCACAGAGATTTAAGAACAAAATGCAGAGATGGGAATCCCCAGCTCAGACCCACACTTTGTCACTGGCAAGCAGGAACCCTAAGTAAGCTGCTCAGTGCTTCTGACATTCCCCCCTCATCTCTAAAGGGTGAGGGTGTCACTGAAGGAAACTGCTTTGAGACTCTTCTTAGCTCTCTACTTACATTTCTTTACAAAGCCCGTCTTTATACCGTATCCACTCTCTAACAAAATTATAAACTATTTCGCTGGCAGGAGACAAGCTCCAGAATACCTAAAAAGTAAAGGAATGTCTTGCTCCCTATAATAACAATGATGCATGTGTGTGACACATGCACACACATCCCTAAACAAAATATATACAATTATACATATATAACTATACCTGCACAGATAACAATATGCATACATGTTGTGTTAGCTGCTATTCCCATTGATTTGATAACTGCGTGATAGAAACATCCTAAGGGAGGAGTTAAATCTAGTACATAGTTTTAAAGCGTTCAGTCTATAGTGTTTTACCAACAAGCACATGGGTAGATCATTGTGGTAACAGGAACATAAAGAAAGATGCTGTCTAACTTATAGCAGACAGATAGTTGAGAGGGACAATGGGCCTATGGTCTGGTCTAAGATTCAAAGGCACTCACTATTACCTACCTTGTGCAGCTTGTTTCCATCTCCTATCAGCTTCCATAACATCTCTAAATAATATCATCGGTAAGGAACAAGCTAAAGTGGGAAACTTCACATCCAAATAATAACATACACATGTATTAATTTTCAAAAGCACAGGAAGAATATTTCAATGTTATGTCTTAGAGTCTCTGACTTTTGAAGCTGTTAATCTATGGGATCTTTTTAGTCCCCAAATGAGAGTCCACGTTTTCTTGCCTCTTAAGATCGTTCTTACTCATCTTTCTTCTCTTTCCTTGGAGTGGGAGGTAGTCTCTGAGACTCACTGGGTGAATGGCAGAAGGGAACACTCCCAAATGACCAGAGCCTTTCCACTACTGAAGGCTCAAGAGAGCAAGGGCAAGAGAAGTAAACTGTCCAAAATGGCTGTTCCACTGCAAGTCTGCTCTGTCATCTAAGACTACAGCCGCCACAGGATTGGCTGAGACTGATCTCATCTCAAGTGACAACTGTAATGGAACCCTGTCTTAAGTCACCCATGCAAGCCCATCCTCCCTGTCCCATCAAGGAAGGGCAGAGAGAGGACCAAAGTTGTTCACTGCTAAAGGATAGATTCTCTCTTCTTTCACTCTTGTGTGTGTGTGTGTGTGTGTGTGTGTAAAGGAGCTATGGCTGGACTCACTCAAAGTTGAAAGCTTGATCTTTAATGCACGGGTATTGGAGACAGGCCTAACGAGAGATGACAAGATTATATGGGCACTGCTAGTTATCATGAGAGTAGTTGTTAAAAACTGAGGTTGTCCCTCCTGTGTTTCTTTAGTATGAGATCATTTGTCCTTTCATGCCTTGCCACAGAATGGTACATCACAGAAGCCTTGACCAGAAGCCAACAAGGTTATGCTGCTGTACTCTCCAGAGTCATAAGCTAAATAAACTTTTTAGATGAGTTATTCAGTCTGGGATTTATAACAACAGCAAATGGAGCAAGAGAAAAGGAGGGGTATCTTACTTCCTTTTCCAATGCCATGATAAAATATGACCCAGGAAAAAACTTAAGGGAGAAAGGGATTGTTTGGGTTTTTGACTCAGTTTGTGGCAGCTGATCGTACTGCATCTACAATCAGTAAGCAGGAAGTAATTGGTGCTTGTGCCCAGCCACTTTCTTCCCTTGATATGGCATAGGGCCCAGCCCAGAAATTAAGCTCACCCATGGAGTAAGAGTAGGTCTTAAATATCCATTAACCTAATTAAAATAACCTACCCCAGGTATGTCTATACACCTGTCTCCCAGGAAATCTCAAGTTGTCAATCAACATTAATCATCACAAGGGTCCAATTTCTAATGAAGATACACGAGGCAAAAACAGAAAGGCAGAAGGTATCACTGACATGTATAAGTTGAAGTTGTTACTACTATACTTCTTGGTGGGGTGAAGCAATGAAGACAGAAGGCCCTGTCTGCTCTACAAGGCGGTATGTGTTGGAGGTAAAATTACTTTATGGTAAACAAAACTGTAGCTTGAATTGAGGGAGAAAAATCTATACCATAAATATGTATTCATGTAACTCATATGCTGACACTACAAAATGCAGAGTAAATATAAATACAAATAGTAGGAATAGTGGTGAATTTTAATGTCTTAAATAAGCACAACCAAGTAAAAACCAAAAGCAGTATGCTTAGCCTAATGATAAATCTATGACTTCTAGACCCTGACAAAGAATCTAATTTTCTCTGTGCAAGGAATAGATGACTTGATAGGTCATTCTTCTCCTAAAAACTTCAATTCAACATCCATTTAAAACCTATGTTGTATTTTTCAAAGCTTTATGCATTAAAAAATATCACTCTCCCTAAATTTTGCATTTATAGCCCTTTTATCATATAAATTGTGGTCATAACCTAAGTGAGGGTTTTCAGGGGCCACTGAAGGGAAACTGCTCTCTTCTGTATATGGGTTACATCAAGTGAAATAAATCTTGCCCAAAGCTGGAATTGTTTTTGAACATAGCACTTGAAACTAATCTCTTCTCTTTTGAAAATATACTAGTTTTTCTTTTGGCCAGAATAGATCAAATTCCCCCGGGGAGAGCTGTTGTTTCCTTCTGTGATGTACTGACTCTTGATTAAGAATCATAGAATTTCCTATGCATTTTTGCCTAACACTCTTCTGGCACAAGGGCAACACTTCATCCATAAAGGTGTCAGGAACATGTGGACTACCCTCACATCCAAAGGGTAAGAAGAAATCAGGGACTGAAGCTCAAAATATGTTGAAGTGTTCCTCCACTCTAGGCCTTCCTCTTCATCTCCTTGTCAAATTTAATATTCTCAAACTAAAAGGCAAGCTGCATTTGACAGATAAGTTGGAGAATCGAGGTAGAAATTTCAGAGTATGTTTATGTTATACATATGTTCATAAAGGCTTGAGTGGAATGTAATGAATAGGCCTTTGACTCATTTAAATATAAAGTAAGAATTTCAGGCATCTGAGATGGTATTTTTTTCCTCAATATGATAGTATCTAGGGAGATATTTTTAAATATGTACTGTGAGACAGACAGAATAATCTTGCTGCCATAAAGATTTATATATGTTATAGATATGAGATGAAATCAAATATAAAAATGAATACTTTGGCTGGATCTCCCTCCTGCCCTTCTCATTCTTTGCAACATGTGCTCTACTCCAAATATAGCACCACATTCCTGTGACCCCTGGTAACCAGTAAGTGTGAAATGCGGGTTTTCCCCCTACGAACCAGGAAACAAGCTCTGGATAGTGCAGTAGATTCATTTGGGTATCCCTAGTTTCAATCTCCCACAAGGTAAGGAGAGGGTTCATTTCTTCTGAATAGGGAGGGAACGGTCTTGTTGCATGAGGAATCAACTACATAATTATACGATTGGAACATTGGTTAGTTACAGGGTATGGTTGATTTCTCACACAATTGTACCCCGCCCATTTTTCTGAGAAACCATCTACAATCTAGAGACCTCATGATCTCCTCCTTGGACTTGATTAATTTGCTAGGATGACTCAGTGAACTCAAGGGAAGACCTCATTATGGAAATTGGCATATTTAAAAGTATAGTAGGAACAATATAGCTGAAGAAATATAGGGCAAAGGTTATTGGACAATGGTTTTGGCAGTACTTTCCAGAATCTTCCATATGTTCACTTAGGGAGAAGCTCTCCATTTCAGACTTTATGAATGCTTCATTTCACAGGTATAAATATTTCTATCCATGACCATTGATGCAACGATGCATTGATGCAAACATTGATGCTCAAGGTTAAAACCCTTTCCTCTCTGTATGTTGATGGATGTGCAAAGCTGAAAATTCTGTTATTCTATGACTGGGTTCCTCAGGCAACTGGACCCTTCCCTATCACAACTCTGGGGCTATAAAAATCACTCATCTCATTAGCATGGAAAAGGCATGCTTATGGCTTTGAATACTGACAGGTTTTAGAAGCTAAATATATCAGAAAACTAGATGTAGAGCAAATGATTTGATGATTTGGCTATGGTAGCTGGCCGGGTTTTGTCTCATCATCCCAACTGCTGGGGTTACAGATACCCGCCATCACACTCACCTTTTCACTTGGGTTCTGTAAGTCTAAACTCTGGTCTTTATACTTCAGAACCAAGTGCTTTACTGTGCAATCTCTTTCCCCAGCCCTAAGACTGCAGAGGAGTATGGAAATATATTGCTGTAAATTTAAAACTGTAGGTAGTTTCTTTAACTCAAACATAGGACTTTAGCATTAAGATTTGTAATCTTAATAATCAGACTGATGAATTTAGGCCCTCTCTCTGGGTTGTTCTTTCAACCTTGTATATCAGCCAGTCAATTCTGCTCGAAATTCCCCCAAACTCATCATGTACAGAAGTGTCTCACACTTCTGATGGAAATCTTGCTACGCTATAATAGTGGTTCTTATTAATAAAACTCCATCTCACCTTCAACTCTCTCAGAATAAACCCACTTTGGTTTTAGAAACCCTTCCTCACTTGGAATGTTGGTACCACTAATAGTCATTTTGGCACTTACTATTGAGAAAAAAAAATCACAGCTGACCTTTTATAGCATGCTTGGGGATACACCAGTGTGCTCTTATGTATATTTTCTTACTACATTGCATTCCTATCTTCTTACATGCCCTGGGATCACAGGCACTGCTGCTCTTAACAACACTATATCACAGAACTTTTGGAAACAAATTATTGCTGGAGATTACCAGTCTCTAAATATTTTGGAGATAAAAACAAGAGAGACTCAGTAATCCTCATTTTCTCCCCAAAGGTAGGGTTTTACATTGGAAAGACTGGTCAAATGTCCACATCATTGTACACACCTGTACAGAGAACTATCAGCAAGCAACACATATAAGTAAGCAAGAAGCATTACTTCCACAGTGATCAAGAATATTGAGTGTGTAACAAAGACCCATCCTGGCACCTTTGTTTACAGTAGCTGGGATGGCATGTCACTGACCTGGGTTATTAGCACAAAGCTTCCGGAAGCAGAATTTTGGAGACATTTCTAAAGTCTCAATTTTGGACCTATCTCCTCTGCAGTATCCACCAGATTAGATCCCTACCTTGGTGCCATAGTCAGCTCCATTCTCTAAGCTAAAGCTCATACACTCACAGTGAGGCTCACTTCTGTCTCCAGTAAAAGCTGAACCACTCAGCCCATTTCCCCTTTCCTGCCCCTGCACTTCCTGAATCAGGAGTTCAGCCTGTCTGCTGAGTGGCGAAGGACTGTTCCCATCACTCCTGTAAAATGCAACTCTTCCACTACCAAGTAAGGAATAGAAATGCTGGTACAAAGAGTAGTGAAGTTTATTGGCCTGGACCGCACAGGATTGGAGCAGATACACTTTCAACCTTTTCAATTGTTTACTCTCCAAATACCTTACCAAATTCTTGACCTTTCTGACCCTACATATGTCCTCCCTCTACATGCTATGAAAATCCTAGACAACCAAGACACTAAAGCTCCTGTTTATGTTCTCAGACTCATTTGAAAGAAAAATATTTTACTTTCATTGTAGGGTTTCAAAGCAAAGGCAAATGCTTCAAAAACCTCCCTAATTAGTATCATTCACGTTAACTCACAGGGCACTGGCAAGTAAATATTTAATGCCTAGTATCTATACAACATATTCCTGGCATTAAAGTGAGTAATTTGCCTAAAGAAAGAAATTAATAAAATTAATCTTTAATATTATGTAAAACCATATAAATTTGCCCCTTATTGTGGGAAAAATGGTCCAGGATCAGTACCACTACATAGCCCAATCTATTTTAAACATTTTGTTCAGGGTGAAACTCTATAGTTGTTGATTAGCATGAAAATAAAGACAATTCATTAGATAGAGCCATAAACTCCTCTCAATATATAGTATCAGAATGAGTTGATAATGAACCTACTTAGAGAAATAATATGCCTTCAATATTGAGAGAAAATTCACCATCTTCCAGGAAAATATCCATCATAGTAATTAAGCAAATAAACAATAATAATGACAATGAAACCTACAATGTTTTTATATCTACCTCTTACATTATTTAACCTCTTACAAAGTCCATGGGAAAATCAGTTTATTAATTTCCAACTTAAATCTTTGCCTCCAAATACTTATTGAGAATCCCACTGAGCTGGGGAAAATGAAGGGCTGCTTATTTCTAAAGAAGAGGCAAATGGAAAAAAAAAAAAAACCAAGGAAGCAAGAGAAAGACAGAAGAGAAAGGAGGGCAAATGCTTGCTGCCAGTGTTCACTGTGGCTCCCTACCCTCCTGATTCCAGGCTTCATTTTAAAGGCTCTAAACCATCAAGTGTTTACAAAGGAAGGTTACCCTACCATGAGAATGAGGATACTGCTTCCTCTTGAATACTAGTTAATAGTGTAAGCAAATGCATAGAGTAACATATGACCACACTTTCCTTGTGCTTGAATATGCACATCTTATCCTGGAATAGATCCCTCTCTCATTTCCAAACACAAACACAAAAATTTTACCTCTATACTGAAACCTAAGGGTAGCATAGTATCACCTATAAAAGATCCAGATCATGAAAGAACTCTCTCACCAATAACTCTTCTGTTTTCCACGGGATCTCAGGAGTACATTTTTTCTCTTGTTTTCTTTACAGAAAAAATAAATAAATAAGAGCTTAGGCTACATGCACAGATAAATGCCTCCCCTTTCTGATGACAAAGGTCTTGTATTCATTTTCTACCAAACACGGATGGGCTGAAGATGTAACATCCCCTTCAAACTTCTGTGGATACCGACATTTTACATGTGGTGCCTAAGCCTAAGAGGCTAAGTAGTGTGGGCTTTAAGCTTTTCACACATAGATGGGAAGCATGCCTGGGACAGTGTGAAACAGGATATTTGACAGTGGATATGCACATCCTTATCTGATGGTCCTAATAACCTGTGGGGTAAAGCCTTATTACGTCAATGTTGAAGGTAAGAGAGCTGAGATGGAGATTTTACTCCTCTGTGGTCGCTGGGTGAATGCAGCCCAAAACTTGAACATTTAACTATGTCCCATTTATGATGGCTGTCCAATTTTGAGGTGGAGAGCATCAAATTGGAGCAGAAAATCAGCAGAAAGAAGACCTAAACTTCAACTCTAGGAATTTCTAGCTAAGTAACTTAAATAATATGAGCACCAATGTATTCATAAAACAAACTGTTCAGTGAGCGTTTATGAAGGCCAGAGATTTCCATGCATTTGTAATATGCCTTAAGGAAAGCAGTCTTCAGAGTACCATGCTGATCACACTAAGTTAGATAGGCATAAAGTCCCAACCCTATCCCTAAGAAGAGTCACAGCAGACTTCCAACATAATATCTGGGCTGATGTTACTGAATTTACTGAATTAATGCCCCTATGAACTAAAAGAGAAACATGAGCTAGCATTGTGGAATCAAGCTTTGGTCCATCACTAAACCCTGCACTCTTTCCCTCAGCCTTCCTCCTTGTTCTAGTCTATAGTAAGAAAATCTTTTTCATCTTACAGGGTAGGATTTCTTAAATGTATACTCTTCAGCTCTGTTCCCTGGAAATATCTCTGTCTCCATAGAGAGCTGCAACAATCTGCCATTACTCACAGGTAAAAGTGATGCTGCAATTATTCATGTCCAGGGAGGCCCTAAGCTTTAAGGAATTCACATTTGAGTTCTTAAAACATTAAGGGACTAAGGGAGTAATAGTCTAAGATCCTAAGCTCTAAGGAATTCACATTTGAGTTCTTAAAACATTAAGGCACTAAGGGAATAATAGTCTAAGACATGTTACATACAGAACAAAAAATAAAATAAAATAAAGCTTCTTAATGCAGAATCCTTATTTCTACAAAGTTAGAAATGAAAAGAGACAATAAAATCACACAAGGTTAACTCACTGGAAGTATTTCCTCAAGAAAAGATATATGACTCTAATTTAATCATTGAGTATTGATCTGGTTCCTAATAACATGATAAGAGATGAAGAGCCAGGGACTAGGCAGTGGTGGAGCACATCTTTAATCCCAGCACTTGGGAGGCAGAGGCAGATGGATTCTTGAGTTTGAGGCCAGCCTGCTCTACAGAGTGAGTTCCAGGACAGTCGGGGCTACACAGAGAAACCCTGTCTCAGAAAAAAAAAAAAAAGAAAAAGAAAAAGAAAAAAAAAAGAGATGAAGAGCCAGAAAGCTAGGAATAGCATCACTTCTTCCCCTAAGGTATATGTATGCAGTTAGGACAGGACTAATATGGAAATGTCAATCACGTCTTTAAGTCCTATGAGTAATAGTTATGTACTCCTGACAAGCCTAGCTAGCTCCGATGTGACAGACAACCATAAGGTGTTCTGGAATATGAGACAATGCTCAGTGTACATTGCAACAAATTGTTGGGCAAGGCAACTAAAGGAAACACTGAACACTCAGTAGAGAATGCAGATGAACGGAGGGGAGGAGCCATGAGAGGCTCATGGAACTTCAAGTTAAGCCTTACAGATAGCAACAAGAACCTCCTAGTCCCTCTTCTGGTGTTTCTGAAGACAGCTACAGTATACTTACATAATAAATAAATAAATCTTCCGGCCAGAGCAAGCAAGGCCAGAGTGAGCTGAGCCAAAGCAAGTAGGGCCAGATTGAGAGCTGGAGAGATGGCTCAGTGGTTAAGAATACTGACTACTTTTCTGGAGGTCCTAAGTTCAAATCCCAGCAACCATATGGTGGCTCACAACCATCTGTAATGTGACTGGATGCCCTCTTCTGGTGTGTCTGAAGATAGCTACAGTGTACTTACATATAATAAATGCATAAATCTTTAAAAACAAAACAACAGCAAAAGAACCTCCTAGGCTATATCCAGAGAGCTCTAAGGAAATTTTGGAGGATATTCATGTCAAATTGCAGAGGAATGAGATTAGAGGGCAGAATGTCAAACTAGAAGCAGCAAGACTATGTAAAAATATGTTCAAAACACCCCTACGACTCAGTTGTTCTCTTCCCATCACTGTCCTGTCTCAACATCTATTCTCTTTCCACAATTGACTTTCAATGTAATGATAGCTAAAAATGTTAAAGAGTTCACTCTACTAAGAAAATACACAATATGGACAAGGGATCAGTGAGAAGTAGCAATCTCCATGTTCTCAAACACCATAGATCACATTTAAGTCAAGAATTCACAGCAAGACTCGTTGGCTGTAGAGACGATGGAGAGGTCACTGGCACATGTGCCTCCACAGTGTCCACAGTTGCTGTCACTGTCTGCCTCTCATTTGCACATCATCACCTCTGATGATGACATTTCAGACTTCCAGGCTGAGCCCACAGCTGGGCTGAAAACCCAACAGAGCATGAATGCAGTCTCTTAGGCCACATGTCGTCTGACTGTCCTCACTAAGTGTCATATTTTTCTGTCCCCTCAAAGGATAGTTTCCTATTTAAAGAATTGGAAAACAAATAATAAGATGTACTCAGGCTGTTGGTTTGCTTGCTTGCTTGCTTGCTTGCTTGCTTGCTTGCTTGCTTGCTTGCTTGCTTGCTTGTTGTAGTATGGGGATTGAGCCCAGGGGCTCATAAATGTTAAGCAGATCATCACTTCTAAATAGAAATCATGGTGTATGCCTCACTGTGCACACTAATGTCTCTGCACATGCCTACTAATATCCAAGTTTGATCTAATCAAAGTTGCAGAATCTCTTTGTCCTTATATTTTTATCTTATTTTTCATTGAAGATATTATATAGGTAATTTTATTAATTATAATAAAATTAGAAAAGGGCTGTTATGATTCAAACTAATTCACTGATAGGAGAAGCTAGCTGTAGGTTGATGAGTGGAAGATGATAGACAGCTAGACAGACAGATGTACATGTACATATACATGTATGAAAATTAAGTCACATGGTACTAACAATGTACCCCTCAAGAACCATAGTCTAACAAAAACCCCAGTGCCAGGCATGAAAAACCCCATTTTAGTGGTTAGTCAGGGTAGTTCAAGTGAATCATCAAAACAATATGAATTCTTTATGACGTCCTATGCTCTCTCCAGGGGTTGAGGGCTCCTTTTACTGAGGATACCATAAACTTAGGACACTGCACTCCGAGGATTCCAGCCAGAAATGATCTGAAAGCCTCTTTCTTATATTCTACCTTCCACAGTTCCAGAAAATACTATGAAAGGGAGGAAAGCTCTACCCAGCTGAACCAGAACAATGACCAGCAACACAAGATATCTATAAAAGTGCAACAGGTGGTACATGGTAGTAGTAACCAACTGCTGTCTAATTTGGCTTAAGGACCTCTCAACAGGAGGGAAATCGTGCTTGGCACTAAAACCCTAGACAGTTTCTTTAGGCTAGTGATGTCATGGATGTTAGAAAAGAATCTACTACTGTTACTTTACTAGACCAATGTGACTCTTTAATATATTCTAAATTTTATCCACAGGTGAGTGTGGCTACCATCCCTCATCAAAGAAAGCTCTCTTACAGCAAATGGAGACCATCACAGAAAAACAGAACCAGACAATGTAGACATCAATATGTCCCAGCCCTTGTAGATGCATCTATATCATGTCTCTTGCATCTATGTCTCAGGAAATATTGAGAAATAAGAGACAGAAAGCTTGTAAGAACCAAATTATCAGCAAGTGACCAGTCAAACAATCTCTGCTATAAATTATTAAAACAGCATGAACAGAGCTATGCCAATAGCAAGTGACACACCAACACAGAAGGGGAATGTCATGAGACCCCACACCTAGACAGAGACAACTAATGATGGCTGGGGGAAGGAGAATTAGCCTCTCCCAAGGATGAGTCCCCTTAATGGCTGTCCAGTGTACAGTGTTCAGCTCTAAAACCATATAAACACAAATAATAAAATGGACTCAGCAGGTTGTATTTATATATTTGTACATAACCACATATTACAATAATAATAAAAAACAAGCAAGCTATCAACTTGAGAGTAAGAGGCTACGGTGTTGGAGAGAGAGTAATTGGGAGGACAAGAGGAAAGTGAAATACATTTTACTTAAAATTAGATGTACTTAATTGGTGTGTACAACAGGGGAAGGAAGAGAATTGATTAGCGATATATGTACACACACACACACACACACACACACACATATATGAGGTTTGCTTTTTTAAAAGTGAATTAAGATTTTAAATTCAAACAAAGTGTCTTAGTTACTGTTCTGTTGTTATGAAGAAATAGCTTGACCAAGGGAACTCTTATCAAAGAAAGCCTTTAGCTGGGCAGCACTTGGTTACAATTTCAAATGCTTAGTCCATTAGCATCATGATAGGATCACCATGTGACATAGGTAGGCACTGCAGCAGTAGCTGAGAGCACCACATCATGACCCAGAGGTAGAGAGTGGAAGGAGGGAGGGAGGGAGGGAGGGAAGAAGGGAGGGAGGGAGGGAGGAAGGGAGGGAGGGAGGGAAGGAAGGAAAAAGGGAGCAAGCTTGGCATGGCCTTTTGAAACCTAAAAGTCCACCCTCAGTAACACACTTCCTCCAACAATGCCACACCTCCTAATCTTCTAATCCTATCAAGGAGTTTCACTCCCTGGTGACTAAGCACTCAAATATATGAGCCTACAGGAGTCATCCTCACTCAAACTACCACACAAAGAAAAGTTCTAAAGCTGTTCTTCTTCAAACATTCATATTTTAATTATCATCCTATCACTAGTATTAAAGCTTGTTGTGGACAGAGATAAGAGGTAATGTCCCAAATAGGATGAAGTATAAATCCCAGGTGCACACAGCCCGTTATTGAGAAAACAACATAGCATGATTTCTGCCTCTCCCTAGAGTTCTTCTGTGCAATGACCAGTCACTGATTTACACATCAATACCTTAAATGTCTAGTAACATCAACCTAAAGCACTTTTTAAAGTGATGACTTATTTGGGGGAATAACAGCATTCAGTTTTAAAACATAGCCATTCATTTCTGACAGGAAATAAATCATGCAACAGTCTCTGCACAAACTACCAACACAGAGCAATAAATCTTTGAATTCAGCCCTACACCAGGCATAATGCTGTAAAATGAAAGTCTAGTTTTACTCAGTGACCTCAGGCTTGCCTCTGCTGGACAGTAAATCTGATGCAAAATGAGCAAATATGGGTGGCTGAGTTTCAATCTGGCACTGCACCGAGGCTTTGTCAAGGATCCCAGAATTTAGAATTTTTAAGAACAACAACAACAAAAAAAAGAAGTCTGAAAACAAAAACATATGCTACACAGCTGGGGATGGGGAAATTAAAGGGAAGAGCTTTCACCTTGGATGGGAAAACACTTTGGCCACTTCTTTGACTTAATCCATTCTAAAGCCTTGGCTTTTATTCTCTGAATTTATTATCTTCAAGGTATGTGTTAGTGTGTGTGTGTATGTGTGTGTGTGTGTGTGTATCTACACATATATATGCATTGAGTGAAAGATGATACATTTACTCTTTCATCCATCCAATTTAAAAAATCAATGAATGACTTATCTCTTACTGACTCTGGTCCTCTGAAAATTATTTAAGTTTGCTGTAGCTCAACTTCCGAATCATTGAAATTGGAATGATCTTAGAACATAACCCATAGGACACCTTACCCATACCCATTCATACTCAATATCACATGACCTTTGCACATAACCCATAGGACACTATAACCATATGCATTCAAACTCAATACCACAAAGCATACTGACATTGAGGATTTACTCTAGTGAGCAAAGCAAACGAGATCCTGCATTTTTCAATGGAACATAACTAGAAAATGAAAATACATTTCATCATCTGCAGAGGAACTAGAGGAAAAGTAGAGGATCCCACTCAATAAAAGCAGGGATCCCTAGAGGAAGGGTTCAGACATGGCTATGCAGCACTGGAGACCACTGAGCTGAAACCCTTGAGATGAACTAAGCAATACAAAAAGAATAGGTTTTTGGAACCTAAGCTCAACACTGAACTATTGAGATGATTCTTTTCTGCAGATCCCTGGTAGAGTATCCAGAAGGAATAATCCATTTTCAACTTTACACACAGATGTTACAACAGGTATTACTGGGGGCTAGGGACATGATTCAGTTGCTAAAAGCACTTGCTGTTCTTCAAGAGGGCCTGGGATTAGTCCCCAGCTTCCATATGGCAACTCATCATCATTTAATACAGTTCTAGAGGACCTGACACTCTCTTCAGGCCTCCACAGAGGTGGTTCACATACGAATGTTCAGGCTCACCCACTATTAAAAAAAAAAAAAAAAAAAAAAAAGGAACATTTCATTTGCTTCCATCTGCATCTGTCATGTGATAGTAAGATATAAAGAGATCAAGCTAGAACTGGGGCTGGGAACTTCATCCATGATGGCTAGCTTTAAAAGTGCTAAAAAGCACTGTGCAGGCTGCTGATAATTAAAAACCAACAATGGTCTTGCCCAGCCATGAACTTTAAGAAACTATGAACCTGCCAAGTAAAATGTGACTACCCGGATTAGTGGCAAAAATGTTATGGGAGTGGCCAGAGGTTCTCTGATTGAACTCTAGGCTCTTTCCACAGGAGGGAATCATAGCTGATATTGTAAACTCAGTCAACATCCATTCTTGGGAGGTCACAGGCATAAGAGGGGGAATCTGCTCTTTTGCTAAACTGACACAGCATCAAATGGCATTCTAAATATCTGTTTGTGCTGGTAGACAGAGGCTACTCTCACCCTTAATCAGAGAAGCCTTTCTCTGTGGCAAGTGGCAGTGGGTCGTGGCTCCCAAGATCTCAGGAAGAAGTAAGTGTTGGGAGAGTAAAGTAAATAACCAGGTAGAGGGAAAAAGCACAAAGGCAAGATGGTGATAAAGTGTGGCCACGCCACCTTCTAGCAGGACACAGCCATTGTAGGCAGGAACTCAGCTGCTACAGTAACCAGCACTGTCAACCATGACAGAGTCTCAGGGAGGGCTCATGGGCCTCAGTTCTTCCTGCTGAATTAATGGCTACTGGGAGATTCTGGCAGAGAGGGAGTCATTACATTCAGCTGTGAACCCACAAGTGTGCTCACCAGACTAAAAAGTTTAGCCAACAGCATCTGGACTCAGTCAGAGAGGATGTGCCTAGCCCAGCTGAGACCTGATATGCCAGGGTGGGTGATAGCCAAAGGGTCCTGGAGAAGAGGAGGGTCCTGGAGAAGAGAAGTGTAGGGAAAAGGTTGTAGGAGAAGATAACCTGGATGGGGCAGGGAGCCATGAGTGGTATATAAAGTGAATGAATGAAATGAAGTAAATAAATATGTTGAAAGAACTAAAAAATAGAAACTAAAATGTTAAGCTACACCTAAGGTGACACAAATTGACCTGGTTAAACTCAGTAGGTGTCCTGGTTCAGTTATTACTGCTATGATGAAACACCATGGCCAGAGAAACTTGGGAAGAAAGAGAACTTCTTATGCTTCCACATTGCTGTTCACCATTGAAGGATGTCAGGACAGGGACTCAAACAGACAGGAGATGAGGCAGAAGCCACAGAGGGGTGTTGCTTACTGGCTTTCCCCTTCTGGTTTGCTGAGTCTACTTTTTAAGAGAACCTAGGACCACCAGCTGAGACATGTCACTACTTAAAAAGTGGGCCTTCCTACATCAATCACCAGTTAAGAAAATGTCCAACAGTTTTGTCTACAGCCCAATCTAACAGAGGCTTCTCTCAACTGATGTTTCCCCTCTGTGGAATAACCCTAACTTGTGAGCTTGTGTTAAGCTCACATAAAACTATCCGGCACTGGGTCACAAAACAAGAGAAAGAAAAGAAAGTGGAGAAAAGATTTGTTGAGAAGAAAGTGTCTAGCAGAACTAAGCTAAAGAAATGGGGGGGTGATAAAAATAATATGTATAAAACTGAGAAAGAATTCATCAAAAATACTTAGAAGAAGAGAGATACTGGAAAGTAATGGCAGAGAAAGAGAGCAAAATTGAGGGAAGGGGAGGGGGTTACAATTTGTCATCACCCAGAAGTGCTAATGCTGGCTCAAAAACCTCAAACCCAGACTCCCTCATCAATCTTAATACCCCCCAGATTCTGTGTAGAGCAACCATGGAAAGAAAAGAAAGTTCTTAGCCAAATATTGGAGTCGAGCTTGGAAAAATGAGCTTTACAATGACAGCACATATTTTAAGGGCTTATTGGGATCTAACTAAGGAGACTGGCTCCAAGCCTCGCAGTTTCACATATTTTCTTGATTCCTAAATTAATCATTTTTAAATCATCTGCCTTAAAATAAGCCAAAGGGAAGCTTCCTTCAGGAATAGCAATTCATTGGCATCTCATAATTAAAAACTAGATCACATTTTTGGGAAAAGGACAAAATGAGAATTTGATTTAAATTTAATATGATATATGCTCATGTGTCATGCATACCAATGAGGCCGAAAAGAAATATTTAATATGATACAACTCTAATATAAAACTAAATAAGTTTTATCTATTCATCAGGATTTATTAACCATAAGGAACTTGATGGAGTTATATCAGAGCCTTTGATGGGAGAAAATGATTATAAATTTTTATCTATTAATGTATCTTACACATACAATCACCTTCTTCTCCACTACTAACATTCCAAAGAAAGATAGGATTAGAAATCTAGTTTATATATTACATTTACAGTATGGTGAATTAAATAGCAATGACAACTAGTATTTTTTAAACAATTTTAACATTCAGGATGTTATCAGTATTCTCGGAGTTTATTGGTTTTTTTTCTCTGTGTCTCTGTTTTCATTGTTTTTATGACTTCCCTTGCTTTACTCACCTAAGTGACTCTACGCCTCTCTATAAGTACAGACAGTGAATTATTAAATGGATAACTTTGGACAGAATTTTCCACATGTCTTGTTATCATACACATATTATGATAATATCTGTCCTTCCTTTCAGAATGTGCTAGAAGTTCTTAAGTATCACACATGGTACAGCTCCTCCTCTCTATACGCACTATTAAACACAGATATATATATATATATATAGTCAGCTTGAGAGAAGGCAGTAATTACAAAAGCAGCTAGTCGAAAGTCATGGAACACTTTAGGAAACATATTTGATTATCTTTAGAAATCCATCACAAAATTACTGAATAAGATTCCAAAGGAAGCTCTGATGTACTCTCTAAGAGACACCACAAAGGGAATTTGTCTAAAGTACCTGAGAAACAAAACTCTTGCATCTTTCAAAAAAAGTATCCTTCCTTGGGGTGTTAAATAAACTCCCAGCAGAATGGCTTTCATTCTGTATTTTACAGTCAGAGGGTTCCAGTCCATTGCAACTTCATTCCTGGCTAAGAACTGGATACTCTAATGATCGCTCTCTCTATGATTTCCCAAGAAAATCAAAGGACTAGGAAGCTCACTACATCGGGTGAAATCCAGACCAGCGATTATGAATGCCAACACCTGTGGCATAAGCCAGGATAGAGGCCTCTAGACTCAGTGTACCAAGTTAAGAGGAGCTGAGCTGAGCTGAGCTGATGCTGACGATCTTCATATTCCACAGCCAATCAATCCCAGCCACATGGACCATAGGTACTTCATAACAATGGCTGTTCCTACACACAGAACAATCTGAATTTGACCCAGAATTGGAGACAAAGAAGCACCAAGGAATATTTATCTCAGATTTCTTCTTCATTGACATCCCAGTTATCTCAGATCAACTCACATCAGGATGTCTTAACACATGCATAAGCAGTAATATCTACTAATTGAACAAGTGCAGTGGAAAGATTATCCATCCATTTATTTTTTCAGTGGACAATTAAAAATATCCACTAAAATTCAGACACAAAGTTAGTTATAGGAAGATCACTATAAGCAAATTTAGAATCTGTGATAGAGTACAATATTGAATTTACTGAGAAATAGATGGATTAGCCAAATAATCGCATTAATACATGTTTAAATATAAGTAATGATTTTAAAAGTAGATGTAGTTTTCTGTGAGGACAACTGAAGGAAAGACGGAAGGAAGGAAATAAAGGAGAAAGGAAAGAAGGGAGGAGGGAAGGAGGCAGGGAGGGGAGGAGGGAAGAAAGGAGGAAGGAGAAAGAGAAAGAGGGAAGGAAAGATGGAAGGAAAGATGGATGGAAGAAAGAAGGAAGGATAGGACAGAAGGACAGAGGGAGGGAGAGAAGGAGGGGAGGAGGGAAGGAGAGGAAAAAGAAAGAAAGGGAAGGGAGAAAGGAGAGAGGGTCTGTAATAGGGAGACAGGAAGATGGGAGCATTGTGCAGATTGGAAATCATGGAAGGCAACCTGGGATGTTTAAGTAGTAAGCTGAATGGCAAGGAGTTTGGGAAAGAAAAACAGGCAGCAGGAACAGTCCATTCAAAGCTCCAAGCTAGAGGGATCATAATATTAGCCCGAAAGATCACAATACACAAAATACAATCCACAAACCACAAGTAACTCAAGAAGGAAGACCAAAGTGTGGATACTTCATTCCTTCTTAAAAGGGAGAACCAAATACCCATGGAAGGATTTGCAGAGACAAACTATGGAGAAGAGACTGAAGGAAGGACAATCCAGAGATTGCTCCACCTGGGAGTCCTTCCCATATTCAACCATCAAATCCAGACACTATTGTGGATGCCCGCAAGGGCTGGCTGACAGGAGCCTGATATAGCTGTCTCCTGAGAGGCTCTAACAGTACCTGCCTAATACAGAAGTAGAAGCTCATAGCCATCCATTGGACTGAGTTCAGGGTCCCCAGTGAAGGAGCTAAAGAAAGGACCCAAGGAGCTGAAAGGTTTGCAGCCCCTTAGGAGGAACAACCATATGAACAAACCAGTAACCTCCCAGGGACTAAAACACCAACCAAAGAGTACACATGGGACTAATGGCTCCAGCAGCATATGTAGCAGAAGATGGTCAAATTGGTCATCAATGGGAGGAGAGGCCCTTGGCCCTGTGAAGGTTCTATGCCCCAGTGTAGGGGAATGCCAGGGCCAGGAAGGGGGAGAGGGTGGGTTGGTGAGCAGGGGGAATGGGGAGAGAACAGGGGTTTTTCTGTTTGTTTGTTTGTTTTTCTTTTTCTTTTTCTTTTTTTTTTGGAGGGGTAACTTGGAAAGAGGATATCATATGGCGTGTAAATAAAGAAAATATCTAATAAAAAGAGTTAAAAAAAAACAAGGTTCATGAGCTAGGTCATAAAAGATAGTGAGAAAACATAGACAGAGTGGAGATATGAGAGTCATAGAATTCATGTAGAACAGAGCTCTTTGTTCAAATACCCATGTATTTAAAAACTAACTCTAATAATCTATTGAGAGGATGCAACTGTACAATAAAAGAAAATGTATGCAGAGACAACTGGTAAACAATTTCAAAAATGGTCGTAAGGATAGATCTTACATCTTACTTTGCATTAAATATACTTTAGATAAATGAGTGATTAAACAGTATAAGGTGGTTATAGAAACATAATTAGAAGCTATAAGCATTTATTTGATAATCTGAACTAGAGAAATCTTTCAGCCATAGCAGGAAATGCATAATTCCTTTATAGCAATGATGGGACACAGGGAAAGAAAATCACCCAAAATGATCTCATGGAGAAAGAACATTAAATACATAAAAATAAAAGATTAATTATTAGTGACACATCCTATGATCAAAGAATGGTTATTGCTTGGTTCTATAGAATAATAATAACCTCAATTTATAAATTAGAAAAATGCAACATCAACCATGGGAGAAAACATGAATGTGGTAACAAGTATGGGGGAAATCTTCATGGTAACAATGAAAACATGAGACTAATGAAAGACCTAAATATTTCATATGATGGAACTGCTAGAGGCAGAGTGAGAAATCATGGCTCCCTTTAGCCATCCACGGAGTAGAAATCGGTCTGCAGAGGGGAAGAGAATCAGATAACGTGTATCCAATTTAAGTAAGCAGGAATGACAAGAATTCTAAGAACTGAGCCTAAGAAACTACCCATGTTCTAATGGTGTGCAAGCTATGGCCAGTTACTTGACACTTTACATGAAGAAATTATAATATTTGGAGAGGCAAAGGAATACTTTGGAGATATAGAAATGAGTAATTGGTACATTTATTGGCAGGGTGGTATCTCTGTGACACTGTTGAAGGAAAAGAGGCTAGAGAAGGCTATGCAACAAGACTTGCAAGTGGAAACTGCTACACACACTTTTCTCTTTGCAAAAAAAAAAAAAATTCAGAATACTTCTCTCATCTTTGCCTACAAAGGAGAATACAGAAGAAGATCGAGTCTACTGACTTCTTCCTGTATGGCCTCAGCATATTCTATTCATATTTGATGAAGTTCCATAATGCAGAATAGAATGTCCTGCTCATACTCTTCAGATTTTCACCATGTGAATTTTAATCTTTTGTCTCTGGGATATACTTCAGTGCAGGATAAGAGGGGAGAGCAAGTCTGGCTTTAGCCTGGACTTTGCAATGAAGCCTGAAGGAAGGAGCTTGCTTTTCTGTCCCCTGGCTCAGAAATTCTCACAAACCTCACAAAGCACATAAGCAAACAGAGGGAACATAAGAAGGAGGAAGGCAGGCAGATACCCAGGCAAAAGAGATTCTAACTTACAAAACTAAATCTGAAAGTCTAAGTCACAGCAGGACCAGCTGTTGAGTAAAGAGCCTTAAGTGTTTCATCAAGAAATTTGCACAAGAACAGAAGGGGCCTGGAAGCTGTCAAAATATCTATATTTTTATGCCCATTCCCAGCATTTGAGTAGAGTCCTGGTGATTGTTTTCTGTTCCAAATGAAGCATATTAGATCCAACAGAGAAGATTCCTGGAGGCCTCAACCATATCAATATTAAGTCCACTATCCTTTAATATCCAAGAACTTGGGCAAAACTAGCTTGGTAAGGACTTGGAGTAGCAGCTAAAGTTGGAGGGCAATGGGTGGGATTAGCAGAGAGTTGTTTGAATTACATCTCTCTTATATGGTCAAAGACAGCAGGAGCAGGGGAGGCTCATGGAGAGATGGCTCAGCACTTAGGAACATTGGGAATACATCCAAAGGAGCAAGGGTCAACTTCCAGAACCTACATGGTAGCTCACACACATCTGTAACTCCAGTTCCAGGGGATCTGACTTCTTCTGGCCTCTATGGGTACCAGGCACATATGTGGAACAAACATTCATGCACGTCAAACACCCATTCATATGATATAATAAAATAGAATAGAATAAAAATTTCAAAGACAATAAATGGCTAATTAGAAGTAATATTTCTTAAGTATTACAGAAATGGCTAATACTCACAGCTTAGGAGAACACTGCTTTGTTAAACTGTCATCCTGTCAAACGGCTTTGTAATCAGTTCAATTTATAGCGATAGAGTAGTGCTGTGCCCAGCCTTCATAAAGTAAGTTTCTCACTGCACTGTTCAGTGGAGTGCTGACACCATAACTCATCAAAGTACCGAGAATAAGTGACAGTAGAATGCTCATTTCTAAATGAGATAATGATGTCACCCCGTCTAAGGCTCAAGGAACAACCCAGAAAGAACAGAGAGAGTTCTACGAACTAGAGGATAGAGAGATGTGTAGCAAACAGATGTCTTCGGGACACAACATATCCACTGTACCCATAAGCAGGAGGCTGTTTATTAGAGCAAGGGAAGGTTAGCAGTAGCCACAACACCAAAGAACATGACTCCCATCCCTTAACAACCATCAATCATCAATAGTTCCTCAAGGAGGAATCAGACCTCATGGAACCCTCCACTATCCAGGATAAAATGTTGACAGGCTCAGTATTGTGGAGTGATGGGATTAGAGATGGGAATGAAGGCTTGGAGCTAAAATGGACCCACATAGTCAATGGACTTCCAACACGACTTTTCCACATGTGGCAAATAAAATGACCATTCCAGAATAGTTCTGATGATACTATAATAGACAGTAAGTGAGCTCTGCCCACCAACCAGTGGCAGAGCTGGACCTGGGACTGGAACTATTCACTGTGATTAATGATTGTTTTACCTTGAAAGTCTGGATCTGAGTGATGCCTCTGTCAAAAAGTCTTCATCTTATCAACACTGAATGAAGTGCCACAGGGCCTCTGCTTCTAATCTTCCTTGATGTCCTCTTTCCCAATGCATGGCTACATCCAGGAAGGTTGCTATGACAGTCTCTACACCAAAGGCAGCTCATTTGGACAATGAAACATATCATCATCTACCCTGCAACCTCAGCTTACATTGGGAGGTGAGACTCTTCAGGGCCATCACAGCCTGTTCCTGTTCCAAGGCCTCCAGCACTCCCTGACCTTGAGGCTCCTTTTCACACAGCCTTTGGTAGTTTCCCCAAAGAAAGTACTGCCTGGGAAGCCACCTGTTGCAGGATAGTTGATCACACAGAAAGTACAGCTCTGACCTCTTCATCATTTGGAAAGACACTAGCCCAGGCACTGGGATACCTTCTCAGCTATACTCCAGTAACTCTCCCAACCATAGTCACACCCAAAAGATGGGATGCACTGAAACCATAATAGGGATTATGGTTTCATACAGAATGAAAAGAGAAGTGAGACTGTCTGGAACAAGAGGAGACCATGGTAAGGTGACAAGGGGGAAATGAAAATATATGGAATATGGAGGTGAATAAAATCCAGTCACAATGCATGCTGGGATGAAACTGCTTATATGAAACATCAGTATGTATAATAAATATGCCAAATTTAAAAATTTGGAAAAAACAAGCAAATTTGGTTTTGATGAATAAAATGAAGAAAAGCAGAACAAACAGTCTATACTATTATATAACAGAGCATCCAGAAGATACCAGATGGCTCTACAGTCATCATAAAAACCTGTGAGGCTTCGGCAGAGTCAACAGGCTGAACAACTTCTGAGATGTTCTCCTGCTGAGTAGCAGATTGTCCTAAGACTCCAGTTCTACCAGGAAGACCTTATATGTTCCTATGGCCACATGGAAAGGGAGGGAGAAAATATTGGTCTAGGGCTCAGCTCTGTTTCAGACACTAACTAGACCCGGAATCACTCAACTAAGATTTTTGCAAATGCTCAGCTTCACAATCATCAGAAGACTATGAACAGTAAGTCTTCCTAATGGCATTAGGTTTTGAGGTATTTTTTATGCAGACACAGAAACTGGAACCTACAGCCACACAATAATAAGGCAGCAGAACTACTTTATTATGAAATATGGCTGCATGTACTTCTGTAAAGCCATTTTTGTTTGGCTGGGAGAGGAAATTGTGTTTTACAATGTTCATGATTTACCTTCAGACATGCTAGTTTTCTGGATAAAGAATTATGGAGTGTATTCCAAAACCACATTCCATTGGGCAAATTATGGCATGTGAGAGAAGCAGGATCCTAGGATCCTGTGTCCTTTCAGCTTGCCAACTGTTCACAGAGCCAACAGCAGTATACCCGAATTCCCCTCCCAAGTCCACTGTCCACCGGGTCTATAAACAAACTCTGTCAGTCAAAGCAAGTCTGAACTTAAATGTGGTTATTGGAGAAACAGACACAGTGTATGAGTTCCTTTTCTACTGCTGTAACAAAACACAACCAATACAACTTATAGAAGGAAGTGCTTAATTGGCTTTGTTGTTTCAGAGTCCGTGATGGCCGAGAATAGCTATATTGGCAGGAGCAGCTGGCAGCTCATATCTAGATTCACAAGTAGAAGGCAGAGAGGGAATACTAAGGAGGGCCTGAATAGTTTAAAACCTTAAAGTCTAACTTCATTAAGGCCACATCTCTTAATGCTTTCCAAACAGTTCCATCAATTGGGGACCAAATATTCAGTTATACGAGCTTTTGGCTATCATTCTCATTCAAGCCACCACACAAGGTATAAGGCTTCCTCCCACATGTATTTATAAATGACAGGACCGTTGCTGCAGCCCTTTCTCATACTGTCTACTTCCCATGTGCTGTGAGGAACCTGTAAATCGAAAGGAATCTATCAAAACCAAAGGATCTGAAACTGAAAATACCAAAGGCCAGGATGCTGTTAAATCTCACCAGAGTGACTGATACATTAACTCCCAGTCAAAAGTCATGAATTCTGACAACAGCATATTATGTGTGTGTGTGTGTGTGTGTGTGTGTGTGTGTGTGTGTGTGTGTGTGTATGTATATGACAAACATGCGGGATAAGCAGGGAAACTATAAATGACTAAAACATCCAACTAATCTCCTAAAGATGTTCTATGTCATGATGACAAAGTCATGTGCAAACACATGTCTCCATGCTGATCTTGAGATCACACGTGTATGTCTCACTTGTCCTATGTGACAATATGGAAATTTGTCTTAAAGTCAGGCAGTACAGAAATATCTGTGTCAAAGGGAACTGGGTTCACCATGCAGCTAGCTGTCTTGCATTCTCATTTTATGAAGAGTTCTAGAGAGCTGATCTAAAAATATTATCTCTTTAATAAATTTAACCCCCCATGCCCTATCCTTACATGGAAGATGGACAAGAAAGGGTTAATATTTTACTTTATAGGATGAGAATATCTGAGTTTAGTTCAGATGGGACCAATATTATGTCAATTTTCTTTTTAAACATATAGCAAGTATGTTGCTTCCAACTTAAGTACTGGACATATTTTGGATCTCTTGTACCAACATCTTGGGTGGTATGTGTAAAAATCTCACCAAAAGTCGATAGTTGAAAACACTGGCTGAGGGAGACAGTATTCTTTGGACCTTCAGCACTTCATCAGAAGCTGCAGCTAAGAGCTCATTTACTTGGATTAGCCCAAGGATATATCATTTCAAAGTCCAGTGGGCTGATACACAAATACCGAGAAGGCCAACAGTCAAATGCACTGATGCCCTTTATTATTTGGTTCCAGGCCAGGAGAAAAACTGCTTTCCATTGAGATGAAGTCTCTTCCTACTGAGAAACACATCTTAATTATCACTCAAGGGGAATTTCTCCCAATCTATTTTTGTGCTAAATGGCAAGAAATTATCAAAACATTCCCTTGGTACTGTTCTCTACCTGACTGCTTCCTATGATACAGGAGGAAAGGCAGGACATTCCAGAAATGTCTCTATTCCCACAAGAATATCTCTAGGTACTTTCATAGTATAAGAAAGAAGTGTTTTATGTTATGGGTGATGGCCAGTTAACATCTATGTTTTTCTGGATGAACTACAGCATTATCAGCCAAGGGAAACACCTGCATAGCTCTGTTTTCCTGCATTATATCCATGACCACACATCCCATAAACATGGAATTCAAATCCAATGGGGGAAAAACACAGATGCTATGGGAAACACCTCCCTGTAAATCTGCAATGTGCAACAATCTTTCAAAGCAAGCAAGATATATATATGTAGTTATAGCTAAGAAACATAAAAATCAACCCTATTAAAATATAACTATCGTATAAGGTATGGAGCTGAAATTAAGCTTGAAAACAAAGTTGTCAGGAGATGGATAGCAGTTGACAGATGCAGCAGAGCACATTGGGCAGGACTCTTTTCTGGACAATTCTAGAACAAAATTTTACCAAAAGATTCTTTAGACCCAAGGTCCCTAAACTAATATATCCTTGGGTCCATAAATAAAAATAAATAGACACAGACATAGATAAACACACAGAGAGACACACATGGGGGTGGGGGAGTTCTATTATAACAGTATTAGTATCGTATAATACTATACTAGTAGTATAATAGTTTCATTATAAGAGCACAAACACAAAGAACTAACCACTTTGATTTATTTAAAAATAGCTATACCACAGAACCCTCAAGAAGTCTTCATGAAATGAAAATGTAAGACAGTCAGCTGCATGGAGTACCAGGGTCCCTTTGCCTCATACTCATTTTCATATTGCCTGACTTTCCCCATAAGACAAGTGATGCACATATAATCTCAAGCCCATTGAGGGGACACCAAATGCCCCACAGCACTGGGACAATGGAGGCCAGTCTCTGAAGAACCAACATACTGCCCTGTAGACAATAGATGCCACATGAATGACGTCAACAAAGACCACATTGAGCTAGGGGGTCTGGGATAGGAAGGAGAGAGTTCCTGGATTATAAAACAAGCAATTGAGCCATGCCTGTCACACTGAGTTTCATGGTAGACAGAGGAAAATGAAGCAAGTCTCGCAGGAGACTGTCATCTAGGTTGTGTCTCAAAATATTTCTCATACAATCTCATGATTTAGAGTCTTATGTTTAAGAAAATCCTCGTAGCAAAAAACAAACAAACAAAAAAACAAAACAAAAAACAATACTGTTTGTTTTCACTTAAGCTCAATTTTTACCCAAAACACTACTTTACTGTTTGCTATATTTACATCGCTTTGTTCAAGAATTCCCTAAATACAAAGGAAAGCAGTAGATGTCTTCAGCCCTTTGGGAAGCTACCTAAGAACTGCAAAGGTGGATCTGGAAAGTCAGACAGACAAACAGCTCTTCAGCAGGTCAGACGTGCTGTGCTGGCTACTGTTAGGAGCCAGAAGAACACTTGGGAATGGTAATTCAAACTGATGACACGGACCTCAATCTAGCCAAGTACTTCATCTGAAGTTTGTAGCTGTATCGAGTTATCAGAGACAAAGGGAAAACTCAATCTCTCCAAGGTATCATAAACATTAATGATCCAAACCAGCCACAGAGTTAAATAGAATTCTCAAGTCAACTATATGTTTGGCTGGTGAATGTTGCTATAGGCTGAGTACTCACACCATTTATAGCATTCTGACTTCCAAAGATATAGCTTATTCTAGATCCTGAAGTCCAGCTATTTAAATGTTATCATTCTACTCTGAAAGGTGAGCTGTTATGCTCATATGTCATCAAGTCTCATATTCTATGAAAGCATAAACTGATACAAGTTAATACTACAAGGCGATACGGTTAAGAGTTGTCAGCCTTGGGACTACAGAGATGGCTCAGATGTTACAAGCACTCACTGCTCTTTTAAAGGCCTGGAAATAGACTCCCAGTACTCACATCAGGCAGCTTACAACTGCTTCCAACTCCAACTCCAGACCTAACATCCTATTCTGCCCTCACTGAGCATCTATATACATATGCATACATACATGCAGATACACACATAAATATAATTTTTTTAAAAAAAAAAGAATCTTTAAAAGGAATATAATTGTATTTCTGGCATTTAATGGCTTATCATTCAGTAGCATTCACTACAAATCAGAAATTAAAATAGGCATGCACACATACACACACACACTCACCAGATTAGGGAAGAGAGAACATATCATTGAGGGCCGAAGACATCCACTGCCCATAATTTAGCTGCATTTATAGGTCTCTTGTTGTTCTCTGTAAACTCAAATCCTTACAATGATGCATTAAAATAAAACAGGAAGAAGTAGCTACAGATTACACTGTATTTCCCCAAGGACATAAGCAAGCATTAATACATTGTATTCTACATATAATATTATATGCCAACTTCAAAATAGTTGAAGTAAGATACAAGAAAAGTCTAGAGTTACCAGCCATGCTTCACAGGAAATGAAATGTTCTGCTAAGCAGTCTAAAAACAAAGGACAAAGAAACAAAAACACTTTTCAAGTAAAGAATTACATTTTTATTACCATAGGCTTAAAATACTAAGCTGCCAGACCAAAAATTAAGTCTAGTCTTAAAAACCAGAGCCAGCCACGCATGCCTGTGACACAAAGATCCAGACTAATATGTCTTTTGTAATCAATCAATATATACAGAGAGCTATTATAGAAGAAAAGAGAGACACAAGGAAGTATATATATTCTTATGATATTTAAACCTTTATTGGAGTCATCCAACAATCAAATTCCAGATTTGTTTCCTATTTCAAGTAAAAGGTAATGCAAGCAGATAATAAAGGTAATGAATATGAGAAGGGAGGTGCATTTATAGTGTGTCAACATGTCTGAGGCAACCCTGAACTACTCCATAATTCAGACTAAGAGATGCTAGAAGCACAGTTTCAGGAGTCTAGCTCTTTCTAAACCAATGTTTCTCAATTTTACCATGATAACATTTGGAGCTAGATAATCTCTGCTGTGAAGGGTTATCTTAAATGTTTGGCAGAATCTCCATGTTCTCCCTTCTAGACATTGATAGTATATGCTTACTTTTCAAAAATATGATTGTAGATTACTAAGTATCCTACTTAGTTATGTCCCAACTACTTTGGGACAAACTAGTCCTGCTTGACAGCTCCTATTCCATGCAATGACAAAGTGAGCCCTTCCCCTTGGGAAACCAAAGCCAAGTTGCTGCTTACAACTGCAAAAAGTCTGAAGTGTTTAGACCCACCCAGTGTGTTCCCTGTTGAAGAGGCAGCATGCAGTACAAGAGCAAACTGCAAACTACCTTCCAGGCTCCCCTGGACCAACTCAGCTATGTCCTCTTTTTCATTTGTAGTTCTCAAAAATAACTATAAAGTATGCTAAGGATATTAAATCCTGATATGTTGGGAACCTGGACAGAATGTTCTGGGTCCATTCTAGGGTCTTCTACAAAGACATTGACCACCAATACTTTAGTTGAGTACAATACAAGGGTAACTAGTTTGTTGGGACTCTCCTTGCTGTCTTGCATCTTTGGGTACAGGCTCATAACACATTCTAGACCTCTTTCATACTTTGCCACCTAATGACAAGTCACAAATATTCATATGTGCACTGTCTCATAACTTGCTGCATATGAGTAAATTCAGTCTCACTGGGCCCAGGCAAGTTAGTTACTGTATTTGTTAGTGTTCTGTTGTTTTTGATAAAATATCATGACCCGAAACTGCTTAAAGAAGAGTTTAAACATTTCAAGCTCCTGAGAGCTAGATGGGCATGGGGTGCAAGGCAGCAGGCAGGGAAGTGAGAGGTCACATCTCAACCACACACACCAAGCAAGCAGAGAGGAATCTAAAATGAGGTAAGCTGGTAAACCCTCAAAGCTCACCCCTTTAGCACTCTTCCTTTAGCCAGGCCCCACATCTTAAAGGTTCCATATTCTTCCCAAATAGTGCCCTCTCCTGAGAACCAAGTGTTCAAATACACAAACCTATAACGGAAGTTTTTCATTCAACTCACAGCACTGAGTACCTGTCCTTTATAGGCTCATGGCCATATCATGATAATCATGACACAATATATAATTCTTTCAACTTCCACAGATCCCATAGGCTTTAACAGTTTCACCACTGTTCAAAAGTCCAAAGTGACTTCTTAGACTCAAGGAAGTCTTGACTCCGTGAACTCTTGCAAAATAAAATTCAAAGTACGTGCTTCAAAAGTACAGTGTCATGGAATATATATTTGCATTCCTAAGGGCAAGAATGTGGGCAGAATTATGATGCATGGGACCAAAACAAGACCAAAACCTAGGAGAATAAGTAGCAGGCCTGTTGTGGGTTGGTTTTAATGCTCTCCAAATTACACAGGAACCTGCACATCTACCTGTAAGATGCTGAGGATCCCAAACCCAATTAGCTTTGATTGGTGAATAAAAGTTATTAGCAGCCAATGGCTGGGCAAGAAAACACAGGCAAGACATTAGATATCCTGGGAACAACTGGAAGGAGGAGATTTTAGAATCTCCATGACTGGGAAGCAGAAAGATCAGGCTTGAGTGCTAGAGAAGTGAGAGCGTACAGCCATGTAAGAGTCAGGGAAGAACAGCCCCAAACCCCTTAAGAGTTTAGGAAAAAAGGTGAAGGCACACAATTTAGTGTCATTTCTTTTAATATAGTCCAGCTGGTGTCTCAGCTTCCTTTGACCTCTATGGAAAGATGCTTGATGGATAGATACTTCAGGATTATCCATTTCCACAGTGTGTCACATAACCTCAAGTGTAAGGACATAGACCAGTAGTTTGTACAGGTTTTATTTCCCACATATGATGTCAGAATTGACTATTTCCATATGCATCTGTTTGTACTTGGTCTGGCAATTCTCTCTATATATTTCAGACCCTCTTCTTCACACTGCTTTCACTAGCTGTTTAATTTCCCATTTGATGTCCCAAGGCACCTGCAAATCCACCATGTTTTTAGGATCTTTGATGGTATTCTTCAAAAAGATAAATAATCCTTAAAGAGAGATAAACATAATATAGATATAGTGATATGGACAATGATATGGATACAGATAATAATGTATTTAAATGGAGCTATGCTCACTCCAAGAACCCTAAATAAAGAAACAAACAAACAATCCCTAGTACCAGACATGGGAAACATTCTTTGACTTATTGGGAAAGGATATCCAAAAGACTTCCCACACAATGTAGGCTATTTCCAAAGTATCCAAAGTATTCCAAGGCTTGGGAAAATGCATCCAAATTCTAGGTTATGTTGTAACAGAAGTATCTCCTCACATCTTCCTCTCAATCAGAAATGTAGTCAACATTGCCATACTGTCCACATTGCTTTCAGGATTTCAAACTTCTAAGCACCCACCAAGGCTGCCCACTAAGCTGTGGCACTTATAGAATCCTAAGCTCTCTTTAGTTTGTGCCACTAACTTTTCTAAACTTTTAATACACAAAATCCAAAGCCTTCTTCACATAGGTATAATCAATATTTCTACTTTTCAAAACCAATTATACGTCTTCATCATCTTCCCTGTACAACAAGACACATGAGACATGTGACTTTTAGAGGAAAAATGTTCTGTGTTACAATTTTGCAAGTCCCAGTTTATCCTTGGTGGGTACCATTACCTTTGGCTTATGGTAAGGCAACACCTTATGATAGATGAATGTAGTGGAACAAAATCACTCATCACATGACCCGGAAGTTAAAGAGCACAGTTTCTACAACCCAAATCTTGAGGCATACCACCCATGACCTAGGTAGCTCCCATGAGGCCTTACCTACCATGTCTCTCCATACCTACTACCTTGGGGGCTAAGCTTTCAACACATGGCTCTTATAAAACATTCAACACCCCTGCCCCAGCCTCCACCACTCTCAAGGCATTCACTTTACTGGAAATTCTTCTATGGATTCCCTTTGATGTTAGATACAGAATTCATTAGCAAGGCCCATCATCTCAAAAAGTCACCAAGAACCACATCCGTGTTCTAATCATAAGTCCATCGGCCTGGAACTTGACCCACTCTCTCCTTTGATGAGATCTCATCCTTAAGATCCTTCTCTGATCTTCTATCTTCTATGGCTCTTGCAGTACAAGCATGTTTCCTTTAAAGCTTTTAAGTTGGATATAATTGCAGATTTGATTGACTTAAAATTGATCAAAGTATTTAGACTTAGAACTTTCCTTTCTTAGCCCTACCACTGCATTCTTTCAGCACAAGATCAGAAGAAACAGAAAATAATAATAGGAAGCATTGGGAAAGAAAGAAGAAATAGATTAACTAAGATGACTGGTACAGATGTGCTGAGTTTAAAGGGAATGGAAAGAATCATTTTGACTAGAAAGATAATAAGTCTGTATGAATAAGATATATAAATCAGCAGCTCAGGAACCACGGTCCTTAGAACACATTTTTATATAAAATGATGATGTATATATGCAAAGCAAGCTAAGACTCAATTTTGTTCCACTCTAGAAAGTATCTTTATCTTATACCTGTAAATATTAAATTGAACCTGGAGCCCAGTAAGTTCTCACTCAATAAGTATTGCTGTCATTGAAGTCTACTGAATTCCCATGTACTTGTAGAATAGAGCCATTTAGTGTTATCAAAAAGAAAATCTGTTCTCTTATGACTCATAGGGATTACACAGCTTATATGTTTACAAAATGTCTCTGATTTTTAAAATTATTTTATTTATGATAGAGTTATTTTATCTAGGACAGTTGCCAAATATTTATAATTTTTTTAAAAAAAGCAATAGCATATATAGACAATAAAAAGCTACCTAACGATTTCTGGGAAAATAAACTTTAGAAGTCTTAAATTTTTTTCCAGAAGTCAAGAAATGGTAGCCAAAACATCCAAAGTAGGATCAATACCTAGGTCTATAAATGAATATTATGATATGTTTGTGGCCACTCAATGATTTTCTACCATGTAGCTTTTAGTGGGCTTGGAAGGATAAATTAGGGGAGTATCAGGAACATTTGTTAACATTTATCTACATTTATAAGAATGTACATCAAGGACCATGGGCACATTCTGCACTGTGGGCTGTACTCTCATGGTTTAGAGACCCGGGGCTTATTATCTAAGGACTGGCCAGATGAAGCAAGCCATCTGAAGAAGAGGGCAAGGGATCACCAAATAAAAGCACTGCCTGATCCTTCTTGGGAAAAAGTCACTATTTGTATTATAAAAAGAGAAAGACTAAAACAAAAACAAAAGGTTCCAGAATGTGACAGTCACAAAGCTTTCCAGGTCCTGTTTACAGGACTAAGAAATCTCTATGAAATCCGTCCTCTTCTGACTTCACCCTAAGTAAAGTCTTCTTACAGTTGTCTCCTCCTACTGATAAAATCAAAGCCGCCATTTCACTCATGTATGAAATGTCACTCACAGACAAACAAACAAACAAGGCTTCTTTTTCTGAGATAACTTAACTAACTGGTTGGTGACATCAGGCCCCTTATTTAAAACTTCCTGCTGCAAGGCTCCACATTGCCTACTCCCTCTGCCTCACAAGAGTCAATGGGAATACAGTTCCTTCTATAAACGCTTCATATTCTCTAGAGACTCCAGCACATGAAGGCTCAGGGACTCTCGATGCAATTGAGCAAACACTTAGCTATATTGCTCACTGAGCCCTAGAATTAAAAACAAATAACATCGAGCTGTTTCTCTTCAAAGATTTCACAATCAATTATAGAAGACAAACATCTGCTGTAAATGCCAAAGTGAAATGACAGAGGTGTGCACAGGGATGCAGGCTGGGGGAAGAGAAGACAATTAAGTTTTCTTCATGAATTTAGGCTTTGGGGCTTTGTCTTGTCCCAAGGAAACAGATTCTCTGCATCCCTTCCTGATCCTTACCAAACAAACAAACAAACAAACAAAAATACTGTGTTTGCAAAGGTAAATTTGAGTTAATACAAAATAAAGAAAGGTCTTCTGTTAGTGCTGGGAAGTACCACAAAACGCCAGGACAGGACACACAGGTGTACTGAAGTTAATGGAATACAGGTTAGTTCACAGTATTTTGTGATGGGCATCAAGGGAGAGTGTATTGTTACAGGTGTCAGTGTCCATGCCTTCGAAGCACCTAGGCCACTTTTAAACCACCTGCTTATGAACCAACGTGTATCAATATAAAACCAGAACGAAACTTCCCAATGTCCAAGACTGGAGCACTAGTCCCAGGTCCCTACATCCCTGTGACTCACACGCCCTTTGAACAGCTACAGTTTAGACATAATTTTCTTGTCAAGTGTCAAAGACAACGCTAACAACTACAGCAGACTTACTTGCTGTTATCTGGGATTCCGGCTTCAGTAAGTTAGTGAAAGCTGCCACCACAGGAGCCACTGTGGGCAGATCTGTTGAAGCTCATCTCAGCTGCAACAGGACATCTTTGTATGTCATAGCTGAAGGCACCAAGAGACTTTCCAACTACAAAACATTTACATTTTACCTCTGTGGCCTTCTTCACTGGTAAATAAGCATTATCATTTAAGCTTTCAAAAATAAATGCCAACAGAACAAAAAAAAAAAAAACAAAAATGCATTCAGCAAGACTAAGTGATTACGGCAAATTAACTGAAATAGGCATGCCTCAAAACATGCAGATGCCCCTAGTACCTCTAATATCTCAGAGGAAAAAAAAGGAACATGACAGACAATTTTAGAGTAGCTCACTGGGTTATTTTAAATAATTAATGATTTAAGAGGCTGAAGCAAGTTGCCCAGCCAGACTATCTGACTAGAAGAGTTCTTGGCTCAGCAAGAGACTCTGCCTCACTCAAGTGAACAGCAATTGAGAAAAACAAAGTCAACTTCTGAGCTCCATATGCATGCATATCCACATGCATCCAAACATTTGTGTCCAACTGCATGGGAATACACATGTATGCACATTACAAACATAAAATAAAAGGCTCAATATGTAAAAGTTGTAGATTTATACAGAATTTCAGGTTTCATTCATATAATTATAACCGGGGCAAGAGAGAGCAGCATTTGAAAGGTAGCCCTGGTCTGACCATGGCTGTCCCACAGGATATACCTATTTAACTTCTCTTCTGTGCATTTTCCCTGGCACCACGCTGCTTGCTCATTTACAACAGAAGTGAGCACAAATGTACAAATGGTGAAAGAGCCTTGGAGTCAGCACAGGACACACCAGACACCAAATTCTCACCACAAAGGAAATTTATTACCCCAGAGGGACAACTGGGGATGAAGTGGCTGCCTCTGGATCAGACAAAGACAAGAGCAGGTGTCTCCAGAAGTGGGTTTTTTAAGGAGAAAAGGGGAAGTGTGTGCTAGGAAGAGATGGTAAGTCCTGATTGGACATGTTAACCAGTGTAGCCAAATAATGAATTTTGATGCTGGACCTTGGTATTTTGATAGTTGGATGTTGGTATGTGCAAGTAGCCAAATTAAAAAAAAAATAAGATGTTGATAGCTACCTTTAGAAATGTAATATAATGGTTTAGCATGGAAGAGGGGACTGGAAAGGGCAATACCTGCCAGTGTATGTTTGCAGTGCAGGGGCTTGAGAGAACCCTTCAAGTGGAAGAGCGATCTCACACAAGAAGGCTCAGAGCACTCGCTTCAATAGCATGATGATGACCCTGGGATAATTCCACAGCTCTAAGCACCACCTACATCTTATTGTCTGCTTGACATTCCTTGACTACTTGAATCCTCCTATGGATTCAAGTAGTCACAGGAAAAATACATTTGCTCTAAGTTCCAATGTGACCTGGTCAAATCATTTCACTTGCAACACATGAGGAGAGGAAAGGATCAGACTCCAATCTCTTTCTCAAACCCCATTTTAAAGCTGTACTTGAGAAATCAAATACTCTCATGCTCTGGCATTCTATACTTTGTTGCCTTTCAAGAATCCAGAGATGAAGAGGTGAGAATTTTGAGGTCTTAGTGGTTCCCCCTCTCCAAAAAAAGTTGCTTCCATTGTAGCTAGAATATTTTTAATGAAAAGTGGCTATGTTCATCACTTCTACTCAAGACAAAACATATAAAGGTCACTGATTTAAGGGGCAAAGTCAAACTCTTAGTTAGGTTTTTAATATTTCAAGCCCATTTGGGGATTTGAATCTGATTGTGAAAAACGCATGTTAAGCTGCTGAGACAATGACATTCTAAATTTGTATTTCATAAAATCTGAAAGCACACTACAAGCCAGAAGCTCAAAAAAGAATGAATCCCAGGTGGAGCAGTCTCTGAATTGTCCTTCCTTAATCCTTCCCATATTCAGTCATCAAATCTAGACACTTTGTGGATGCCAACAAGTGCTGTATGACAGGAGCTTGATATAGCTGTCTCCTGAGAGGCTCTGACAGTACCTGACTAATACAGAAGTAGAGGCTCACAGCCATCCAATCGACTGAGTACAGGGTCCCCAATGAAGGAGCTAGAGAAAGTACCCAAGGAGCTGAAGGGTTTGCAACCCCTTAGGAAGAACAAAAATATGAACTAACTGGTACCCTCAGAGCTCCCAGGGACTAAAACTCCAACCAAAGCGTACACATGGGGGAACTAATGGCTCCAGCAGCATATGTAGCAGAGGATGGCCAAGTCAGTCATCAATGAGAGGAGAGGCCCTTGTCCCTGTGAAGGTTCTATGCCCCAGTGTAGGGGAATGCCAAGGCCAGTAAGCAGGAGGGGGTGGGATGGTGAGCAGGGGGAGGGGGGAGGGAACAGGGGATTGTTTTAGTTTTTAGTTTTTGTGTTTTTTTTTCTTTCTTTCTTTCTTCTTTTCTTGGGGGGAGGGTAACCTGGGAAAGAAGATATTGTAAATAAAGAAAACATCTAATAAGAAAAAGAATGAATCCCCAGAGATATAGTCAGATTCGGAGCAATTGGTGACTCAGTTATGGGTCAAGGTGTTTGGAAGCAGCCAGCAATGACACCGGGATGCATTTTTCCCCAATACAATATTATTATTGATTATTTGGGAGTTTCACATAATGCAAGCTGATCACATTCACTTCCCAGTCTTCCCGGGTCCACCCCCCCCCAAAAAAAAGATAAAAACAAAGGAGAATAAATACCAAGTCCTATTTGTGTTATCCATAGAATCACTGGAGCATGGAGTTATGTTTTTCAGTGAGCAAAAGCCAGTGATGCTACAGAAGGTGGTAGTTGAGGTTGGTAGCATCAGCAGAGCTATATAGCTTACTTCTGCCCCCTCCTTTATCTGGACTTACACACTACATGCTCAGCGGAAGATCGTAATTTCAGTGACAACAACAGAGAGGCTTTAGGCAAGGGCAAAAGACTCTCAGGAAATCATCTGGCTTCTCTAAGTAACAGGCAATGCACACTGGCCTGCAGGACATCAATGCCTTCTAATTACTAAGTCAGGCCAACTCATACAATCTTGCTGTAAAGCAGAATAAAGGCAAGGGCGTACAAATCTTCAAAAACACTCAATATCCCACTATATAGTTTGGAGGGACAAATCTACTTTATATTATTAAATCTTATTAATAAAAAGAAATGTAGAAGTAAGACAGTCATTAATAATCCACAAAAATCATAAAATTGGATTGGAAGGGAAGCTGGTGAGTATTGAATTAAACTCGTTCATCTTAGCATACAGAGAAACCAGAGCCAGGAAAATTAGGTGGCTTGCCCAAATATAAATGAAATACGTCTAGAAATGTCTTTCGGACTGTAGGAAAGTATGCCCCCATACGCAGCAGATGAACTGCTAGAGTAGTCAAAATTAAGTGTGCTGGTGTCCTGCCAGTGCTACTGGCAAAGGCTTTGAATGTAGCCATGTCCTAGAAGGCGGCCCATGAGGCAATGCTATCCTTTGATTAAAAGTCATTATTCTCTCAGATGCTACATGGGACAGACCCCATGCAACCCCCTGCCTAACTTCAAGAAAACAACGGATTTTATGATAAACTCAGTGAGAACTTCTCGACATGTGTAACAACAACATAGTCCTCCAAAGTGATCCACAAGTTCCAGTAGAAAACCAGGGCACCAGAGAGAAGTTAAGAAAGAAAATAGAACACAAGACTTTGCATTACATAGGATCTAAGCTAAGATGCCTACATTATTGGATTCCCTCTGGAGACTAAGGAAAAGTAGCCCTTACTTTTCCAATGAGTCTAATAGTCACTGTAATATGTTTCTTGAACCTTTGCTCCATTTTATAAAACTTACAATGAGGAGTTTCTAGTTCCCAAAATTCATGTAGAAAAACAGGACTTTCCAACCCAAAATGTTTACCCCCCCGAGTCCCAGCCCAGCTGTGTAAGCTCACCAAGTCAGAGCAGCACACATGACAAGGAGTCAAGTCAAAAGCAAACAGAATTAAGTTCCCATGGATATCCTTAGGAGAAGCTATGTAATCCTTGCTTGGTCTTACTAAGTCACTTATCTACATAAAATGAGAAGCCAGATCACGTACCATTAATGTGGTGGTCACTATTGGTGCAAAGGCTCCTACAAAAGGAATTAGAACCTAGACCCCAGAAAGCCCTACCCTATCAAGTCAAATACCCATTCAAATTTTCTGTTGACATAATAGTGAGCATGTAACTCATACAACTGTCCTAAAACTATAAAACATCTATAAGATAGCATCCACATATTACAGAGAACATGTGACACTTGTCTTCTTAGGCCTGTGCTACCTCACTAGGTATAATTATTCCAGTTCTATATTTATCTGCAAATTCATGTTGACAGCAGAATGAAATGCTTCCTGTTATAAGAATCACATTTTCTTTATCCATTCTTAAATTTATGGGCATCTAAGTTAATTACATTTCAGAGCTATTGTGTCTATTATAGCAATGTACATGATAGATAAGTATCTTTACAGTGCGTATAGAGTCTTTTGGTTATATGCTCAAGAATGGTATAGTTAGGTTATGTGGTAGTTAAATAACTAGATTTTGGACAAAACCCCTGCAGACTACTTTTCAAAGTAGTCCCACTAGTTTACACTTCCACCAAGAGTGCTTAGGGGCCCCCGTTTCCCATATACACACCATCATTAATTGTTATATGTATTCTTTATTTTTTAACTTTTATTTTTTATTGGATATTTTATTTACATTTCAAATAATACCCATTTCCTGATTTCCCCTCCAAAAAATCCCCTATTCCCTCTCCCCTCCCCCTGCTCACCAACCCACCCTCTCCCACTTCTTGGCCCTAGCATTCCCCTACACTGGGGCATAGAATCTTCACAGGACCAAGGGCCTCTCCTCCCATTGATAAGTATTCTTAATGGCCATTTTCATTTAGAAGTAATCTTCCAGTTTTCCAATAACTAAGGGTGCTTAACATTTCTGTTTCTAAAAAATATTTCTTAGTCAGTTGCATGACTTCCTTTAGGAGTTTCTCTTCAGTTCCATGGCCCATTTGTAGTTGGGCTGCATGTTTATTGATGTTTGGGTTTTGTTTTGTTTTGTTGGGTTTTTTTGCACTTTGCAATTTGTAGACACTCTCTTTCAGATGTATAGCTGCTGACAAAGATTTTCTCATATTCTATGGGCTTCTGCATCACTAGATGGGCAGTTTCCTTTGCTCTATTTTTCTAGAGAAGCAATTTACCTTCAAATTTCATGTGTTCACTTTTCTTTAGAGCTGAATATTAGTCAATGAGATATATATATATATATAAACATAGATGCATACATATATACATATAAATATATGAAATATAATATATGTATATATATGTTTGTATAAACATTTATGAAACAAGGATCTATGGAGGAGGATGTTGAGCCCTGTGGGCATATGCCAAAGTGTGGAACAGCTGGACCATATAGTAGATTTACTTTTAGTTTTTTGACTATTTTCCATACTGTTGTCCAGGAGGTCTGTACCAGTTCATATTCCAACTAACCTCCCTTCAAGTGAACGGTCAGGGTCGTACAAGTGATTCAAAGATACAATAATAGGCTATTTCTGTTGCCCTTGGCTGCTTCTCAAGAGGCTAAAGATAAATCCCTACTGCTGAATTACTACACACATTAGGTCACCAGACTCAGATGATTCAAGCTGGATATAAGCTGACTTATCCCTGCAATCTAACTTCCATAATTCTAGAAAGTGCTATATGCAAGGTGCTAACTAGGGGAGAGAAACAATTAGTGGTCCTACCAAAATGTAACACTTATGAACCACAATGACCAGCATAATAGGAGCTTTAAAGGCACAATAATGGTACTCACACGCTGGGGGCAACCAACAGCTGTCTAATTGGTCCTAAGGCCATTTAAACAAGAGGAAAAGCATGTCTTGTACTAGAAACCTAGCCAGCTACTGGGTGGCTAGTGAGGTCATAGATCTTAGAAGAGAATCTCATACAATCACTGTGTTAAACTTGTATAATTCCTATCTAAACTCCAAAGTTTATCCTTATAAGTATAGCCATCACACCTTATAAAATAAGATTCTCTTTTCAGCATATGGAGACTATTACAAACAAAACACAACTGGACACAATGCAGAGGTCAATGGATCATAGTTTGCCCAACGCCCACGAATACATCTACAGCACAGCTCCAGTAAGTATGGTTCATATAACACCACAGAAATGGGAGCAAAAGATCACAAAACCCAGAATACCAGGGAGTCTGCTCTCGGACTGCCTCTCTTGGAAATGGCTGAATAAATAAGAGCTGAGCAATGACAATTGCAGTACACATGCTAATACAGAAGGGAAAACAATCTCACAAGGTTCCATCCCTAGACAGAGAACCACAGGCAACTAGTGATCGCCGAGAGAAAGGACTTAGCCTATCATCATGCATGAATCCCCTAGTAGGTTATTCAATACAACATTGTCAGTCTTAAAACCATATATACACAATTAACAAACATGCATTGAGCAAGTTTTAGTAATATACTTGAGCATATATGCACATTTGTCTGTGTGTTGTCTCTCTCTCTCTCTCTCTCTCTCTCTCTCTCTCTCTCTCTGTGTGTGTGTGTGTGTGTGTGTGTGTGTGTGTGTGTGTGTGTGTGTTAGAGAGGGGGAATAGGCTATCAATTTGAGAGTACGAGTATGGGAAGTTTTGGAGGAAGGGTAGGAGGGAAAAAGTGGAGAAGGCATCCCCAGAAGGGCTGGAGGAAGGAAAAAGAGTAGTATGTTATAATTATATTTTAATTAAAATGCATTTTTAAAAAAGAATTCACAGAACAAAGGAAAAAAATTAAAGAAAACTGAATGAAAAAAGATGGGGTTTCATACTTCTACATATTTCTCTACATGTCACTCAACTGTTTAGGGGTGTGTGTATGTGTGTGTGTGTGTGTGTGTGTGTGTGTGTGTGTGTGTGTGTTTATGCCTTTAAAAAGGAAATTTGTGAGGATTCTTAAGAGAGGGGAAATACCAGAACATAGTAGGTAATGTGAACATAGGGAGGGGAACTGATGGGGGTAAAAAAGTTTAAGCAGAGTTGGGGACACATGAGGTGGCAAGGGTAAGGGTGACCCAGAACTAAGGAGACATGAAAAGCTCACCAATGTGCAGAAGCTTACAACTAACAACTTGGTTAAGAGTACAACTAAGGGGAAGTGGTGGTACATGCCTTTAATCCCAGCACTAGGGAGACAGAGGCAGGCAGATCTCTGTGAGTTTGAGGGCTACAGAATAAGTTTTAAGATTGTCAAGGCCACAGTGACAGGCAGGTAGATCAATGGAACCGAATTGAAGACCCAGAAATGAACCCACGTACCTATGGTCACTTAATCTTTGACAAAGGAGCTAAAACCATCCAGTGGAAAAAAGACAGCATTTTCAACAGATGGTGCTGGCTCAACTGGAGGTTAACATGTAGAAAAATGCAAATTGATCCATTCCTTTCTCCTTGTACAAAGCTCAAGTCCAAGTGGATCAGGGACCTCCACATCAAAGCAGATACATTAAAACTAATAGAAGAGAAAGTGGGGAAGAACCTCGAGCAAATAGGCACAGGGGAAAATTTCCTGAAGAGAACGCCAATAGCTTCTGCTCTAAGATCAAGAATTGACAAATGGGACCTCATAAAGTTGCAAAGCTTCTGTAAGGCAAAAGACACTGTCAATAGGACAAAACGGCTGCTTCTAGAAGCCACTAGGCTACTAAACAAAACTCACAGTACCAAGACTCAGATACTTCCATATGGGTTGGACAGAAAGGTCTCAGAGGCTCCCCACCAAAACCACAGGCTCTTGCTATTTTTTCTATTTGTTGCTATTTTCTTGCTATTTGTTCCCCACCTGAACTGGACAATGAAACCCTATCATTGAAGATGATCTACACCTTAAAAGATACAGAGAAACCAAACTGGAACTGAGTTACAAACTTCCTCCCTTCTGGCTAAGTTTCATAATACCAAAAGGTGCCATGGAGGTTTCTAGAAGCAAAATGAATCAAGGGTCTTATTCAACTCCCGATGAAATCCAATACAATCTGCCAGACAAAATGTACTCATTGCTACAAGAGTGTCACACCTGTTATGAGACTGACCAATACCCCCTGGCTAGATCTCAGGCCTGCTCCACAGGAGGAAAGGCATTCCTGATGCTATAACCTGATCACAGAAACATGGCTAGGAAAGTCAGATATGCTGAGGTGGGAGGATACTACTGTTTAATTAAATTAATGTTTAATTTAAGGGTCAGTCTTTATAAATGGGCACATGAAACTTCAAGACCAAGAGACTAGTTATATCTGGATAAACTAATATTTGAACTCAGACTGGTAAGGCTAATTGTCCTTCCTGAGGTGGCTGAGCCATATCCAAGCAGTTAGAGTTTAGTATAACAAAAGAGCGAGAGTCTAATTAATGAGATGACTTTCCTTCTGCTGCCTGATTGGAGTTGGAGATCAGTTCTTTCATGCCCTTGAGCTTGAACTGAAATGTGAGGTCTTGAGCCTGCCAGCCTTCATACTGGAACTAAACCATTGGCTCTCCTGGGTCTCCAGTTTGCCAACTACAGATCTAGGGACTTGTCAGCTTCCATAATTATGTGAGCCAATTTCTTATAATAAATCTCTTTGTGTGTCTCTACAAAAAAAAGAGTCTTGTTGGTTCTGTTTCTCTGGAGAACCCTGACTAATACAACATGACACGGAGGGGCTCTAACAAAGACCATATTTTCCTTTCTCTCCATTTATAAATACTTATAACCAAACTATGAGCTCATGTGACTGAATGGAGAAGGGACTTCCTTCCATTTGAGTACTTCCTTTCTCAGTCTCAAACAAGACTGTACACTCTGGTGCTGTGTTAGAAACAGTTTAGATTTCATTGCACATTTTCTTCATGAACACATGACAAAACTTTAAAAAAAACAGGTTAATCATATTTTTATGGCATGGAAATACTATATCAGAAAAATCAGAAATCCAGAGCCAACTTTTATTCTATTTATTGAGAAATATCACATGTCTTTTTTGCTCTAACATAGGAAAATATATTCTAATGTCTTTATCTTAATAGTATTAATAATCTTAACATTAGAAACATCTATAAGCATTTAGTTTACCATTCCAAAACTTTATCTTTATTGTTATATAGAAGAGACTGAAGGAGAAGATGGGGAAATTGCTTTAGTTGTCTACAAGCATGAGGACCTGAGTCCAATTTTCTAACACCATATAAAAAGCTGGGCAAACTTGTCTGTACTCATAACCCCAGCATGTGGGGAGGGGACAGGCAAATCCTAAGAGTTCATGAACAGCCACTCTAATGGAAATGGCAAGTTCCAGGCCTGGTGAGAGAGATAAACAACTACAGTAACAGCAATAACAGAGATACTCCAATATCTCTGCATTTCAATATCCAGCCTTGGTATGTCCAGGAATAGCTGAGTGTATCTGTACACATGCATATGCTCATACACTGAGAGAAAGAAAGGGAGTGGATACTAATATACTGGACTAGTTTGTATGTTGAGAGATCTTAAATTTTTTATATTTTATAAAGTATGTATAGTATTACTGTGCCTTTTCATAACAGTACCATAGAACAATAGCCCAGAATCACAGAATCTGAAATAACATGGTTCCTAATGTTTTAAATGCACTTCAGTCATATTGTTCACCAAATGGCATATCCATCCATATAACTCCACCTAAACAGATTTGTGTGGGTTGAGTGTCGGAAATGCTTCTGAAAGCCATTTGGCATCCAGCATACTGGATCACAGTCAAGCTACAAAAAGAGAAAGAGCGTAGCTCACAGAGCAACTAGTTAGAATGATGACCAAGAGGGTTAGTTTTCTTTACTAACATGCAGTTCAGGGTTTTAATTTTTTCTTTTATTTCTTACTTTACCTGATTGTAGTCATATGCATGGGTTTGATTTGTGTTTATTAAATAAATCTTATTTTCATTGACATTTCCTTTTCTCCACACTCTTAGAAAAACAATAGTGAGGTTCACCAAATATCACAATATACATATACACATATACACTCATACACACATGTATAGACACAAATACACACATACACGCACATACATACACACACATATACACATGTACACACACATACACACATACACACACATGTGCATGCACATACACATATACACACAAACATATGCACACATACACACACGTACACATGCACACAATCATACACACACACACGTACACACACACACACACACACACACACACACACACACATCCTTGCCATAGAATTGTTGGTATTAAAGTTTCCATTCCAGCCCCCATTTCCACTTGCCCCCAGTCTGCCTACAAAATCTTTTCTATTTCCCTCCCCAGGATCTGAGGGGGAGGAAGAATTGTAGGACCCAGAGGGGTTAGGAATAAGAACTTGGTCCACAGAATCAACTAAGCAGGGCTCGTAGGGGCTCACAGAAACGGAAGTAATAATCCCAGACCCTGTGTGGATCTGAGCTGGGTTCTCTGTATCATTATGGTTGTCTTGGTGTTCTTGCGGGGCTCCTAACAGTGAGAGTCGTGGTATCTCTGACCCTTTTGCCTGTTCTGGGGACTCTTCTCTTACTGGGTTGCCTTATCCAGTCTTGATGTGAGGGTTTATGCCTAGTCTAATGTAACTTGTTATTCCATGTTTGGTTGATATCTCTGGGAGGCCTGCTCTATTTTTTTTTTTTAAGAGAAATGAAGGAAGAGTAGATCTGAGAGGAGGAGTGGAAGCTAGGGGCTAAGAGGAGTGAAGTGAGAGGAAACCTCAGTCTGGATATAATATATGGGAGAAGAAAAAGTTATTTTAAAAGAATGATTATTTAATACTAAATTTAGAAAACAAATACACCAACCATGTTGCTTTGTTCTGCACTAATAATACTGTAATGGATATTATGAGTTTTTATAATGAAGGAGAGAAGGAAGGAGGCAGAAATCTTGTATCCAAAAACCTTGAAAGGAGAATAGTGTATCATTCCTGGGTTTTTTCTGAGGTACCTAAATAGCCCAATATATGCCCCCAAAGACTAGGGCCATAAGAAAACCCTTCGCATTTGCTAAATGTGCGGGACAGGAAGGAAGCCAGACTGAGTGAATGCTTTTCACAGGGCTTCATAAGGAATGAACTTTCTTTTTAATTCATTTTTTTTAAATTATTTTTTTACACACCATATTTTATTCCCTGCCCCACCCCTTCCACCCTCCTACTGCTCCACATCCCACACCTCCTCCCCACCCCCAGGTCTCCACATGGATATCCCCATCCCCCCCACCACCTGACCTTTAAACTCCCTCTGGCCTCCAGTCTCTTGAGGATTAGATGCATCATCTCTGAATGAACACAGACCTGGAAGTCCTCTACTGTATGTGTGTTGGTGGCCTCATATCAGCTGGTGTATGCTGCCTGTTTGGTGGTCCAGTGTTTGAGAGATCTCCAGGGTCCAGATTAATTGAGATTGCTGGTCTTCCTACAGGGTCGCCCTCCTTCTCAGCTTCTTTCAGTCTTTCCCTAATACAACAACAGGGGTCAGCTGCTTCTGTCCATTGGTTGGGTGAAACTATTTGCCTCTGACTCTTTCAGCTGCTTGTTGGGTCTTCTGGAGTGCGTTCATGCTAGGTCCCTTTTTGTGAGTGCTCCATAGCCTCAGTAATAGTGTCAGGCCTTGGGACCTCTCCTTTAATTGGATCCCACTTTGGGCCTGTCATTGAACCTTCTTTTACTCAGGCTCCTCTCCATTTCTATCCCTGTAGTTCTTTCAGACAGGAACAATTATGGGTCAGAGTTGTGACTGTGGGATGCCATCCCCTCCCTCATTTGATGCCCTGTCTCCCTGCTGGAGGCTCTACAAGTTCCCTCTCCCTACTGTCAGGCATTTCATATAAGGTCCCTCTCTTTGAGTCCTAAGAGTCTCTCACCTCCCAGGTTTCAGGTGCATTCTGGAGGGTCCCCCCAACCTCCTTCCTCCATAGATATACCTGAAGACCCAGCTATACCACTCTTGGGAATATACCCAAAAGATGTCCCACCATGCCACTATATTCACAGTAGCCTTATTTGTGATAGCCAGAAACTGGAAACAACCTAGATGTCCCAGGACAGAACTGATACAGAAAATGTGGTTCATTTACACAATGGAATACTACTCAGCTATTAAGAACGAGAACATTCTGAGTTTTGCAGGCAAATGGATGGAACTAGAAAATATCATCCTGAGTGAGGTAAACTCAGAACCAAAAGGACATGCAAGGTATGTATTCACTAATAAGTGGATATTAGCCACACAAAAAAGTACAGAATACCCAAGATACAGTCCAAAGAACTCAAAAAGGTCAACAAGCTTCAGTGCCCAAGGGAGGATGCCTCAGTCCTACTTGGGAGGGAAAAGAAAGCAATCACAACTGGGTAGGAAGGGAGGGGTCTAGGAGGGAAAGTAGAAGGGGGGAACCTGATCTGGCATTGGGTGAGGGAAAAAGACTGAACCCCTGAGAACCAGCAGAAAGAATGGAAACAGGAACAAACATTTGCAAATGCTGACAGTGACATCTTAAGACATGGTGAGATGTTCAGACATCAACGGCACAAATATAAGTATTTCTTTCATTTCTAATCAAAATATTTAAAAGAATGAACTCACAAGTCTAAGGATTAACATACATTCTCAAATTCAAATAATCCCCCACAAGCTATAGATTCCTATTCTGCAAACAAGGATGTGCAACGCTTCTCCTTTGCAAAACGTCAGCCTGACAGAAACATTTAAAGGGGAAAGTTCAAGTCTGGACTTCGGACTCCATGGGGGAAGCTGGAGGGAGTGTCCTCTTCAGGCAAGCTTCAGCCTAGACAGCAGGAAAAGGCATGGAGGACAGCAGAGACTGAAGGAATGACCTTCCAGAGACTGCCCCACCTGGGGATATATCCCATATATAGTCACCAAATCCAGACACTATTGTGGATGCCAACAAGTGCTTGCTGACAGACGCCTGTTATAACTGTCTCCTGAGAGGCTCTGACAGTGCCTGACAAATACAGAGTTGGAGGCTTGCAGCCAACCATTGGACTGAGCTCAAGGTCCCCAATGGAGGAGCTAGAGAAAAGACCCAGGGAGGTAAAGGGGTTTACAGCCCCATAGGAGGAACAACGATATGAACTAACCAGTACCCCCAGAGCTCCCAGGGACTAAACCATGGTGGAACTCATGGCTCCAGCAGCATATGGATGAATATAGGATGGCCTAGTTGGTCATCAATGGGAGGAGAAGCCCTTGGTCCTGTGAAGGCTCAATGCCCAAGTTGTAGGGGAATTCCAGGGCCAGGAAGCAAAGCAGGAATCGGTGGGTTGGTAAGCAGGGAGCGGGGGCGGGGGGGGGGGGGGGGGGGGGGGGTGTAGGGAGGTTTTCAGAGGGGAAACCAGGAAAGGGGATAACATTTGAAATGTAAATAAAAAAATATCCAATTTAAAAAAAAAAAGAACACTTGGCCTCCAGGAATGATGCCGAGGGACGAGAAACACTTGCAGGAAGCACTGAGAACGGACTTGCAGTCTTCCCTTATTGGTACAGAGGGCTTCAGTGGCTCCAGTTATACTCACAGCTACAGGAAACTCAGCAAAGGTCAGAAGGTAATCCCTGAGATAAAGGTAGCAGGGAGAATAAATGGAAGCCAGGTTGGGATTGGCATACATGGCCGCTGCATAAATCTCAAAGCACAGAAAAGAATGGAGTAGGTCTGGAGCATTGGCCCCTGCTGTTTTTATTTCTGTGGTGAAGTTCTACCTGCTCCAGTACTGCCAACCCAGCCCTGCTGCAAGCACTAGGCTAAGTACTGAAGATGCAAACACAAGCAAGTTATTATCACTGAGAAATTCAGTTTTTTTCCAGAAAGGAAGTAGTTCTAGCCCTCAGTGGTTCTTCTGCAGTTCATCAACTTTAAGATGCAAATAAGTATGCATGGAGTTGAGACCAAGCGTCCATCAGAAGAAGAATAAGTGAGTGGCCTCTCTTCTTTGGCCATTTTCGTTAAAAATGGAAAGCAGCCATGTAAACTAAGCCCCATAGGCCCTTCTATGTTTACTTTTTTTTTACATAAGAACTAGTAACAACTAATCTATGAGTATTAGAACATGTTACGTTGTTCAACATCTAAAGACAGAACTCCAGCCCCATGATTTTTATTTTATTCACTGATTTGGCTATCCACAGTCTAGACCTGGGTGGTAGGGAGCATAAAAAGTATTCAATAAATGTGAAGATAAGAAAGGATAGAATAAAATGAGAGAGGGAGGGAGAGAGGGAGGAGAAAGGAAAGGAGAGAGGGAAAGAAGAAGAAACAAAGTTATTCAAAAGCTTGAGAAATAGAACAAATAACAGGGGAATTCATAATAATAAAAATGATCCACAATAAGATATTTTGTAGTACTTTATGCAAACAGTACTATCACTTAAAGTCTGAGCAAGTTAAGAAAGAATACATGTCCAGAGAAGCCATTAAAATGAAACCTGTGTATCTGTGTATCCTCGGTCACACTGGTGGTTTGCACTATTAACAGTGTGGCCCCTTAGTCTTCATGTAGTTACATGTAGTTACAGTGTCTTCATAAAACTGCAGCCCTGTCAAAACACCTCTTTCAATTAAACTTCATAGTAACTGGTGGGTAGACTTCAGTTGTTCCACAAGTGCCTCCTCTCTCAGAATTCTGGAAAATGTGTTTCATCTTCTTACACCTCCTAATTCCCAGACTTAATCATCCTGCATATACCTCCTTCTCCAAACTAAGCAGAGCTTCCTATGCAGAGTCTACACAAATCAAGGCCAGTAGTGAGGAGCACAATGTCTTTGTCAGCTGCACATTTGTTCTCTGTCTAGGACTGACTCAAGTCCTCAGGCACTTCCTCAAGTCCTAGACAACTCAGAGGACTCAGTACCCTTGTGAACACTGCATGGCTTCCATGCAGAACAATCAAAATGTCCCTCTTCATACCCACTGGGGAGCAAGCTCTCGATTCACATTTACAATAGCCAGAACTCTACATGCTTCTATATACGGACCCCAAACTGATTTATCTCTGATGATCTACAGCCCAGAAGTAAATAAATAAATGAATAAGTAAATAAATAAATGTCTTCTAAAAGAAATCTAAGTTGGACACTATTCAATGTGTGTTTAATTCCACACACTCCAATGACTACTTAGGTGGCCTTACCCATACGGACATAGCATCTCTTGGATCTTGACAAGCCTGCTCTTGTTGATTCAGGAACCTTGAGGTTATTTTTGGAATTGAGAGGTAGAGAACTGGCTATTTCCATATTAAATCCCCAAGGAACAGCAAGCTGAGTACTCATAACCACACGTGCCACTTAGAGTGAAATCCGGCCTGGCACCTGTGTGATTCCCTTGGCTGGCTCCCCTTGGCCTGGTAGCAATAAATAACAAGGCAAAAGCCAGAATTCGTGCTCTGCATTCTAAGGTTTAAAAGAGTAATTGGGCTTAAGCGATGATTCTCTTTGTGTTGCAGAAATGAGGAGTGGAGATTTATTCTCTTGGAAAGCAGAGAAAAAAACTAACCCAAATCCTTCTATCTTCAAAAGAGAAGAGCTGAAGACTTGTGACAGACTGATGAGAATAATAGCATTGCTACAGCATGGAGTCTATCTCTGAAGCTTTCTGTTTTTATGCATGTATGTGTGTGTGTGTGTGTGTGTGTGTGTGTGTGTGTGTGTGTGTTTGTGTGTGTTTGTGTGCAGCATAAATAAAAATTATATGTGTGTGTATAGTTTGTTAAGTTTTTTTTTTACTTTATTGTGTTTATTTTATTTTAAAATAAATAAATGAACCAAGGGCATTGCACATGCTAGGCACATACTCTATCACTGTGTTACATGCACAGCCCAATCAAATCTGCCAGTTTAACCATCGAAAGTTATTAATTATCTTTACAATGTCATGCAAACATCACCCATACCCATTTCCAATGTGCCACTGCCCGCTAAGAGCTCTGTGTTTGCAGAATATTAACTGTCAGGCTCCCTTATCAGTTCTCCTGCTGGAACCTTTAGCCTTGGCCTCTATGAATTTATCTGCTCCCTAAATTTCATACACAGACTTATACTATATACTCTCTTCATCCTTATCTTTTGCATTTTAAGGTTTTAAGTGGGGTACAGCTTTGTAGCACAGCTAACCTCAAACACTGTACAGTGGATGACCATGGAGCAGAGGAGCTAGGTCTTCCATTGGGTACCCAGTGCTATCCAGGAAGTAATCTCCCTTCCAAGAGTCCTGGATTTACATTAACCAGACAAGAACTCAGGCTCTAAAGCCTACTTTACTGGCTGAGAGACAAAGTTCTCTGGGAAATTTTCTTCACATACCTCTAAAACCTTCCCCTTCTTTGTCATAAACAGAACCTCCCCAGGTGGCAAGTCCAAGATAGGACAAGTATGAATTATGTATAAAATAGCAGTGTTCTCAGTATTCCTGTGTGTAACAAAAATAAGGGGAACAGGCACTGTCATTTATTCTATTTCTGAGTTAGCCCAAATCTTGAGTGAGGGTTAATTTTATGTGTGAAGGTAAGTGGGTTACAGTTGCCCAGATCAGCTAGTTAAAATTATTTCAGTGTGATCTCTAAAGAGTTTCTGGAAGAGTTTAGTAAAAGTTAATGGGCATCTTTATAACAAGTTGCTGAGGACCTGAACAGAATAAGCAGTTGGGAGAAGACAGAGTTTTCTGAGCTCTTTCCCTGAATATGTGCGAGTCTGTCTGACTTTGGATGAGAACAACATCAGAAGGCCTTGTGGCTCTCAGACTCTGAACTTTAGACCAGGGTCTAACTTTAGCTTCTCAGGGTCTCCAGTTTACAGACAGTTGACTATAGGAATATCCTCAGCCTCCAGAATAACATGGGCACCTCCTCATAATATATTAGATTCTTATGCACTATTCGGCTCTGCTTCTTTCGAGAATCCCAGTGAGTCCATCCAGATAGTGTGACTTATTTTATGTCATGTCAAGTGCATTGGCTGCCCATCAAACCACTCTTCTCAGCTACTTAAGCCTTCATCTGGTGTACAACTCAAAGATCCTGGGACTGAGAGCTGTGGCTGATCCTGAGATGGACTATAATGAAGGGAGTAGGAAAATAGTTCCTTCCTAACAGAAGATGCATAGAAATAAATTTCCTTTCTTGGATTTTCCTAGTGAAGAAGTTACACTAATCCAACTGTATCTATAGGGGGATCCTAAGAAATCTGGGAAACTTCTTCATCAAGTCCATCCCTGTGCTCCTAAACTATTTTCAACAATCACTGACTTGGGGATGCCTGGTAAGTTTTCCAATGCATTAACTTCTGCAACTTTATCTACTGATTTCAGCTCTCATACAGCTATAGTTAGGACAACTGCTTCCCATACGGCTCATACCATTGGACAACTGCCCTTTGCCGTATAACCAGACCAACAAGGGTCTTTAATTTCTAAGAAACACAGGAGGCTTTGGTAACAGAAATGAACATTTTGTAGGAATGTTTTCCTACATTATGGATTTTTATAGCCATTCTCACTCTCTCTCTCTCTCTTTCTCTCTCTCTCTCTCTCTCTCTCTCTCTCTCTCTCTCTCTCTCTCTCTCTCTCTCTCTCTCTCTCCCTCTCCCTTTCTCTCTCTCCTCTCTCTCTTTCTCTCTCTTTCTGTGTGTGTGTGTGTGAGAGAGAGAGAAACTTTCATGAAAGCTGATAAAGTTTACAATAAGTAAAATTAAATAGATTTCATGTCAATATTCCAGAACTACCCATTCCAGTAAAGTTAACAATTAATCCTGAGACCCATAAGTCATCAATATAAAGGAAATACAACACTTTGGAGTACTCAGCTCTACATCATACCCGTCTCTTTAAGTCTTGGGGATCATTACAGAAGAGAGGGCAGAAATAGTGGAAGAGCTAGAAATATTGTAAGAACTAGGTATAATGGGTATCCATAGCCAAAAGGCTGTACAGGACAGAACCTTTTTACAGACTAACTCACAGAACCTGTGACTGAATGTATGTAACTTGGACAAGATAAAGCCAGAAAAAAATCCAGCATGAATTGGAGAGGACATGTATGAGGTACACATACATATGTGCAAGCAAACACACACACATAAAGTAAAAATAAATTATCAAATTACTTTCCCACTTTAAGTTATATGAGATCATAGAGCTAAGTACTGAGCACATCCCTCCCTCTGCCAAAGAGTGCTCAGGATAGGAACCAGGAGACTCTGGCCCACCTAAAGACAAGACACAGAGGGAGTCTTTCGAGCCACCTAATAGGCTGAAACCATTTGTAGATTAAGGCCAAGCTAATTCTCAGAAATGCAGTTCTTACAAACCTGTTCCATACTACACCCTATGATACTTGATCAGTGATAGCAGTGTAGGCCCTATGACCAACCCACTCAAATAGACTGGCAAAGATGAATACACAGACTCAAAAGGGACAGTGTCACACACTGAAAGATCACAGACAAGGATGAAGCAAAAAGCAGAGCCACACTGCTAAGCCACCCCACCGAATGCTCAAGGGAGCCTCACTTTGTTTCAAGTCCCTTCAAAAACATGGCAATGATTTCCGCTCTTAGATTTAATGCAATTTCCCTTACTTTTTACTTTTCCTATGGATAAACTGGGAAGTATTCAGATATAAATGTTTAAGAAACTTAAAACTTAATTAACTTCTTTAAACTTCAATCTTTAATCTATAAAATATGGATTTATTCATTTGCTCAACAAACACAACAGAGTGTCCACTGTGAGCCAATTACCAAAAAAAAGATGCCATGGTCATCAATGACTAGAAATTCTCGATAATATTTTCACAGCAGTTAAGATATAGTAAATGACCTAACCACATTAATCATAGCAATAAGTGTAAAATCACAATGAGTACATTACATTTTAGGAAGGAGATTATACAATGAAGATATACTCAAGAAGGACTCAACTCAAAGTATATGAAAAAAAAATGTTAATAATTCAGAAACATAGGGAAAAAGCATTTCAGAAATGAGACCACTAATTCCTATCGACTCCTAAGAGAGAAGGGGCATAGCCAATATCAAGGTTCATAAAAAAACACATGGGCAGAAGTATTGTAGAGAGAAAAGAAACTGTGATAAGAAGTGAAACTGTAGCAGAGCCCCAGGCTCAGCATCCCCTAGTCTCATCATGTCAGCACCAGGATATCTCATGTCAAGAGCCAGAACCTGCCAGAGAAACCCAGACAGGGTCATAAATCTGTGGTCCAATGAGACCCCTTTGAAGTCTTCACAGAGAACACCATCACAGGTGTGTTTGGCAACAGCAAGAAGGCCATGAGAAGGACAGTGGCAAAAGGAAATGCCAAGGCGAGTGGCGGGCTGCCTCAGGGAAGGATGAAGGAGGCAAGGAGACAGGGCTGTGTAGCAACAGAGGAAAGGGACCAATGACATTCATCAACTGAGAGAGTCGCTAAAAGAGACTCACCTAAACATCAGACAAGCTTCCAAGGCAAGAGAAGGTATAGCATAGCATGCCCAGAAAAAAACAATGGTAAGAATTATTAGAAGCACACAGATTTTTGTGGGCATCAAGCTAAACAATCCACATGAGAAAATTCTCAGCAAGGACCCTTAAAAGATAGACATGGGGAACTTCTGTCTTTTGAATTAATGACTACCACTCTTTCCCATGTCAAAAATAAGTCAAAAATATGTAAATAAGTAAAGTAACATCTTTAGGAACCTCAATTCTCATCCTGGTACAAGCACATACTAGGCTATCACAGCACTCGCTTAACTACTTGAGGCGCTAGCCTCCCGTTATTCTGGCTAAAGTTCCTTTCCAAGTCTGAATGAATAATTTCTGCTCTCTATGATATGCAGCATGAATGGACGCCTAGTATTAGCGCCAGTCTGATAATTATTCAACGGTAACGCGCTGTTCCCATCCTTTGCTGGGAAAGCTTTGTAAGGAGCTAAGGCTTTCTGCCTCGAAAGAACACTATTCAAATGTGGTGCCCAACAACTGCTCAAGTTAAAGGCTTCCATGGCAACACAGATGCTCTGGGTCAAGTACATGTTCTAAGAAAGCAAGTGGCATGCAAATGAGTACAACTGCATGTCCCACAGCCTAAGCTGGCAGTGTTTACTCTAATCAAGCCCTTGTCCTGTGGTGATGCAACAAAGCCACAGCAGTGCTTAGCATAACACAAACACTGTGGGGTAAGATGGAGGGTCTTCTCAGGAAGGGTATTTCATATATACATTATATATGAATAATATATATATATATAAAGTATTTTCCCACCCTGTTTTATGTGGCCCAAAGCCCAGATTTAAATTGTAATATTTGTTCATATGACACTGTTTAAGTTATGTCTTGAACTGTTTCAGCTGCTTGAAAGGAACAGTCAAGATGTTGGATGAGTAGGTGAGTGAGTGAGAGGGTGGGTGGGTGGGTGGGGGAGTGGGTGATATCTAGACTAGAAAGTCCTGATTCAGGATTAGGTAAGAGGCAAGACAAAGGAGGTCTCAGTGAACTCTGGGCTCTGCCTAACAGCCAGATATTTTCTGCAAAGATCTCAAGGGAATTTTGGTCATCCCATGGAGATGTGAACTTGATTTAAATATTAAGTTTTAGATCAGACAAACAATAAGGGGACATGAGAGGGATGGAGGGAGGTTGCCCGGGAGGAACTAAAGTGGAGAAAGGGAAGAAAAAAAGTGATATAATTCTATTTCAATTGAAATATTTTAAATGACTATGTGAGGATAAACAAGCAAACAAACGAATGAATGAATGAATGAATGAATGCAGAAATAAACAAGTAAATAAATAAATATAGAATTTGGGAGTTACTTGATAAACCCCCAAGTTACTGAGAGATCCTGTTTCAGAGTATGAGGTAGGGATTAGGGAGGTGGCTCAATCAGTAAAATGATTGGTAAATAAGCATCAGAACTGGTTTGGTTCCCTAAACCTGTGCAGGAAAGCTCAGCTCTGTGCTTACAGCCCTACTACTGGGGAAGCAGAGGCAGGAAGGTCTCTAGGGCTCACTACCAGCCATCACCTCTGTCCAAATCAGATTCAGTGGGAGACCCTGTCTTGAAAGTAAGCAGAAGAGCAAGCAAGAGTTACCTGGCATTGATTTACGGCCCTCATGTGCACACACATGCATATGCAAATGTGTGTGTGAGTGTGTAACAAAAGTAAGCAAAGACAAAATAAATAACCAAGTTTGTAAAGACCCTGTAACTCTGAGTCCTCATCTGCCTGGATTTGTTGGAATTGTCCAAACTCTTATTCTGAATGTGTGACAGATGTGATTGTCAGAACCCAAAGTCCTTCTGAATCCCTTAGGCCAAAACACCAAGCACCACATCACCTTGCAGACATCCCTTATGTGGTACATTTTCCTTTGAAAACCCCACCATCACCATGGCTCCAGGTCTCCAACTCCAACATCTCAACTACCAGCATCAATTAAACACCAGAAGCCGTGTTCTAACAAGATCTTCATTCCATCCTCCAATAGCACAGTGACATCAATGGGTTTTCCAAGCTTCCTTGAAGGAAAAATAAAATCGTTTGAAGCTGACTTTGAAAAGTCCAGCAAGCTTCTTGGCTTACATGTTGGAGGACATTTTTATCTAGAGTACACAGGAGGTGGAAAGGAAAGAACAATCTCACAGGATCTTCTTATTTTGACAAATTCAGCCAATGTTGCCTAAAAGAGGAACATATTAGAAACCTGCTCTCTGGGGTCTTTTGCACAGAAGCTTCTGAGCCCCAGTTCTTGTCAAACTCTCTCTTCAGCAGTGGCCTGAAGCTACGTGCAACCCTGCCTCTGTAATCCTCCCCAAGGTAGACTGTCTACACCCTTTGCACACAGTCCAGTGACTGCCTTCCTGTTTTTCCCCTCAGTGGAACCGCTCCAACATCTAATGGATATGGGGAGTATGTAAGTATTATCTACAAAGGGCTAGAAAAGGCTTGGAGGCTTGGCATGCAGAATCTCTCTGACAGAGTCAGAATCCTTATGCCATGTTGATATTAACACAAGACTTACAATTGTTATTCATGAAGTCCAAAAATATATTAAGAACTGACTACAAATATTTGTAATCATAATATAGTGATATGCAAGGGCCCTCTGTATGTGTGCCTGTGTGTGTGTGTGTGTGTGTGTGTGTGTGTGTGTGTGTGTGTGTGTGTGTGTGTGTGACTTTTCCTTAACTGCAGTTGAAAGTTCCTGATTGCAGGCATTAATTTTGAAGACTGCAATGTGCATCTCTCCCAAATATTCTTAGCCATTGGGCTTCATCAAAGGAGACCAGGGGAAGAAGCTGGCCTGCAGGTAAATATTTACTAACATAGAGTAATTTGAAACTCTCATAATAAACTCTCATAATATAGGAGACTCTGCCTATATGGTTAAATGCCAGTTTTATAACCAACCCTCTGGCTTCTGATTTTGCTTTTGTGTGAATTTTCCTCTTTTTATGACAGTTTCATGTATAAATAGAAATCAACCCTATGCTACATGCTGGGATTTTGCAGTTTGTGATCATGCAAAAACAGAATAGGTGCCATTTTCTGACTCATGTCATGAGATGAGTATGCAGGCAGAATAAATCACATGTGGTTTTATGTTAAGATACAGAAAGAAGTACATAGGCAGACCCTCCTTCCCACCCCATACCTACGTATTGCATGTGATAGACTCTGGCTGTTTCTGCTTTTACTGTTCCTAATGAGATATGTCCCAGAAGTAATTAAGATGGATTTTCCATGTGGTTCAGAGCACAGGCAACAAAATGAGTTTTGTCCTTCAGATAATTTCACTTCAGGAGGCATGTATGCTCCAAGCAGTGCAACTTTGTACTGAAGTTTCTTGAGAACCAGGGTTTACTAACTCCATGGCAGGCTTGCTTTCTCCTTACTCCACTGCCCCTAATTTTCTCTCTAAGGAACTGATACATCAGTTAATCTAGTATTAGGTCATCTCCTAAAGCAGTCTGTTCTTGACTTAAAAAACAAAGAGCCCCTTGCATCCTTTCATGGTAGACAGGAAACTAAAATACTTGGGAAAGAAACTTCCCAGGCCATCAGAACTGCTCCCCTGGCCTCTTCAGCTATGACCATGGCTTCTCCCATCAGCTTGCAGCCCTAGGCAGCCATGGCTGGATGGAAGCCAGCTGGCACTCCAGGTAGGATCAGCTCACGGTTTCCCTTCAGGACTCTGGGTTCAAGACAGTTCTCCAAGAAGGCTGACAGTGTCCTTCCAGCTTGCCTTTATTACCTGTGAACAGCTGTAGGATGTAGTGGGGATATGGCATCCTGAGATAAGAAGGGGCAAGCCAGACGTCCCTGTTTCCGTCTCAGTGTCTTTTAGAAATTAGATGATAGTCCACATTTCAGTTCAATGACACGGTGTAAACCCAGGAGAGTATGTTCTCCGGGTTCCTTAAACAAGGTCAGTGGGGTTAGACTCTATCCACCCCAGAAAATGTTTCTGAACTTTCGGGGAACCGCTCATAGTGTATTCTGGGATTCTGTCACAAACCAAAAGCATCATGTGTAGCTCCAACTTTTGTAAAAATAAAAAAACAACATTACAAAAAAAAAGAGACTTTACAAAGCAAAACAAATTTTGGTATATTTTACTGAATGTAATATTGCTTTTATGTTATAATCAAGATATACAGTCAAGCTAACCTATCCCAGCAATACCTTGGGTTACCTTTTTCTGCTAAGTTTTAAAAAATATGGTTTGGATACTGAGTCCATCTTGATGTAAAGGAGCAGTATTCGGCTGTGGAGCTCAGAGGTAAGTGCACACATTTACCATGTAAAGGGCTCTGGGTTCCATTTTAAGTAGTGAAGAAATGGCCATATTTCAAGTGTTCAATGGCCACACGTGGATAGCAGCTGGCATGCTGAGTAACACAAAATCTACCCAACACTCAGAGGCAGGCTCAACTCCTCCACTGCACAGGAAGACACCTCCAGTTTTTTAGCCCTCATAGATTTCCCTTTCTTTTGATTGCCATTCCTTACATTTGAACCTCCAACCAACTTTCAAACACTTCACGGCTGCAAACTTATCTTTATAACCATGCACCAAAACTAAAAGGCATGGCTGGTGATACAGTTCCTGTTCATGATCCCAGTCATAATTTTCAATCAATATCTCCACAGACTAATAAAGTATATGTAAAAGAAGCAGAGAATAAGAGTGAAATCATTAGGTGACTCAAGCAGAAGATTATCAGCATTTAGATAAAGAAATGACAAAATGTAACAGATACAAATATGAAATATAAAAAATGAATGAAAATAAAAAATAAACTTAAAATTGAAATAAATTTTAAAAACTATAAAAATATGTTAATAGTTTTTACCCTTTCCATAGTACTATAATTCAATTGAATATGTATGCTAATATATAAGTTTCAAATGCTGCCATAATTTAAAAACTACCTATAATATTTACTAAATATATATAAAAAAATTCTAGTGGAAAACTCATTATTATAACAAAGTAGGATTCTTTCATCAGACCTGAATCGCAGTGTTTAATGGTTCCTTGGTGACTTGACAAAGTCACTCCACTAAACTCGGGTATCTTGACCACATTCAACTGTAGCCCAGGAGGCAATCAATCATATTACCCTATAGAATCTAAATTTATAAATGAACATACTGAGCATTAAAATGTTAGGATGTGTTATTAGATAATCTTGTGTTGACTCAGACAAACAAGGCCCCACGGAGTGTCAGATAGTGGCACATGAACTGTAATCCTGAGAATACACTGGCTGGCCTGTGAGCCCACAGAATGAGGACTAATGTGAGCACATTCAATGAAGTAAGCTTAGGTCTCTTCACATGTGAGACGTATGAAGCAAGGAATACCACCTTGAACTCTGGAGGCTGTGCCAAGTAGAATAGCTACATCTCCAAGAAGACTTTTTCTTTCTCTGTAAATAAACAATTATAACAATCCTTTGTAGTGAATGTTGGGCTACCTTAGCTTAGCACACTGAAAGAGACATATCATGGTGCCCCCCGAAAAAAAACCTCAACAAATAAGAGAAGTCTTAAAGAAAACTGAGGTCAGATGAAAGGGCTGGTCACATGGTTTCCAGAGGAAACCTAAGTCTGTTAATCATATAATATTATAGTATGTTCTTAATTTATGAAGAGACACAATGACCACTGTAAGGTTAGAGTGTCTTCTAGTGGGCTCTTTAATCTCTATTCCCATGAGCAAATAGTATGTACATCCTACTGACGGATGAATTATGATCAGGAATTTAAGTCCAAAACTTGAAATGGATGAATGCAATGTCTTTTTAAGATGTACGTCAATATATTATACATAAAGCATGGAAAATTTCTGAATTAGCATTTATATATTTGTGGATGACATCAGAAACAACTGGAGAATAAAAACCAATAATTGACAAGATGGCCTTATGGGGTCCCTAGAGGGACTGTGATCAATTACTAAAAGAATGTGTTTGGAGGTCACCTATCACTATGACCTCCAATAATGTAAGTCACCTAAAACAATGTGAGTGCATAGTCAGTGAGAGATGACTTGAGGATCCCTTGACCTTGCAACACAGGATGAGTGGATGGAGGGATGGAAGGATGGATGGATGGATGGATGGATGGATGGATGGATGGATGGATGGGCACACAAGGACACACTGCCTGTGAGCAGCAGCCAGAGCAAATGCAAACTTGAAAAAGCCAGTCATTCATTTCCTGGGCCTAGAAAACAACAAGAATGATTTAGAAGCAATTTGAAGATTTTGAAAAAAATCCCTACCACACTTACAGTTCAATGCAGAAGAACCATGAAGATCACAAAGTTTTCTTCCTGGCATAACCTTCTTAATGAAGTCAGCTTGATTTTTTTCTCTCTTCTGTGTACATGACTGAAAACAAGACTCAGAGTTGACCAGTTCTAGTCATCCACCAGCCAGCTCACTCTATGTGTTTCTGGTTTCATTAAAATACAGATCCCGATGATTAACTTAGCTCTTCTGAGGTCTTCACAACAGAGGGGAGTGGGATTTATACTATCCCAGAGCTCAGACAGAAGCCTGCCATATATTAAAAACAGTGTAAATGATACTGAATAAAATCAGGACTACTGATTTTCTTTTGGAAGGAATGGAAACAAATGATTCTTTTTCAAGGGAAACTGTCCTTCGCATTACTCACAGATACCCACTGAACCTTCATTCCGATGTCAGCGCTCTGAAAACAGAAAATTGCTTCCTCTAAGGAAGCAAGCTGGTGGAGTACCCAACCCTACCCGATCCCTGCACTGTTTCCAGCCCAGAAAGCTAGCCTGCTTTGCTCTGAAAAGAGAATGCAACTTCTGTTTGGAAAGAGGGCATAAAAGTCACGGGGATGTTAGCACAGAACAGAACAACCTTGGTGTGCTTTAGCGTACCTTATGATTTAAAAAGCAGAAGGGAAAATGGTACCTTGGAATGTTTTAGATTTGTCTCAACCAAAATATGCAAAGTGCCCAGTGGACTCTGAAGTTTATCGTTCTCTTCCATGTCCACAAAGGGTTGATTGTGATTTGGGAAGTAAAAAGTTACTCTACACGGCTGAACTTGTGCCAGTGGAAAACAATGATCAGCACAGTTTGAAGCGGGCAAGATATATGATCGTATGCCCCACAGAAGACATGCACCAATCATATTGGAAAAATATTAAATGATGGAGTGTGTGACCATCTGTGACCAAAACTCACCTATCACTGCAGGGCTGTAGAAGAATGCGCATAGAAAGATGGTATGGGGAATGGCAGAAAAGTTTCCTGTGCTTTCCTTATGTGCCAAGGATGGTGGTTTGCATATACTCACATGCATCATACATGGAGTTGTACAAAAAGTAAAAAGTTACAAGCCAATTAGCCATGCTCAGAAAGACAAATAGCATCTGTTTTCTCTCATTTGTAGTCTCTATGTTTTATATATTCATTCCTAAAAGCAAGCATGTATATATGGCAGGAAAGCACAAGTATAACTGTTCAGAAGGGCAGAGGGAACTACCAGGAGTGGGGCAGGGTGACAAAAGAGGGCTTGGGAAAATTGATAGTATTAATTGACAACTTGAAAAAAAATCACCTAAGAGACGGGTCTCTGGACATATGGATTAAATCGAGTAGATAGGAAGAATCACCAACGGTGGGCAGGATCATTCCCTGGCAACAATTCTAGACTGTATAAAAGGGAGAGAGGGGAATGAGCAGCGGAATGCATCCATCCCTCTATGTCTTCTTGTGGGTGAGATGTGACCTCTCTATTGCTTCAAGCCTCAGTTGCCTTAACTTCTCTTATCAGGATGGACCCAGCCCTTGGATGATGGACTAAAATAAAGTCTTTCCTTAAGTTCATTTTGGCTCACGCTGTTCCCATTACAAAACAGGAAAAGAAACTGAGACAGGGCATGGGAGCAATAGGGTCAACATGCAATATATACTCATGCAAAAATTCTTTATAGAAATCAGGAGCTGGAGAGCTGGTTCAGCAGTTCAGACTGTGTACTGCTATTGTAATGGAACATTCAGTTTTTAACACACACACATCTAACTCTTTTTTTCATTTTTTTAAGATTTTATTTACTATGTTTATAGTGTTCTGCCTGCATGTATGGCTGCAGGCCAGAATAGGACACCAGATCCTATTACAGACAGTTATAAGCCACCATGTATTTGTTGGGAATTGAACTCAGGACCTCTGGAAGATCAGTCAGTGCTTTTAACCATTGAGCCATCTCTCCAGCCCCTACCCCTAACTCTTCACTGCCTTTAACTCCAGCGACAGGAACCCTGGGGCCCTCTTCTGGGTCTCTGTAGGCTCTTATACCTATGTGTATAAATACACATGATTTAAAAAAAGCCTTTCACAAAATCTTAAAAACATAAATTTGAAAGAATAATATTATACTTTTGTACTGGCTAGTTTTGTGTGTCAACTTGACACAGGCTGGAGTTATCACAGAAGGGAGCTTCAGT
>NW_022196914.1:22434438-22434886 GCF_008632895.1 Mastomys coucha
TCTTCTGGGAAGTATTTTTTGAGAGCAAAGAGACTGTGTTCCAGAGATAGCCAAGGTTGTACCTTGTGCTGCAACAGGACTTGGTATTGTGTAAGAGTCATCCAGGTGGTACTGGTTTTGAAGGCATGAAGGGGTCATGAAGAGCAGCTGAGGCTTGACACAGTAAGAGGCCATGGAAGGCCATTAGTGAAGGGGCAGCATTGGTTTGCAATTGATGGCCCAAGACTGAAGAGGTCATGCAAAGGAGTTGAGGCTTGGCACCATGAAGAAAGCCTATGAGAGGCTATTGGTGAAGCCTAGTTACAGCGGAAGACAGTGTTTTAGTGATGACAGTACCATGAATGACCACCATGGACAGCAGCAGCAGTGGAGTACAGGCGTCTGGAGCCCAGAAGACAAGCTGTGTGCTGCAAAGGAGCTGGAGAAGTGACCAATTAAGCCCTTAGAG
>NW_022196914.1:22435706-22479734 GCF_008632895.1 Mastomys coucha
CTTTCCTCCCCAACTTGCTTCTTGGTCATGGTGTTTGTGCAGGAATAGAAACCCTGACTAAGACAACTTTAAAACAGATTAGATTATAAATAGCTATTAGAGTATAATTTAAATATTTGTAAAATTTTAAAAACTGAACCATTAAAAAAATTTTTAAGTGTTATTTAGAACTTTGCAAAAAGTCATTAGCAGAAGAGAGATATTTTAATGAGTTTGTATTTTCCTCCTAAATTTTTCACTGAAGTTGGATTATACCACAAGTATAAAAGTGTGTCAGTTTACCTGTTTGATTCAAATACATGATTCCTTGAAGGAAGGTTGTCAGAGGAGTCCTCATTTAGAAAAATAACTCTAAAAGCTAAGAGTGACTTCTAGAACACAGTGTTAAACAAAGAACAGAGGGCAATCCTTCCCTTAAAGGGTGCTAGTAACACTCCGCCTTCTGTTTAAGAAACAAAAGAGCACACTCTGGTCTCTAGTTACGAAGCAGAGAAAACAGTGAAGAAAAGAATGAAAAAAAAGAACAAAGAAAAAAGTAACTCAGAGACATAAAAGTGGCTGCATATGGGATGAAAACAAGTCTTCTTTAATGTATCAAGCAGTCCTGGGTCTCAAGCTGTCCTGGGTCTCAAGCAGTCCTGGGTATCAATCAATCCTGGGGATCAAGCAGAACTGGGTCTCAAGTAGAACTGGGTATCAATCAGTAGTGGGTCTCAATCAATACTGGGTATCAAGCAGTGCTGGGTCCCAAGGAGTACTGGATACAATACACAAATTTGATTTTGTAAGACATTGCCTTGGATCTTAAGACAGACATGCTGGATGAGTTAGAAATCATTATAGTCATAACTTAAAATTGTGTTTGTGTGTGTGTGTATGTTCCCTGTGCATGCCCAACACACCCCCACTAGTACACATATAATGGAGAGAAGGAAAAGGAGAGACAAAGTGATTGAAATGCAGATCTTCAACTTTGATCAAGTCAGGTATGATGAACTGAACATTTTCCTGCCCCCTGAAATATATTCATTGAAATTCTGTTGACTTTCAAGTGCTGATATCAGGAAATGGAAGAAGGTTTGGACACAAGTGCAGAACTCTTGTGAATGAGATTACAGTTCCTATAAAAGGAGCCCTAGAGAATCTCCCTGCCCTCTTCCCATATACAAAGAAACAGGAGACAGTGCCAATCTGCAGCCCCAAAGACAGCCCCTTACCCATGCTTCTGCCACAGGCAGCTGAACTTGGAATTCCCTCTCCAGAAAGGCAAGACAATTTTCTCTTGTTCATGAGCTACTGGTCTGTGGAGCTTCATTATAGTAAGCTGTGTGTGTTAAGACAGCAGGTGAAAGTTATGGAAGAGCTTTCTTTCGTCATTCCCTGTCTTCTTCCACTTTAATCCTGAACCTGGGAGAGCTCCAGGGACTGGCTAAGCAATTTGGGAGACAATGGGAATATATGTGCATGGTCCTAAGGTAGATAGGTGACAGAATTGGATGGTAGGAACTTTAAATAGGTAGAAGCACAGTCACTTAAGGCTGAAAAATCAGTTTAAAAGAATTTTAATGCATATCGAACTCCTACTAAAGTGGCTTAGGAAAAGTTGGGGGAAAGAATACAGTCAACATCTATGATATCAAATTTTTGCAAACAAAAAAATGTATAAAGAAAATAATAAAAAGTATGCAAGAATAAAATTAAGACTAATAACACCAAGTAGTCTCGCAGCAAATATCTCTCATTGGATGAGTAAAATGTACCCTTCGCATTTTTTTTTAAATATTTTCTTTCTTCTGTGTAAACAAACACTTGAATGCACAGACTCAAGAGAAATTTAGTGTTGACTCTGATTCATGAGCCCATTTATTCAATTTTTGTCAATTAAAGTGAATACTTCTATTCTATCTACCCTTCTCTCCCCAAAGCCTGTCCTTCTATGGTGGATTCCTCCTGAATCAACCAGAATTAATCATTTGCATATCTACATTTGACAGGTACAGGGCAAAGTCTTCCTGAAAAGGCTACCAGATTTTAAAACATCATTAGTACAACTGAAGATTGGATTCCCTCCTTGCTTGGTATTTCTGGGAAACATACAAATATAAGAAAACTGCCCAAGATTTATTATCTTTCTTTTTTTAAGTTTGTTTTTAAAGAAAATGACCTTGGTCACATGAAAAATGCCGCCACTTTACAAAATAATTCAAATTTTCTTTTCACCATGTTCTTTAATTAACAAAAGGAAGTCTAGGAGTGTTGTTGAAAATGGCTCCTGTCACAAAAGCACTTTGGTAGAGGAGCCACACAGTGTCACCTCACAATGTCACCACATAACCTACAGATTGTTCCCAACCAATGGGAATTACTTGAACCCATGAAAATTACTGCAACCAATGGGAATTACTTAACCAGCAGACCTTGTATGTGCAAAGGAGAAGTTCAAAGTTCAATATCTTTGAAATTCTTCAAAAGGTTTGTTATTTTTTTATATGTTCTGTTTACATTAGTTCCTACCAAGGCAGAAGCTAGTCAAACACAGCTGCCATCAGCCACCAGAGTTCAGCTTTACAGACCAGGCTGAGATGTCACAGAAGCCATTTGTTGTTAGGCGTAATGAGGTGGCTCTGTTGCCTTTTTTTTTTTTTAACTGCCTTTAGAATAAATTGTTCACTAAAGAAGGATACTTCAGCCATTAAAATAAGTGAGGGGGAAAAGCCCAGGTATATAAGTATGTTTTATGTGAATCTTCTAGCCAACCATCTGCAAATCATTTTAGTTCAGTAAGCTAGTAAAAAGTGTGTGTGCCTATTCCTCCTGTTTATCCTTGAGAAGTTTTTCTGCTGTCTACCACTTAAAAGAATACATTTTTTATTTTCCCCTCCACCAACATTTTCCCACTGGCTCTTTTCTAACATACACCATCTCTAAAGCTGTACAGACAAATCACCCAAGCATGATTTCTAAGCTTGTGTATGCCCCAGAACAAGCAAACTAACTGAGTGCCCCTATGTTTGCACTGGAACTAAATCAACTCAGTCCCACTGACCCACTGCTCCTGACCAGTTTCTCCAAGTGGTCTGCTTGAGACCTTTAGAATAAGAGTAGATACATTTAAATAAATTTAAATAGAAGGTTCTGCCAGGATGCATGAAGAGAGAGTATCAGGTTCCCGAGGCACATTTGCCATTAATATTCTGAGCATATGAATGCCAGTAATTTCTTGAGAGCTTGACATTGAATGTCAACTTGAATCTGCTGATTTCTGTCCAATAATTTAAGGGTAAAAAAGCAGAAAAGAAAATGGGAGCGGGGAAACAATCCTTGTCTCTCCAACCCTACCAACACAATTACATGGTACTAAGAACAAGGCAAGCGGGTTGACTGGCCTCTTCAAATAACTCCCTATTCTTCACTCAATTGTCTAAGTACAGCCTGGGTTGATTCTGTTCATTATTATAAGGAGGAAAGCAGTGACTTGTGCTTTACAAGAAATCATGCTTTTTGCATTAAATGGGATCAAGAATATTACCTGTAGGTGGTTTCAACCTCCCAACTCTTTTGTCATGGATCCACCCTCTCCATGTGTGGCTGGCTGATTCAATAATAAGGACTTGTAGGGAATAAGTTATTCTAGTCTTCAGCTGTTTTCAAATTCATTCAACAGAATGGAAATGTCCCTGCTCCTGGACAAGAATCAAGCAGTTCGTGCTAAGAGGAACTGGACGAACAAAGGAGCACTTGTGTAGATACTGCCGATAAAATCTAGCTCTGGATAATGGTTGATGTACCTTTCCAAGTTCTATGGGATATCTGGACTTGCTACAATTAACAACCATCTCCTTCAATTCAGAAGAAGGCCTCTGTCTACCTGGTGACTACTGCAACCCAAGAAACCATAGATACACTATCCAAGCACCCAATGATAGATCTAGGTTTTTACTATTGAGAGGTTCTAGTCCCAGTGACCCTGCTGGACAATGTCTAGGACCAACTATCTGTCTCTGCCTCCTGTCCACGAGGTGCCACATGCAGACCTTGGAAACTTCCAAGACATCCCTTTCTAAAAGGGGAAGTTTGGGGTTTCTTGGAAACAGTCAGTTGTGTCACGTTATCTTTTTCATGAAGCTATCTTATGAGAGGATGCTTTGCTGAAGTACACACATGAATGTTTTGCTGGAGCAGACAAGTGTTTTTTGTTTTGTTTTGTTTTGTTTTTGTTTTATTTTTAATGGACTATCTTGTGAAAGGACACATGCTGTTTTGCTGGAGCAGATGCTTCAGACAGCATGTAGTGTTTAGAAAGACTATAAATATAACCTGACAGACAATGAAGGACACTCTTGCATTGGTTCACCTTGCAGTGCTTTGCTGGTCTTCACTGATCTTCACTTGTAACTTCATAAAGAGAAGTGTGCCTGAGAACTTCTGGTGGTATTCCAGCTGCTTCTTTCCACTTCCATGGACTCAGATTCAGGGGGGGCTTGATGTTTCTTCTGAATTAAGCTACTGCTACTGATTCATGTGTGGTGTTTGCTGATTGGACTGGACTGCCGCTACTGACTCATAGTTGATGTTTTGGACTGGAATACTGATATCTTATCAATGAAGATTCAAATTGCCCCCAAAGAACTACTTCTATCCAGGGCCACATCCCCTATTTCCTATTAACCTTTCTTTTCTCCTACCTCTGGTTGGTGGGATAGAAGGGAAGGGGGAAGCATTTAAGAACCCCTATTAAAATAGGTTTTGAAAAATATAAGCCTATGCCTTTCTCTGAAAACTTTCTCCTTTTCACATGATCTCTTTAATGTAGAAAAGAAATAAAACCATTTCCCCATTACCCTTCTACTTCAGGGAGTGCATTGTTTTTTCATGCTGCAGACTTTTCCATGTCTGTGAGCTGGAAAATGGTCCATCCTACACCAACAGCTGCAGATAACCATTTCTACATCTTCTGCTTTCAGATGTCAGGACCTGAAGGATGTTTGGCCTCAATATAATGAATGCTTTAAAAGTTTTAAAACCCATTTCTGGGTTTACAATGAGTTTGTAGTCACTGGACATATCCTCACTACAATACTTTTGTGTCTTAGTCAAAACTTACAGCTTAAATTCTTGTTTAAAAAAAAAAAAACTGTTGCTTCTAAAAAGAAGATATTTGAATGGAAGATAATTATATGAAAAGTCTGCTGCCACCAGGAAATACACACCCATTAGAATCATGAAAAAGTCAGAAAACTGACACTGACAAATGCTGGCATGAACATGGAGCCACAAACAAACAAAAACAAACAAAAAATTTATTAGTGAACATGACATGGTATGTGTGAACTTGTGTATGAGTCTGTGTGTGAGAATGTGATGATGAGTGCGTGCATGTGTGAATGTGTGTATGTGTGTGTGTGTGAGAGAGAGCATGTGTAACACGGTATGTACCTGCACTGCAGAGCTTCTTACGAGGCTAATCACCCTTAAAAGGCAATGTAGCAATTGTGTTTCTTGGTCTTGCAGACTTATAGGCACTAAAATTATGCACATGGAATTTAAAGTGATTTTACAAGTAGAGGCAAACAAGATGATCTTCAGCAGATAATTAGGAAACAAACAAATATACACTCAGATACTAGAATATTATATAATGTCAAGTTAGAAGAATAGGAGCTAGCAAGCATAATGAACTTGGAGGAAACAAATGTACATTACGAAGTAAAGGAAACCAATCTGCATGTCTCTAAGATCTGATTCCAATCAGATGCTAATCTGGGACAAACAAAATGATGTGGAGAGAGTGAAACACTCAGAAGATGTCATGGCCAGAAAGGAGGAAGAAATTACTGCCCAGTCTACAGGTTTGTATGGCAGTGAAAGTCTCTACGTGATTCTACAAAGATAGGTATATATCACTGTACAATTTCCAGACCCACACAACGGACCACAGCAAGAATGACTCCTAGTCTAAACCATAGACTCTGGGCTGACATTGTGTCAACTGTTAAGAAGTGTCTTCCTTGCTTCTCTGCCTATGATTTACAAGACAGTGAATTTTCTAGCACAACAAGTAGCCCAAGTTTGGAAATAATTCCTTATTCTTTCTGCATTCTTTATCATCTTGTAATTATGCACACAAGGAAGTAATTACTTGTTAAGAATTACATGTTAATTCTGCCATGCTGCACTATGAAACTCTTGACCTCTGGTTCCTCCTATTTGCTATAATACCAGCTCAAGGAAGACTACCACAGCCTGGAGCAACCGGGGTCCACCAGTGATGAGGTGGTTTCTCTAGCACTCTGAGATAATCTAACATGATCTCTGTTCTCCATGTGATAGAAGCCTAGCCTGCAGTGTGGTGGTGAGGACATGCTGGGAGCCTGATAAAGCTCTCTCCTGAGAGGCTCTGACAGTCCCTGACTAATACAGAAGTAGAGGCTCACAGTTCATTGGACTTAGTACAGGGTCCCCAGTGAAGGAGCTAGAGAAAGGACCCAAGGAGTTAAAGGGTTTGCAGCCCCTTAGGACGAACAACAACATGAACTAACTAGTACCCTCAGAGCTCCCAGAGACTAAACCACCAACCAAAGAGTACACATGGTGAGACTAATGGCTCCAGCTGCATATGTAGCAGAGGATGGCCAAATTGATCATCAGTGGGAGGAGAGGCCCTTGGCCCTGTTAACGTTCTATGCCCCAGTGTAGGGGAATGCCAGGGCCAGGAAGTAGGAGAGAGTGAGTTGGTGAGCAGGGGGAGGGGGGAAGCAACAGGGTTGTTTGTTTGATTGGTTGGTTGGTTTTTGTTTTTTATTTTAATTTATTTTATTTTATTTTTTTCAGAGGGGAAACTGGGAAAGGAGATATCATATGACGTGTAAATAAAAAAAATATCTAATAAAAGAAACTTTAAAGGAGTGAGTCAGATATAGCTCAGTGGCAGAAAACAACAACAAAAATATATGAGTGCCTCATGAAGTGCTAAGTTTTTGTGGCTGCAGTTCTTTTAAGATCCTCATTAGTTCCCATGAAGGTGAGCTGGTATCAAAAGTATAAGCCTAGCCCCTAAGTCTCTTCTGCCTCCTGGATTGCCATATGAGTCTTTCCTCTAATATTTTATACTATATTATCTAGCATATTGTAAGGACCCTTACCCAAGTCAAGCACCACTGGTACAATACTCCTGAATCACTTAATGACACACACACAAAAAAAAAAAAAATAACTAAAAAATAACTTCTTTCCTTGACAAATAGCCATCTATTGAGTAGTTCGTTATAGTAACAAAAAAAATGATTAATGCAAAGATGTATCCAACTACATCATGCTGAACATAGAATTACCAAGAGAGCTCCATCATACATGCTTTGACCTTAATAACAGTAAGAAGTAACTCATCTGACACTGAACATGTACCAAGCACTATGCTAATATGTTTTACCCAGAATGTCATATCATCAAGGATGTCTATAATATTTTTACTAAAATCACCTCCATTTTATATTTAAAGGCATCAAAGTTTAGTGTAACCAAAGATCAAAGTTTTAACCTGTGCCCACAGTACTAACTTTCTTTCAGGGTAACACCACTGTAGAGTAACTACATAAACATTCATGTGAATTAAATCTGATATAGCTGATATTCTGCAAAACCAGGAAAGGGGAGGGAAATGATCATTTACAATGGCTAATTTAGTGCTAGGTACACAGCAGGCTCAGTTAAACTATGACTAAATTGAATGTATAATCAAAGAAAATTGCATTAAATGAGGTAAAATCTTGAGTGTAATATTTACAAAACTGAGAAGAAAATTACAAGAAAACACTCAGAATAAATAAGATTTATTCAGACATGACCACTTAGATGTCCCATAAGTCCTCATATTGCCCTATACAATCTTCCTTCATCCCAGCTAATCATCCCACACCACAGCTCCAAACAGGGCCTCCCCAAAAACAGTCAGCTTGCCCCATCAGGCTTCCATTAACAACTGTTTGAGTTGCATTTTATGTCAATGTAAAGTCTCATTATTACCCTAAAAGAATATTTTTATCATGAATTGTTTACTTTTGTGAATTTTTGATGAATTATAAAAAGTGTAATTGAAACTCATCAAACAGATGGCCCTGGTTAAATTCATTAAGACTGAAAACAAAACAAAAATAGATGGATATAGAAATTGGACTTATGAGGAGGAAAGGCAGCAGGGTTGATGGGAGCAGGAAGGAGTCAAGGGGGTGAAGGTTAAGAGCACCCACAATTCAATGGGTACATGCATGAAAATGTCCAATAACAGAGTTAGTCTAAAAAAAACTAAATTGGCAAAATATCTGTCTCATACCTCCAAATTTGGAGATTTCTCCCAATAGAATTTTTTAATTTATTTTTTTAATTTGTATTCTCTAGGGACGTACTATATTGTATTTATTATAAACCTTGCCTGCTTTCTGATTAGCTGCTAAAAGAAGATCAAAGAGTTCAGAATGATCTACCTGGTAAACAAGGCATTCTCCAGGGCTTGGAAGGTGGCTCAATGGTTACAGCCTTGCTGCGCAAGCAATGGCTGTGAAGATAAGGCTTCAGCTGCCCAGAATCCACATAAGTCCCAGGGGGCAGAGTATCTTGCCTATAACTCCATTCCTACCCAGGTGTGGACAGAGGATCACCACTGAAACTTGGCCAGCCAGACTAGCCAAACTGGTGAGTGCTGGCTCCAACTGAAAGATCATTCCTCAACATAAACATGGAAACCAATTGTGGGAGACTATTCCTGTGACATGTATACATGCCACATACATATATACATTAAAAAAGTGCATGGTCATCTGCTGAGTACAAGTGATAGGCTTGAGAGCTTCAGCTTTATTATGCCCATATAATCAGGTATGTTCACTGTAATTAATGTTTGATTTACTTTAGGAAATCTAATACTTGACATTAGTGATATGAATGTTGGATTCCTTTCTGAGTGACTCCTTCACCAGGCTAGGCCTTTCCCTGGTTGTCTGCATTCCACTCATGTCATCATATAACACTGGAGAAAACTAAAATATCCCCTGCAACACCACAGGAAGAGCCCACACCAAAGTTCCTACCTTGTTCTGTACACTTTCTCATTTCCAATCTACAACCTTCCTTTATAGAGAAACATGACATTGAGGGCAATACCTTTTCCAAGACCTGTAAATCCTTCTGAATCGCCACACCTGGACATGGTTTTACAGACTTCCAACACCTCTATTTACTTGAGAAATTTGGAAGCTCTAGTCAAGGAAGATGTAATATCAACTAAATAAGACTAAATAAAAACAATGTACAGTGAATGAAATCCTATATCTATTAATGGGCATGTAAGGTTTCCTTATTAATCCGTTCAGCAACTAATTTATAATTCTCAGTGGATGACAGGCAAGAAGAGATCCTATAATTTCATAGTGGCTTATTTATCATCCCATATGAAGAAAAAATGTAAACAATATAGTTTATATAAAGGAAAGCAAATAAGAGAGTTGATGGTTCCATGAGCCCCCTATGTCTGCTGTAATACATAAAAAAGCTTCACTGAGAGTGGCTCTAACTAATACATATTAATTTCCTGCTGTTAGAGTGAAGACAAGGACTTACTGACATTTGCTCGGCTAGCCAAGGTTATTTTGTCTTATTTCACCTTCTCCAGTGTGTTGGTTTTCATCAAAAGGGCATTACATAATGCAAGATGTCAGCTATAACTCCAGTATCCAAAGTCCAGAAAGTCAGTTTTGTCAGAACCCCAAGAGATATCAATATGCAATTTCCCCACCAGGGCAGACAGAGGAGTCTGGCAAAGTGTTTTGCTTGGCATGTTACCACACTGGTTTGAGTTTCTCTTAGCAAGATGATAGAGAGATGACTGACACAGGCATCTGATAATATCTGTAATCCCATCTGTGAAATGAATATAATTCAACATACTGATGCAAACAAGGAAAGGGAAACTGAGGCTGGAGAAGAAGGGCAACATGAAATATGGACAAAGGCAATATTCCCTAAAATACATATTTCAAAAAAACTCAAATAAAAGCAATCAGACCCTTAGATTTCGCTACTTACAGGAGCCAAGGTATAGAATCAACCAAAAAGTTCTCCGATGAATTAGTCTTTTAAGGTGTATGTGTGTGCCTCTGTGTGTGTGTCGGGGGGTGGTATATGTGAGTAGAGGGGGGTGAGAGAGAGGGGGATGGAGGGAGGGAGAGAGAGAGAGATCAATCTTTGAAAGAGTTCAGTTTTGCTATATGGCAGCACAGATGACGTATGTTAAGTGAGATGAACCTGGTGCAGCGAGCCAAGGCACCAAGAGTCTCACATGTAGAATCTGTAGGGAAGTGAACATCAGAGAAACAAGCTGGAAGGGCAGCGTGAAAAGGGGGAGGAGGGGAGGACATGAAGGTCTTGGACCAAGGGCACATGATCAGAGAAGACTGGTAATATTAAGAGGTCTATCGTATGGCACAGTGGCTATAGTGAATCGCAATTTCAAACGCTTACTCCCAAACTGTATGATAATGTTGATTAGTTCAATCTTGTTATTCCATTATGTATACCTAATTTAAAGCACAGTCCATTAATGGACACAGTTTAACTGGCCAATTAAATATGAGTAGCTTTAAAGAAGAAAGTCCACAACCTTCAAACACCAATCTTTTGTATTAGAGGACTAATCTACAAGGAAGAGAAACAAAGCGAGTCATAGGTCAGAAGAGTTCCACCAGATGCCTCCAAACTGAGACTGAAAAGTGTCTATGGAAAAGCTGTGCTGGGAAAATAAGCAGAGAATAAACTTGGGTCTGTGAAGAAGTTTCTCCCATAGGTGAGCAATGTGGAGAAAGGCTAGTCTCTAATACTTCCTACCAATGTCTGCCCTGAATCTTTGTTCCCATGTGAATCAGGAGAAACATAAGAGCCATGATTATAGGTGCATATCAGTTAGGATGGAATGGGCGATCTCTTAGAAAGTAGGTTGTATATGACAAGGTCTGGTTCCTTGCAATATCAAAATTATATGACACTTCTTTATATAACATTCTAGAGGCCTATGTATATAAACCACATAAGAAGAATGTGGATTAAAGTATTCACTGTGTTAATCATGGAATGGGGAAATTATGCAAATTGTAATTTTAGCCTATTACATATCCATGCCCCTGTCCAAAAATGTTTATATTCATTTAAAAAGTAATTGTTAGAGTGTTTACTTATGTTTATTTATATAAGGTTAGTGTGTGACTGCTAGGTGCCCACAGAGTCCAGAAAAGGGTACTGAGTCTCCTGTATCTGGAGTTACAGGTGCTTGTGCTGAGAAGCAAACTCAGGTCCTCTAAAAGACCAGCAAGTGCTCTTAACCACTAAGCCATTTTTTCCAGCCCTAACAGTGAATATTTCTGAAAGCTTTAGCAAAAATAAAACTCTCTTTAAAGTAAAGGTAGACATTTCTTCTACATATACTCCAGAAGTTGGGAGTAGATAATTCTCTTGTCTTTAAAAAGCACATTGACTTTAATTTCTAATGAGTCGAATTTTAAAATCGTTATGACATTCTAACATTGGGATGGTAATTTCTGGCTTCTGCTAACTCAAGGAAACATTTTATCATTTGCTTTAATGATAGTACAAAATACAACAGCCATGGACATTCAATTTTCTCCTTCTTTTGATTCATTGAGCAGTTTTCAGTTAATTTAGACATTGTAGTACTAGAAAATAATAATCAAATGTAGACCAATGAAGACACATAATAGTCCTAATATACATTATATTACTGATAGCTTATTTCCCAAGAATTTCATCTTGCTTTCCAATTACTTTAAGCTCAAGGCCATTTAGAAAAAAAAACCTGAAAATGGAGAAAAACAGAACTTTTTTTTCATAACCTTTTTACTCAAACTAAGGCCAGTCTGAAAGTATAAATTCTGAGGGATCAAGGTCAAGAAGCCAACTGAACCACTGCACTGGGAAGAGTTGCTAAAACTGAGCCTTGCTCCATACAACCTTGTGAAATATGTGATGGAATGGTAGTGCGAGCCCAGCATCTTAAGCACTCCAGGAAGTTTACAATAGCCTAGAGGACTTTCTAGGAAGGCTGAAATCAGTCTTTGGCATGGGCAATCCTCTGAGGCACCAGAGAGCAACTGGTTGTACTCTGAGCAATCTGCAACAGAGTATAAACTTTTATGCCCTGTTCTCTCATCTAGATTTGATTATGAGGCTTCTCATTCCCCGGAATGACTCTCTCACAGACTCTTCATTCGGTTGGAGTTTGAATTTATTCAGGAATGTGCCTCCTCTGTTGGTGGATTTTACTTTTTAAGCAAGCTTTCTCTAGTGAAAAACAAGCTCCTGCCCAGTCCTTTGACAGTCCAGGTCTGTTTTGAATAAAGGCCATAACTGGTCTGAAACTCTGACATGAGTTCCTCGCTGTTTCACACTCATTGAAGAGCTTCTTGTTCAGCCCTCCCATGACTGGATGCTAACCACAACTTTAGGAGCAACCAAAGATGACTCTAGAATTCTTGTTCCCACAGTCAGGAGTCTGCTTTTCTCCACCAACAAGGTGAATGTGAACACAGTACATAGTGTGGGACCTTCAGGACAAGTTTTCCATGTTAAATGGCATAGCCTTTGTGGGCTGCTCCTTTACCCCTCACCCAGGAGAACACTGCCAGCTCACCAACCTTGCCATTACCCTGAACATGGCACATAGCTGGATCTGCCACCTCATCACCCACTGTCTGCAGGCCAGGATCACTGCCCATCTCCTCTACTGAGCAAATCTCTCTGACCCTATACAACTTGAAGACTAGAATGCCCCAGAAGTGTCTCTCTCACCCCAGCACTGTAGTTGACCTCATTCCCTCTCCTTACTCTCCTTCCCACAGTGTTCAACACACACACACATGAAATGCTATCTTACATCTCAGTGCCAATGTCACATACTTGCTTATGCCATGTATGTTTATGCCTCTGTATGTGCTCTACTTCACAAAATAATGAGTTCTTAACCAACAGAATACATATAATCTAAGGCTGTTATGATATTTTGAGTCATCTCTGCAAATAAGAGACTGTTCATTTTCAAGGCAAATCGGGGGTGCTAGAAAGCTGGAATCTCTAAAATGGAATCCAAGTTGCCAAAACTAACACAGTTCAAACATTTCCTTCTATGGTGTTCTGTATACTCTGACATCTGAGTGTCATGATTTTATCATTCCCTCTTCCTTCTATTATACAATAGAGCTTTGGGCATCTGGTGCATGTACATAGGACTGTGTATATGGGCACATGCAAACACACACACACATACACTCACTCACATGCAGAGTGATGTAAAAGAAACCCATCATCCATGAAGCAAAACAATTGGGCTAACATACATTTTAATGATGCAACACTGGCCCTGAGCGTGGGTGGATGCACCTCTCCAGTTGTCACATCCTAATGTGGAGACACAAGCACAGGACTAGGGTACTTTGCAGAGGGTAGAGTTATCTAGATTACCATGATGAAATAAATGCATTTGCTAGTGAATTTTAAACAGACAAGGTGAGATTCATCATTAGTACTTATTCTAATTATTATTAGTACCTATAAGAGCCTATCTGCTATAGATCCCCCTGCTATAGTTAGTTTCTACTCTGTTGCTGTGATCACACACTCTGATGTAAAGCAACTTAAGAAAAAGAAAGGCTTTATTTGGCCAGAATCCACCAATGAGAGAATTCTGAGCAAGAACTCAAGGTAAGAGCGGAAAGCAGAAACTCTAGAGGAATGCCACTTCCTGGCTCCCTGGCTTCCTCCCTGCCTTGCTCTTTGGCTCACACTTACCTGGATTTCTTACATCATCCAGGCTGACTTGATGAGGAGAGATTGTGCCTGTCCATAGTCACCATCAACAGCAAAGAAATCAATGCCCTACAGTCAGCCACAGGCCAATTTGATTAAGATGATTCTTCAACTGAGGTCTCTTCTTCCAAGGTGACACTATGTTATGTCAAGCTGAAAATAAAATTTAACCAAACATCTAGTACCACAACTTTCACACGTTGGGGTTACCATTAAGTGAAACAAGGCTACTTAAATACAAGCATGATGATACTGCAAAAGGTGATTTGAAAACTGAGATGACAGGCCTGAAGAGATGGCTCAATGATTAAGAGTGGTTAAGCAGCATTCAGTTCCCAGAACCTACATGAAGCCTCAGAACTGCCTATGAATTCAGTTGCAGAGGATCTGATGCCCTCTTCCAGCCTTTCAGGATGACTGCATGCATATATAAAAGCTCATGGAAGCACATTCACATGAAAATAATAAATACACATATTAAACGAAAGGAAGGGAGGAATAGGGAATGAAAACAGACATGACTGTTAAGGAAAAGGCCAGTAGGCATAATGGGCAAGCAGACACGCACATCCCACACAGGACAGAGCAGGGCAGTGCAAACCACCATTGCACTGCTGAGAAGCCAGCACAGCTTGAAATGTATGAACCGCTTCCAGAACTGACAGCAGATGCCTCTAATGCTCTGACTGCTCTAATGTTACTCACAGAGCTGAGAGAGACTGCAAGTTCAAGGCCAGCCTGAGGGCCTACACAGTAAACTCAAAGCTAGCTGTACAACTCAAGGAGACTTTCTGCCAGAAACTAAAAGACAGACAGAAAGATGGCCAGACAGACTGACAATGAGGAGCAAAGATATATCTCACTGGTATGCTGGTTGCCTAGCATACACTAGGTCCTGGTGGTTCAGCACCCAGTCTCACATTTAAAACATAAAATTGTGTCTTGTGTGGCTACAAAATTGCCCATTTAATATTTCCACATCATATTTAAACATTTGTAACTGAAGTGTCCTAAGAAGAACCCACAGATAAAGGGGGAGTATTACACAGAAAAGGGAAAGGAATTAAGACAGATGGTTCTCTACTACTCTCTGTTTCTAAGTAAGATGAATCAAAATATGACAGCTGACGTATGCAGTGCTTATAAAGTGCCCAGAACTTCCAACCCATTTTATAAATCTCTAAACTGTTAAAACAAGGACATCAAACAAACAAAACATTAAAAATAAAGAAAACACTGAAACAGCCAAGAAGACATAGATAGTATCCTAAAAGATATAGGCATAGGAAAGGACTTTTTGAATATGATGCTAACAGCCCACGAATTAAGACCAATAGTTTACAAACAGTACTACACAGAACTAAAAATCTATAAAATGAATGAAGCATTCAAGTCAATGAAGAGGAAGACCAGGAGTACAAAGAATGGGAGGGGGTCATTGCCAGTTATACTGCTAACAAAGGATTAATATCCACAATATATAAAGAACTTGATAAACAAATAGTCCAGAAAAAAATCCAATTAAGAGTGAGCTAGGGATCTGAACAGAGTTCTCCAAATAACAAATAACAATGGCTAAGAAATAGCTCAGAGAGTGTTCAACATCCTTAGCAACTAGGGGCATTCAAGTTAAAAATGTTTTGTAAGTTCATTTTCTCCCAGTTAGAATGGCTAAGATCAAGACAGACAGGTAGACAGGCAGATAGGCAGATGGATGGATGTGTAAGTGGATGATAAATAGACTAGATAGACAGATAGATAGGTAGGTAGGTAGACAGATAGGTAGGTAGATAAATGGATAGATAGATAGATAGATAGATAGATAGATAGATAGATAGATAGATACATAGATACATAGATACATAGATATATAGATACATAAATACATAGACAGATAGACAGATAGATAGATAGATATAGGTAGATGGGTAGATGGTAGATAGAAAGATAGATAGATAGATAGATATTCTGGAGAGGATGTAGGGAAAGTGGAAGCCTCACCCTTGGTCAATAGGCTTATAAGCTGCTATAGACACTGTGGAAATCAGTGTAGCAAAGTTTACTAAATGTATTCTAATAGATCTAGTGTCTGATCCAGCTATACCATTGTTGGGCATAGTCCCAAAAGGCTTATCATTCCATTCCACAGACTTGCTTAGTCATGCTCATTGCTGTTCTACTCACAATAGCTGGGAAATGAAAACAGCTCTAAACACATGTGCGCAACCCTGAATGATCACATCAGGTCATGTGTGTAAATATATGTACATACATATATATAACAATTGTGATTAAAATGTAAAATACCACAAATTTGAAAAGGACACAGAAGGAAAGGAGCAGAGGGGATGGGTAGGAGGAGGTGTAAGTACAGCATTCACATGAAATTATCAAGAGGTAAAGTTTTTTTAATCTGACCATATGATAGATACTTTAACACTTTGAAAAATGGGAAAACTGAAGCAAAAATTGATTCTTCTGTCTCAAGATCATCCAGTTTATAAAAGTTAGAGTCACAATTCAGATTGTGCAATTATGGGCACATTTACAGAAACAGGTATCTTTAACAACCTGGACATGAAACACAGTACCACAAATGTGTTACAGGCTCTGGAGGCTGGTATAGTCACCAGTGGGGCTTCTTGGCCCTTCCATGGGGATGAGTTGCTCACACCTCCTCTACATACTCTACATAAGACAGAACATATATTACAAAGTATATTTGGGATATACGGAGATTAACGGAGGCAAGTTGTTGGTTACCTATACTGTAGGTCAATCCCCTATGGTAAGTGCATATAGTCTAACAAACCATTTGAAAAGAGGTGAAATCTACTAGTAACAATAAGAAAAAGAAAGAAATTACTGGCCCAAGCAGTTAATGTAACTGTGTGACTTACTGCTCCAAGCTATCACCAAGGGATAATAATATCATTAGTTCCACCAAGCATATACCAACACTTAATACAACAACTAGGCTTGTACTGAGAGAGAAGGAGGCGGCAGCAGCATGTAGCCAGGAAATTACACCCATGCAGATACCCACAGACAGCATCTTGATGTGAAAGAGAAAACGAAGCATTAAATATAATCGTGCTAATTTGAAAAGAACATCCTATGTTTCTCAAGGAGAGATTTATCTGTTCATTACAAAAACGAGCCCTTCAGCCTCCCAAGAATAAAGTGTCATTTACTCTCACAAATGGACCATAAAATCCTCTCTGTTTAAGTAGGGTTGGCTCCCTTCATCAGGCTGACTTCTTAGGGTAGCAAGAATGCCGATGCTTTCAAGCCTCAAATCTATCTAATGCCAGAAAGAAATCGGGAGTCATAGCCCATGGCTCCACGGGAGAACCAGATCAAGCCCTCCACACAAGGGGGCTACTTAGTGATCAGAAGAGCAAACCAGATCTATAAAGCATTATCCAAGTGTTCCTTGGCACTGCATGCCCATGTGTACTTAGATCACCATTAAAAAAAAAAAAAAAAAAAAAAAAGTTGTGAACAAAGCAGTCACTAAATTAACCCCGTATCATCTGCTTAAATATACAATTTAACTGTGTTCCTCTAACCTGTCACCTGGAATGGCCTATCTCTACATTGATTATCTGCTTATCTGTAACAAAACTTGCTGGTGTTCCCCTAAATACATTTTTTTCCCTGGGAATACTATGAACTATAAGGGTCACCATAAAAAATGCCAAACTCTTCAGTTCTACTTACAGCTGGGTCTGGACACAAGACTCTCTCTGGAGCAAAAAAATTATATGTGGGAGATATGTCTATACCTGGATCATGTTTGTCCTTCCTGTAAACTGGAACACAGATGTGTCGTGACACCATGAGGGACAAATGGACCAAAAAGGCAGAAAGAAACCCATAGCCCCTGTATCCCCTACATTGAGAATCACACAGGAAACCTGGACGCTCCCTCTGCTCCTGGCCAGGATCAGCTCTTTCACAGTGCCTGTAAACAAGCTTACACTGATCCTAATTAATAAATATGAAATCTACTGGCTAATGTCATTTATCTCAACTTCCATGTAATTTCCTGGTGATGAACAGATGCTTCTTAGTAGAACAGTCACTTAAGAAGATGGGGCTCTGTGGTGTAAGTACATCTGAGAACCAAATTTTAATTTCATTTACTTAGAGCTAATTTAAACTTTCTGCAGCATGTTTCTAGATTCTTTTTTATCAAACATGTCAGTGTCTAGGATATCTAACATGATTAATATACCACTATTTGGAAGACCCATTATCATCACAGACTGACTCCTGCTTCAAAGTTTAAGTCTTTGTCATCATGCTCCGGGGAAATAGAAGGTTTCAATCTAGAACTTTCTCAAAACAGAGGCAGGAACTGGGCTCAAACTAGGAATTATTTAGAGATGTGAAGCTATTTAACTTTTAATTAAATTATTTTATGTGTCTGAGTGTTTTACCTATATGAACGTGTATCTCTTGTGTGCCTGGTGTCTGTGGGAGTCAGAAGACAGCATCAGATCTCCTAGAACTAAAGTTATGAATGGTCATGAGCCATCATGTGTGGTCGGAGAACTGAACTAGTGCCCTCTTTAAAAGCAACAAGAACTGCTGGGCAGTGGTGGCACATGCCTTTAATCCCAGCACTTGGGAGGCAGAGGCAGGCGGATTTCTCTTCTGAGTTTGAGGCTAGCCTGGTCTAGAGAGTGAGCTCCAGGACAGCCAGGGCTTTACAGAGAAACCCTGTTTCGAAAAACCAAAAAAAAAAAAAAAAAAAAAAAAAAAAAAAAAAAAAAGCAACAAAAACTCTTAACTGATGAACCAAAGCCCAGCATCTTAAGTACCGATTTTAAAGAAAGGAGACAACAGTTGCCATTTGTGAGACTAACCTTTAATGGCTGAACTATCTCTCCAGCCCTTTCCATCTGCGGCATTACATAAACTAGTTATGGCCGAGCTAGACGGCTTGCCCTGGTGCAGGGCACGGGAAAGCTGGCAGGCTGAGCAATTCAGCTACAACTCAGGCCTAGATCCATGGCTTTGTGTTGGCCCACCTCAACATCTACCTGATCTATGAACTGCTGATGCATGTGAATGGGACAGAACCTGTGTATCCTAAGAGAGAACAAGTGAGCATCTAATATTGATAGGGTAGCAGAAGCCAGAGGCCTAGAAACAGACCAAAAACTCAGTGCAATGAACATCTGGAAGTAAAGATGTGTGGACACACTGTCACATACTGCAACTTCCACAATGAGATGTTGTTGCTTTCATTTGGGTTTTTTCCTTTTCTTTTTTATTTTCTTTTACTTCTATTTTACTTTTTATTTTCTTTGGGGGAGAGGTTGCAAGGGCAAAGGACAGATACAAAGGGAGGGGGAGATGACTGGGATTGGGTACATGACTTAAAATTCACAAAGAATCATTAAAAAGTTAATTTTTTTTAATAAAAAGCTGCTGTTTGAAAAAGAAGGATGCCTGAAGTTCTCTTGTACAGTCATCAGTAAACCATCTTCCATAAAGTAAAACTCAGATGATTTTTTTGTTGTTGTTATTGTTGAGAAGAGAAACTTACATAAGCAAGAACAATTGATCTACAAAGAAAAAAGGTACCCCATCAGAGATTCAAGATACTCAAAGCCAATCGGGGACATCTGGAGCATTTTCTACCCAGTGTGGGTACACATCATATACAATTCCACTTTGGAGGGGACATTTGTGAAAACACTATAACATTCCAGGAAAACACATATGTTATGAAGGAGAGCAATGCCATTTGAAAGAGTCCTGGCAACAATGTAACTGAGGCTCTCCATGTAACTATAAGAAGCAAGTAATCCAAACTTGGCAGAATGCCCAGAAATCAGAGTCAGACTCAAACTGCAGAGTGAGACTGACAAAACAGAAAATAAAGGGTTAGCTTGCTGAAATGAGAATGGAGAGAGGGCAAGAGAAACCAGGAACGGCAGAGGGGAACAAGAACAGGGCAGAAGGGGAGGACAAGAGCAGAAAGATCAGCAGCACGGAGAGAAAAGAAGCAAGACAACATCCAGCATCACAAATGTATCCACAAGCACCCTCATTCAAGAAGTTTACGTGTTTTATTTCTAATCCCAAAATGAGTTTATTAATGATCTCAACGTATCCAATGTGGTCTCCATTCCAGAAAGGACTTTTAATGCAATAAAAACACTGTTTTCTCGGTCTTGTTCAAAGCTCCAGATGAATCTAGATAGTACTGTAGAACTTCCATTCTTCACCTAGTTAACATTCAGTATGAAGCAACAGCAACAACAGGGATAGACGAGCAGCGCTATCACCTTCCTGGGCTTCCAGAGCAAGCAGAGAGAAGAGATACACTCCTTCCTGCGAACTTGGACTTGCTTTATCCTCATGTCTCACATAACAGAAACACAACTCACTGATTTTTGAAAAGTAGAGCTGTTCAAAACTTTTCAAACGTTTAGGTTCAGCACCTCTAAGTTTCAAATAATAGTAATAAAAAAAGGTTTGAAAAGTTTGGAATCGAAACATAACGATCCTGAGAGAAGCAAGTTGTATCCTCACCATATGGAGTGTCGCCAACTCCCACAGTGAGGCAGCAGTTTATAAGCAACACTCAGGTTCATGGTATGTCATCATGGACCAAGAGCTGGAGCACAAGCTGCACCACCTTCTTCAATTGTGCTACAAGTCAGCTATACAAAACCAGTACTGAAAATAGCATCCTATTGAACTCAGGCCTCCCTACCCTTTATTAAGGTCCTGAGAGGATGCAATGGGATCCTACATGTCAATGCCAATAATAATAATAGCATCCCATGTAACAGAGTTTATCCCTTTAATACCTTCATTTCTGATCAGTGCTTGTGCTTCTGAGGTCCAGAAACCAGCAGCATTTGCTGGACATGTCCATAGCCTTAACTCTCAGGAGGCTGAGGAAGGAGACCATGATTTCAAGCCAACCTGACCTATGTCGGGACATCCTGAACTATAAAGTGAGGATCTCTCCCTCACAGAAAAATTTCTTAAGCAGCAGGATTAAAGTAAGTAATTAAGTAAGAAGCTGCAACATTGATGGAGCTTCAGTTTGAGAAAAGGCATGTCCTGGTAGTGTTTGTTATGTGTTGGGATTTACTGCTTCAAACTAACTAGACACATGTGTGTATGTACACACACACACAAACATATTGTATACTGCTTCAACAAACTAAAGTCACTCCAAGTAAATATGGCATTTGATATGTAAGTCAATCCTATGGCTACTGAAATAGAAACATAGGTCATACAGCCAAAATATAATAGTATATTCCATTGACATGAAGACTCTCAAAAGAGTGGAGTTTTCCTTACTAACATGAAGAACACTGAACTGTCCATTAATGTACTTTCCAAAGGGCATAGGAAGCTACCAGGAGGCCACATTCACACAGCACAGGTTCTTTAAGTCACACCAATTCTGCACCCCTCTGCCTCCCTAGAATATTTAGATTTGCCATCGTAAAAGGGTACCTTGGACTTCTCTCAAACTTCTCATGCAGTTAGTGCTTGCAAAGGAAAACCCAATGAACCAAACCACATTCATCCTCCCCTTCAACCAAAGGTGACCTGAAGCGGTTCTCCCAAAGATGCAGAACAAGACAGGAACTAAGCAAGGCCTGAGCATGATAGCCTCTAGCTGTAAACAGGAATTTCCTGTTTCAAGAACAACGAATTCCTACAATTCCTTGGTTCCCTCACTGGCTTTTCCAAGGTTCTGGCATAAGGTATTCAGAGCCCACCTACTAATTTACTAGACTAATCAAGAGACGTGAAAGAAGCACAAGGAGAACATTTGAGGATAATGTCAACTTCCTTCCCAACTAACGAGAGCCCCCAAGGAACTTCCTGACAGCAGTATTTACATTCAGATTCAAGCAAGCCCTTTGACTCCTAAACTGCTCAGCACCAGCACCCTTCTGCAAGCTTCCTCTGTGGACTATAGGTTCCTAGAGGACATGATAGCATTTGATCCCTTGTTGGAACTCAGGGATTGTATGTAACAAAACAGTGCAGACATGTGGAAGACTAATAAATATCCATTAATTAACTGACCAATACAGGAATTAGCTACTTAGCTAAACAAATGCCCTGAGTGTTTCAAGGCTTCATTCAATTCATAGGAAATTCACATCAGAAACGGAGGAAGATGCCGGGCAGTGGTGGCACACACCTTTAATCCCAGCACTTGGGAGGCAGTGACAGGTGGATTTCTGAGTTCGAAGCCAGCTTGGTCTACAGAGTGAGTTCCAGGACAGCCAGGACAGCCAGGGCTATACAGAGAAACCTTGTCTCGAAAAACCAAAAAAAAAAAAAGAAAGAAAGAAAGAAAGAAATGGAGGAAGGTCCAAGAGCTGCAGGAGTGTCAGGCCTCACAAGTCCTTCTAGAATCTTCCATATGCTCCTTCCCTTGTAGACAACTAGCCACTGAGCCCTCTCCACCTCCGTGACCCAAGCCTCCCAAACCTCCCTAACTCCACCCTCTGCTCTAATGTGTCTCACCTTCCTAGGTGAATCACTGTAAGAGTCTCACCCTCACCGGGACTCTTGATCACCACCCCTGCCTCCCATGCAGATGCAAAACAAAGATATTAGCAAGAGTACTAGTTGGGAAGGAAAGTTAATTCCAAGAGGAAGATTGTCTTTTCAAGGCTACAGTGAAGTGGCTAACAAAGAATCACAGTCAGGCATGGGGACAGGGGAGAGAAGGGAACATTGTCAGAAAATGGGCAGAAGTGCTTCCCTAGGGTAGTTCCATCCCAAATAGATAAAGCTCAAATACTGACCCCATTGCACTCAAAGTCACCAATCAGGTAAGTACTACAAGGTGGGAATTAAATGAAAGATGACTCTTTATCATGTGGAAGGAACATAAGCAGTGGACATACATCCCCATAAATCTGTAATCTGCCTGCTTCTCTCACAATACTTCTGAGTGAAGCGGAAGCTGCCCTTAATACACATTGGCCTCTTGTTCTGTTGCCATTTACCTGTCTTTAAGTCGTTTTGATCACGTGACTCTGTTTAACCCTCCAGGTGGGAAGCTCATTTCAAGTCATCTTTTTCCCTTGTAACCAATGTACAGGTTCCTGCTTCATTGCTGGGCCTGACATTGCCCCTTACACTCTTCTCAGCCATGCCTGGACAACCATTGCTCATTGTTCTCCCCCATCCCCTGCACCCCTCATCTCCCCACCCCTGTCCCCACTCAACTCACAGTCACATCAAATAACAAGTCCTTGAGAACATTCGTAGCCTGAGGTCTCACAGCCAGGCTTGTCTTCCACGGCATGTGCCCATTCTGTTCAAATGAAATGCCATGGTGGTTCAGAGGGCCGACACAGAAAATGCAGAGGGGTGGGGGGGCACCTGACATTTCTCAATGTTTTTACAATGTAAGGAATCAAGTGTTATAAACAGAAAGCTAACGGATATTAAGGAAGATTTCATAAGAAATAGTTAATTGAACCCAATATGACTAGGAAATACAGCATGACAGAGGTAGGGAAGGGGGAAAGACATCCCAAAAGAAGACCAGAGAACCAACCTGGCTACAGAATACAATACAAATAGCCTCGAGGACAGGTTAAAAACTGATTATGTCATAAATTGTAGAAGTTGAGGAATGTCTCTAAAGCTTTCGGGATGATATAAAGAATAGATCTTTGTAGTAGCAATACTAATAAGCTAATAATTTCTTTTCTCAATTAATTCTAAATTTCTCTTTGTCATAGTGACTCTAGGCACAAAATAATTTGATAATCTCTGTTGGGCATTATTTGAGCATAATAAAATGTCTAATGAACTAGAATGATCATTAGACTTACATATTAATTTAGAAAAATAGAAATATATTTCATCTTGCTTAATATTTAAGCTCTGCATGTTTCTTCGGTCTACTGACTCTATACTTGCCATTGGTTCTTCATATACCAAGTATTAAATAAATCCCCAATTCTCTTAATGACGAGGAATGTAAAATGTTAATTTCAGGCAATAACAACCTTGGCCATCTGCTCCTTCAGTAACTTTCCCTGACTATTCTACTACCAAGTATGGTGTGCACCATAGATCAGCCTTTGAAGAGCAGCGCATGACCACCAAAAGGGAGAGTTCCCAACTTGTCTGATCTCCGCTCCCAACTTGAACAAACGGATGAGATAGATGATGGCCTCTAGTCCTGTCTGCTCTCAGTTCTGAGACATAGCAGCAAAAAAAAGTCTATACAGATTCTGAAAAGGTTCCTCAAAATGCAAGAGTGTTGCCTTGCTTGGGTCCTTTCCCAGTTATCTAGGGCTCCTGCTGGTTAAGCCAACTTAAAGTTATAGAGCTGATTTCATGATCTAGAAAATGAAAGGATTAGACACAAACACAAAGAAAAAGCCATCACATGCCTCTTAACTGTAAGTTAAAGACTCCTCTTTAAGGAAAACTGGAATTTCCAGAAATAACTTATTCCATGGTAACACCATGGTTGAGACCAGCCCCAGACACACCCTATTTCACATTCTATTTTCTTCATAATGATATATTTTTGAGATTATAAAATACTAACATTTCTTACTTCTACTTCTTTCCTACAATCCCTCCAGTCACACACACACAAACTCCCATGATCTCTTTTCTTAAACGATTCTTACATTACGTATATGTACAGATACAGGCACAGATATACAAATATATGTTCCTAAGTATATAAATACTGTATCCCCAGTATATAAAATGTTACTTATATGGGTGCTTTAGGGACTATCTTTGACATCTTGTGTTAAGTCCTTGGTAATCACTTTCCAAGGTAAGTGGAGTGCAGATGGTTTATTGGGAAGTACCTTGGCAAAGGCACTTAGGAAAAGCAAGAGGAAAATGTAGACTGGACAAAAGACGAAGCTAATATTTGATACAGTCACAAGGTATGGTTTGGCCACTTCTATGAAGTAGGTACCTATGAATGCCTTGCAGGATGGCTCTAAAATGTAGCTCTACTTCAGTCAATGGATACGACTATAAGCTACTGGAGATCTACACCCCGTGAAGGCATGCAATCATGCCAGCTCTGAGGAACATGGACAAAGAAGTAGGGAAGGCACCATTAACCTCAAAAGCAATGAAAAGCAGAAACAAATGGGAGCACAGTGAGAAAAAGAGAAATAGATGAGACAGAAACAGCAGGGCTCAGACCATTTATCTCAGCATGCTGAGGTCTGACCATCTGTGTGACCATGACATGTCTGTTCAGAGTCTTTGGCATGCAATTCTTTCATGTAACCTGCTCTGACTTACTGTCATTACTGAGACACCTAGGAGCCTGTCCATAGTTCACTGAGGACTATTGTCTGCTTATTGTCTCCCATCATCTCCCATCACCCCATGGCCTCCATATACCCATAAAGGCAAAGGACATAGGAAATCTCCAGTGGCATTTGAAATCCACCCTCATTAAGTATGCAGGCCATTTTTTTTCAAATAAAATTTTTTTCGCAGAAAATTCCCATCTCCATACTGCAGAGGACACTCAGCAGGCCCGTGATTAAATGAGATTTGCAAGCAGCAGCGTGGGGACTTAGGCATTTACAATGAGTACGATTATTCACGTAGTTGTATCTTTATTACCCATGCTCCCCCTTGTGAGGTAATTTTCCTTATTGGAAGTAAGGCAATCTCCAGCAAAGCACTTAAAAATGATCCTTTTCCTGTTTTTATTAGCTGGTATCAAAGAAATGACTATTTGAAGCACAACCAACAGGAGGGAATTGGTTTTTTATTGCTCAGTTCACATTGTTACAGCTTTAGAAGTGGAGAAAAGACTCCCCAAGGAAATACTGTCTCTCAAAACACACTTTCAGAGTAATCAACAGGAAAAGTCTCTCAAAGGGAGGGAAACAGAGAAAAATATTAAAACATAATTAAATAAGCAAAGTATATGAAAAATAAAACTTGAAATAGAAGCTGTTCAAGAAAAACATGACATTGCTTGAAATTTCCTTTCAGAATAGTATGCAAAATATGTTTTATCCCAAGGGGGCTATGTCATTCTTTCTGATCAATTTAACAGCAGCTAATCTTTAAAATCAAAACCCAAAGGGTGAGTAAGCTCAGTGGGTAGAGGTGTTCACTGCCAAGCCTGAAACCTACCTGAGTGTGATTCCCAGAACCCACATGTTAGGTAGAGAAAGTGAGCTCCAGCAGGCGTTCACCTCCACACATACAAGGCAGCATATGAACATGTGGACACACATGAAGAAACAAATGTAAAAGAAAATTTTAATCAAAACCTGAGATGGGTTAGGGCAATGGATTAGTGAGTAAAGTACTTGTTATGGAAGTCTACAGAGCAGAGCTTGATTCCGCAACTCTGTAAATGTCAGAGAAGCATGATATCCCATCTGCAATTATAGACAGAGCACAGTAAACAGAGCCGTAGAGAAAACTGACTAGAAGACCAGCCAATACATGACCTCTGAGTTCAAAGGTGATTGATATACTGTCTTAAGAGAGCTAGCTACAGAAGGAAATGCCAAAGTCAATTTCTAGTCTCCATACATTTGCCAACACACATATATACACACACGTGGGCATCCATACAAATGTAAACAAAATACACAAATGCATACACATACATTTGCAAAAGGTAAAATTGAATAAAATGGGAACAATAATCAGCATTAAACATCCCCTTATGAACATAAATGAATGTATATATCAGTACTTCAAAAAATGATGTTTGCAAAATGTATAGGAAAGAAGCATGGACATATGGCTTTATGAATATCTGCAGGTACATACATATGACAGACACTACCATCTCCACTTCTTTTCCTCAATTGACACTTAGCCATATGAACAGCAAGAGGTGGATTTATGAGAAACCATTCACATCACCACAGCTGCAAAGCACAACTTTTATACTTTGTAAAAATTAGAAGCAAAAAAAAAAAAATGCAAAACCCCAAAAGGGGTTAGACTCTTTAATCCAAGTAGAGACCATATCCCAAAGAAATAGCTTGTTTATTAGAGATGAAGTTCAGATGTTCTACACTTTATTCAGATTACTGTATAAACTCATCTCCCAAGTCAACTGAAACAAATATAAGAAAATTATATAATACTCAATAAAAAATGTGAACAATACCATTGTGCAGAAGGTACTTGTTAATCAAAGTAAATACTACATACTGGTAAAACTGAAATCATCAATTTGCATCCAATGGTGCTTAAAATTCATATTTAAGCATCTTTCCCTTTAAATATCATTCCTCGGTTATATTTCCCAGAAGAAGGTGTAATTGCATTTTTAAAACATCAAGTTCTTATTAAATTTGTGGCTCACTCCATGAGATGGAACCCAAAATTGATGCTGATAAAGAGCCCCAGACTAGGTCATGGGCCTAGAGAAAACCTTACTACTATTATTTTGCTAAAGAAACATAGTAATAAAATGTCTTCTAACAACATATACACTCATAGATCACAGCACTGCTCAAACGTCATCAGAGAAACTTCTTGCAGTAGACAGTAGTTAACACAGTGAACCACAACTGGATAATGTATAGAATGAGAGACTTCGGAGCATTCAGAGGTCTTAAATGGGATTCATTCACCAAAGCACTCCCTTCAAGGCTCAAGACTGTGGTTGACTCCAAGGAAATGTGTGAGTGTGTGTGTGTATATATGTGTGTATACACACATATATATAAATATAATATATAAATATGTTACATATAATATATACACATTAATATATATAAATATGTATATATTTGTGTGTCTATATGATGTATAATATATAACATAAGATGTAATATGTGGTATATAATATAATATATATTAACTCACAGAGACTGATAGCACAAAAGACCTGCACAAGTTCAAATCAGACAAAATCTCAGCAAGAAGGAGAGTCAGACACAAGGTCTCACCATAACCAAGAAAATTATTTGTAATTGAGAGCTCTTGGGAAAGGGAAAACTCAGTTCTCTCCACTGGAGTGTCACAGGATGTATCAAGCATGTGTCAGAGCAGCCCCGTTTCCAAGAGTGGTTGGCCAGCACAAAAACAAATAGCAAGGGTTTTTTTTTTTTTGTTTTGGTATTTGCTTTGTTTGTTTATTTGTAGGGATTTTATGAATGAGGGAGAGAGATCTGGGAGGAATTGGAGGAGGGAATCAATAGTGTACATAATTTTTTTAAAACAATTTTTTAGCATCAAGAGAATATGGCCCACTGAATCTATTAAGCAGGACTTACGTGGGCTCAGAGAAACTAAAATGGTAAGCCCAGGACCTGCATGGGTCTGCACCAGGTCTTCAGCATATATGTTATGGCAGTTAGCTATGGCTGGCCACCAGCCCATGAGTACAAAGGGAGCAGAGTCAATGAACAGGGTTTTGAACAGCCCATGACTACAAAAGGATATAAGGATGCATTTGGGGATAGTTTCATGGAGACAGAACAACTTTACTTGGAGTGAATCACAGGTTCTGTAGTTTGGGGAATGGAGGTAGGAATGAATATCCAGAGTGGGCAAAAGTCATTGGCTGAAGGCTAAGGTGTTGAGATCCCTCATTAGCACCAGGAGGCAGTTTAGGGATCTCAAGTGCTTGCTGAACAGGTTCTTATCAGGAGAAAGGAAGCTGAACCTGTAATATAACCAAGACCACATGTGATATTCCACAGGTAGGGGTGCATAGGGGTTTCAAGCTCCCCAGACAAGGAGAAAGAGAAACCCTGCTGACAAAGACATAATCATTTTGTGCCAAGCTCAGAAGGCTATCAGGACAATGGTAGACTTCGACCTTAATTAGCAAGGCAACAGTTAGGTTGGCGTTTTTTGTGGGATTCCTAATGGTGGGAGGGAGTGGATCTCTGACTCTTTGGCCTGCTCTTGAGACTCCTTTCCTCCTGTTGAGTTGCCTTGTCCAACCTCCACACGAGGGCTTTCACCCTGTCTTATGGTACATTGTTTTGTCCTGTTGGAGTGTCCTCTCTTCCAGGCATACAGTTTTTGAAGAAGAAATGGAGGGGAAATAGATATGGGGGGGAGGAGAGATGGGTGGGGGTTGCTGGGACAATGAGGGAGGGGAAACTATGGTTAGGATGTATTATATCAGAGAATCTATTTTTAATTTTAAAAAAGTAAAGCTGCAAATTATATCTTTAAAGATATTATCAAACAAAAATATTACGTTAAAAGAAACTCTTTTTGTACATGTGGTAAGAGGAATTGAACTAAGAGCAATGTTTATACTAGACAAATATTATACTTCTGAACTATAAAGGCAGTGCAATTTACTTCTTAAGGGTAAAACGTCTGAAGTGAAGGACTGTCGATGGTGTTTTTGGAGCCAACACAACACAAGACCAACTATTGCTCTAGATGTATCCTCATTTATTCACTGAACAAACTATAGAGAGAACCTAGTTTGTGAGTAGGGTTATACTTACCTGTATTGATAGGCATGGTAGCCTGAGCAAGGGATAAACACAACTGGCAAAGGAAAGGAAGAAAGAAAGAAAGAAAGAAAGAAAGAAAGAAAGAAAGGAAGGAAGGAAGGAAGGAAGGAAGGAAGGAAGGAAGGAAGAAAGAAAGAAAGAAAGAAAGAAAGAAAGAAAGAAAGAAAGAAAGGAAGGAAGGAAGGAAGAAAGGAGGAAGGAAAGTGAGAGAGTGAGTGTGAGAGAGAAAGGAAGAAGAAAGGAAGGAAGGAAAAGGAAAGAAAAGAAAGGAAGGAAGGGGAGGGAGGGAGAGAGGGATGGGGAGAGAGAGAGACAGAGAGACAGAGACAGAGACAGAGAGACAGAGACAGACCCAGGGAAACGGATTAAGCTATAAGATGGTGAGTGGAAAGTAAAGCAATGACAGAGATAAATTTCTACCTAACAATGAAGAACTGCAATGTCTCAGCTATTGTCAGCCTCTCTGTATGGCTTTCTGAGAGCCTCAACTCCTTCAAGGAGAGAGCTACAACTTGAATGATCCTGAGGATCCCAAGTCCTGAGCATATTCTCTGATCTTCCCAGCATTAAAAAATCTTTTTCCAGATTTCCTCAAAGGGAAGGTTGGCAAAGAGGGAACCTCACCTGGTTTCCTCAATGAACTTAGTAACACTAACGAATAACATCACTTAGTTATCTAACGACAATTCACTCCTCATGATCCTCATTCCAAGGTGTCTATGAGGACGGCAACTTTTCTCCTTCTAGACAGCTGTAAATATAAGGACTCCTATGCTGAGGCACGAGCCACTCCCATGATTATGGACCAGTAATTAAAATTAGCACCAAGGGTTCCTAGCAGGAACTACCTGCTATGGTTACATCCTTTTTCGTACAGCATCTAAAGAAGCACAGTATGCATAAAGGACAGTATGCTAAATTTAGCATCAACATGACCCCATCTCGTCTTCATTGTTGAGTGAAGGGAACTCATTTAATCTGCTAAGGCCCAAGTTTCCTAGCCTCTAACCTAGAGACCACAGTAGACACAGTCCCTGTAATATAAAATGATATTAACTTCTAAAACCCTTTATTATTTACAAAGAATTTTCAAAGACATAATGATGAAGATGCCTCCCAGGGCTGGCAAAACAGAAGGGTGAGCTCTCAAGTATATGTTAGGATAAATCCCCATATTAAATGCCTGCTCAGAGTCTGTAGCTTTTAGGCCAGAGGGAAACATAAGATATGAATTCCAAAGTATTTACAGAGGAAAGAAAATTAAGCACATTTCACAGCCTTCTATTGGCTATTATTTTATAAGCAGATACAAAGGTCATCCCAAGTAAAAGACTATCTCAGGACAAAGATCAATTAAAATTAACCATGCTCTGGGGAAGCTAGCGGACAGCCTCTCTGCTTTACACTCTGCAGATTTCAAGGAGCATGCTAATGATTTTATATGCTAAAATTATTAGATACTAGATGGTCTGCCAATTTGTCAGAAGATTGACTCCTAACGAGCAGTTAAGCTGCCCTTTTCTGAGTCACACAAAGTTGAATAAATGCTTCCTTCAGAATATGCCTTTCATTTTTTGATCAGCTACTCCACAAAACCATCATTCTTTCCCCCATTCAGCTACTTCTTGGTCACCAAGATTCTTTGAAACAATAAGTAATACAAAGACCAAAAGGGTTTTGGCTGCCACCAAAGTTTCAAGACCATGAGCACACTGAGAGGAAGCAGGGACTCCAGGACAGCCATCGGTTTCAGGCCTGGCACCACCAGTCCCTCACCTGCTGTGCACCCAGGGACTGACAACTTCCAAACTTGTATGCTTATGAAATGGAATAAGAGTATCTCCTCAGTGGCTGTCCTGAGAACTGTAGAATGGGTACATAATATGACCAGGGAGGGTTACAGAGATTAGTAAGCACCCAGCAACTGTTACTGGATTTATTTAATTGTCTACTTACTTGCTTTCTTCTTTTTAAGACAGGATCATGCACCATAGTCATCACTAGCCTGGAATTCACCACGTAGCTCAGGCAGGCCTTGAACTCATGTCGATCCTTCTGCTTTAGTTTATGAGACTCTGGGATGACAGGTAGGTAACACCATGCCCTGATTTTCTTTAACTACTTTTAATACAATGATAGAGACTACAATAAACTTAGCAATCTCCAAACCTGCCAAACTTTTATTAATCATTTTGTTTTGAAAGCAAAGTTTTCCTAAGAAAGAAAAGCTAAATAGAACAGAGATTCTGTTTTCAACATTGGATTCTTTCCTATCAACCCCGGTTTATTGATTTCCTCACTTACTTCTTCTTTTTCTCCATCACTTTTTCCTCTTCCTAGAACATCAACTGTGAACACACCTGACAGTTGGAATGGGTAAGGCTTTCCCTTCATAACGGACTTGGCTAAGATGTTCCCCAGATATGACCCAAGAATGCAGCTGACCCAAAAGGTTCAAGTACATATGTAAGCTGCCTTTTCCTTACTTTACCACCTTGCCAAAAAGTGGCTTACATGCAGCAAAAAGGCCAATCCACAAGTCTAAAAGAAATGCCTGAGATTTTATTTCTTGAAATTCTGGTTGTCTTTCCACTATTACATGTGCTCGGAAAATGCAGCACAGGAATTTACCACAGAAATAGTAGCAAACAAAAAAAATGTTTTAATAACATTTCTACACATTGCTCAAGGCTTCTAAAGTTACAATTATAAGTTCATGCAGTGTGAGCAACTGTTTTTCATTTGTTACTAGTTGAAGAATTTGAATAGGAATTGATAGAATGCACCCATCAAATGCACAACCTAATAGAGATTTACGGCTCCAGAAACAGTCCGCGATACTTCAACCATGGAAGAGACAAAATGTTGGCCATGTGTTTATATTTCATTACCGAGGAAAATTCAGAGATGGTTAGTGATTACTCATGTCAGGAGTTTTAAAGCTATACCTCTTTGGGGTATTAGCTAGCATATTTTGAAAGTCTCCGGTCTAAGGCATTCCTTCCCTCTTGTTAAAGCACTTGGGCTCGGGAAGCTCCCAGGCTGGCCAGCCATCTCTGCCCCTTCACTGAAGCATGGCAAGGTTCTCACTTATATGGAACCCACAGGAATCACTGACTATGAACTAACCCATTTGAGAAATGGAACAAGAAGTTTTGGGGGAACAGTGAGGGGGATTGCACAGTGGTTAAGAATGCAAATTGCTCTATCAGAGAACTCAAGTTTTAGTTCCAAACACCCATGTCAGGTGCTCAAAATTGCCAGTAACTCTGGCTCCAGGAGATCCAATGCCCTCTTTTGCCTCTAGAGGCACTGGTATACACACACACACACACACACACACACACACACACACAGAGAGAGAGAGAGAGAGAGAGAGACAGAGAGAGACAGAGAGACAGAGAAAGAGAGAGAGTATTGTTAAAATCTTTCTTTAGAGATTATAAGATATCCCTCCTCCAAGCAAGAAACTTTGTTTTAACCATTTATTGTCAGAAAACATACATGTCTTTTAGGCATTTCAGGCATTGCCGACATCGGAAAAGGCTGACGTCATTTAAAGGGTACTCCCAATTTATCAGTTACTCAAATCTAGTATATCTGAAAGATAAGGTCTTTCTGTGAGTCTAAACGTGCTGCCTGTTTGGCTACTAGTTTAGAGAAAGTTTAAATGTATTGCGTCTCCTGAAGGTTTCAGGACATTTGACTTGAGTATATGAGACTTTAAAGTTGGTCAATTGCTAATATTTAATCAGAAGATGCCAACTAACCAGAACTACACAGAAGGCATGTTTTTCAAAAAGCCATGATAAGTTATATAATGGGGGGGGGACACACATGAAGGAGGATAAAAATTAACCCAGAAGTGAAAGGAGTGCTTTTTAAAAAATATGTTCCTAATTGGAATAGAATTATATTACTTTCCCCTTACCTTACTCCCTCCAGTCTCTCCCAGCTAGCTCTTGGCCCCCTCCCAGTTCATAGTCTTTTTTCCTTTGGTTATTATTGTTGCATACATAATCTCACACACACACACACACACACACACACACACACACACAATGTAGTAAGTCCATCTGTGTCATTTGTGTGAATATGGTTTCAGGGCTGACCACTCTCCATCAGACAAACTGTAAGGGGCTCATCCTTAGGAAAGGATCCTACTTCCAGCCCCATCAGACCTGAAAACGTTTAGTAGAATGCTTACTAAGGAACTGACTCAAAACTCTCCACACCACACCCCTCACTGTGGTTACCTTGCAAAGGGAGGATCCTCTGACTTCCCCGGCAGACCAGCTTCAATTATGACACAGGACTTCTTCCATAAACCAAGCCAAACCTAACTTCCTATAACTTCCTTATACTGTGAGTCCTCTGAAACTTGAATTTCATCACGGCACCTCTTCAGGCATGACATTTAATATGTGAGGATTCTAAGCTCCATTACTGGTAGCTCTCACCTTTCGTTGGGAGAATGCATTGACAAGAGACTTTATTCTAGTACTGTAACATATGTACCACCTTGAGAAGTGTCTATTTCTCCAACAGCCAACCAAAACCCAGAGATCACAGCAGATATGGGGATAAAGGTGGAGCAGCTTTTAAGTACTCGAAATCGATTGAGGATATGCTCTGGTCAGTGGTACCAAGAGTTAAAACAGAGCTGTGAGGGAAAGAAAGCAAAAAAATATCTCCAATTCTCTCAAACTACTGCTCACCATAGACCAAACATGGTATTGTCAGCAGCACAACACAGATGCTTTTACTTGAACCAAACCCTGCAATGCTAGCTAGCCTTTCTCTTCTGATTTGCATCACGGTCGAATTCTTTGCTACAGGCAAAACATGAAAACTGGCTTCTATCTCAGAGCTATAGTGACATTTACAGTATGTCCAAGCCAACATTTACCATTCTGATGCACAAGCAAAGAGATATAAGATAGAACTTTGGAGGAATGCACAAGTAGTTAAAACCTGTTAAGCAGAGAATCTAGACAAATTCAATATCCAGTAGTCTATCTGAAGCAGCTACAGTAGAAGACTGGCAATGTTGGCCTCTCAGCAGACTAAAAGACTCTGATACCATAGACCCCCAAAATACACATGTTGAAATTTAATTACAATGTGTTAGTATTAGGAAATGAAGCCAATATGTATACATGAAGGTAAAACCCTTGTAGATAGATGTGTGCACTTTTAAGAGAACAGATAACTAGATAGACCTGTTTCCTCAATGACCTTGCTAGGATACAAGTAGAAGCTGGGATGCGTAGCCTGGACAGGGGGTTCCCAACAGAACCTTGGCATGCAGACATATTAGTTGCTATCTGACTTTCAGACTCTAAAACTGGGAGAAATAACTTTCTACAGTTTATAGTCCACACATATATGACACTTGGTTAGTGTTTAAACTGTTGGAGACTGGATAGCAGTTTTAAAAAGCAATAGTATACGTGGATCCTCAAAGCCCTTTGCCCAACTTCCTGTAAGTCATGGTATAAAGTCCAACTTTTCAATGAGGTCACATGACTAAAGCTATACCTTGTCTTAGTCTGCCAAATTTCTCATTCATAGAATCTAACCCTGTATAGCATACCACATGGCTTCTCTGCTACCTGTCCCTCTTTGCATCTTTTTGCATCCTTTGCATCCTTACAAAGTCATAAGACCTCCTAGCACATGGCAACAAGGAAAATGTCAGCACATATTAACTGACAAAAATCAATGACTCAGATTGGCCAATATTACTGTACGATAGATACTATATTTCTTGGCCCTGATTTTGTTTACTAGTAAAGTGAGGCACATAGGTGACCATTCCCCTTAGGGTTATCTCATGGATAAAGTGAGACAACACTTAAAATCATGAACAGATACAGAAGATGTTTGGTAAGTGTTAATTGCCTTTATTGGTATTTCAAGATTTGTTTCCCAGTTGGTGATGGATCTGTAAAATTTCACACCCTCAAACAACCAGTTCTCCTCATCTGACAGCACAGCTCCAAGATGGTAAAAAGACCCCACTAGAATCAAAAGGTACCAGGGGTCAATCCCCATTGCTGTGGCCTCTCTAGCTCCAGTTCAACAAGACCTAGGGCTTTGCAAAGGAGCAGTTAATAGTGTGAGTGCTACTGCCTCTGACCTGTCCATGTAGAATAAGCATAACACTGAAACCTTAAAGGGCAGAGAAAGCAGCTCCCCTCTTCCTATTTAAACTGAGATTTGTTTCTTTGGCCTAACTGAAGTCAAAGCTAATAGTTCTAATGTCTTTGAGTCCCCCAACTCATTTTTCATATTTCTCTACATACACTGTAACTTATACTTTCTGAAACCAGATAAAGAGAAAAAAAATGGTCTTTCATGAAAGAATTTACAAGAACATACTAATCATTTAGACATTGGCTTATGTTTCTAGAAAGCTAAAGATTAAGAATGGAAGTTTTTTCCCCCTGGAGCAAAATCCAAGGCCAGACTAAAGGCAGAGTATTAATCTAAATATTCACTAAGAACTTAGGGAAACAAAACACTTTAAAATCACTCATTATGGATTCACAGCTATCTTTGATCTAAAAAGGAGCAAAGATTTAGGGACCAGAATTGCCAGGACAAATGGGAATGACAGCAAACCAGATAGAAGAAGGGGGTATTTATTGGTTTCTTAGCAGTTAAGTCTTCACTTGCCTATTAATTATAACAAGGCTCCATGAGGCTAATCTTCTCTAAGTGGTCCATGAAAAGACATCAAGAAAGCAAAACAAAATGAATGGCTACACAGTTAGGAAAGAGATAATGATAAATCCTGTTAGTAACAATGTTTCTTTTCACTTTGGAAAAGGAAGACCCCAGAAGGTGAAGTTTGAATTAAGTAACAAATTCCCAAGTAGATACTGTATTTTATCACATGAATATCTAAAGACTGTAATGCACTCAATGTATGATGAGTGTGTAGTTCAGGAGAATCCAAAACTTCCATTCTGACAGTCTTGCAGGCAATGTTAATCCTGCCCCCACTCTTGGGTCACAGAAAGGAAGTCTTACAATGACATTTTAAAGATGTATAATGTATTTCCCAGGAGAAAGTAATATCATATACAAAATACTGAAAGTTAAACTTTCCAATAATTCTACAATATTTGCAATACACAAAGCTTTTTCATACACTGTCAACTGCCAGGAACTATAGAATATATATACTTGTAGTTTTGAAGCCTACACAAACACCACTGATAATATAATTGAACACGTTCAACACAGTCTACACATAAACATTCATTAATAAGCCCCCCTTTATGTTTGAAATATACTATACCTAAATTGCACTGAATCTAGAAAACTATCTTGATTCTCAGTCTCCGTTGATAATAGGTACATAATTGGTAGGGATAGCTTTCACTTTCTTTTGAATTTGATACTTCGGATAAAAAAGATAGCACATTGTATTCTAACAGGCACCTCTGTGTTGATCTTTATCAGGCCGTAATACAGCTTTGTTTACTATACCCAATTATATATAAAGGTCTATTTAAAGGTACCACAGTACAACAGAGAGGAAGGAAGAGGGGAAGGGAGTCCTGAGATCATGCTACTTGGTTTCTCTATTTTCTTTCTCGTCTATCATGGAGGAATCTTGACTCATCTGAAAGGACTTGATGAAAACTAAACACAGTGTGGCTCTCCAGCCAAAACTCACAAACATTCCCATTGGCCTCCTCTGATCAGCTGAGCACAAGGCTTTTTTCCCTTTCTTCCTCCACGCTCCCCCCGCCCCATAAAAAGTCCACAGTGTATCTAAATCTGATCCCAGTAAGATGTGACTTGAGCTGAAGTGAAAATGCAGAGGTAGCATTTATGAGTAACAGCTGGAGAGCATTAGTTCTCTGTCTATCCCTTTCTCTCCCAGGGGTTGAAAATTCTGCTGTTCAGACAGGAAGTCGTCATATACCACACACTGTATGATACGATATGCTGGTGTGTAGCGCACATTACAGAGGACTGGGAGATCCCTGAGATGCTTTGGTTGGTGAGCCCGAGTGACGCTTTTGTACCTCCCAGGCCCTCATCCAGCTTCAAACCCAGGATTGACAGGTACACTTGGAACTTATCGAACACCTTTTGAATGACTCCAAGTTATAAGATTCCATTGTTTGTCCCCCCACACATTTTAAAAACATTAACTGCAATACCTTCAGAGAGTGAGTGGCCAAGATTCTCCAATATCTTTTTTGGCCCACTTTCACACTTGCTGTCTAAAAAGATTAACATTGCTTTCAAACATTTCTCTCATGTATTTGCCCAGGACAAAATTATTATACATTCATGTGTATTTCTGTATATGTAGAAAAATATATATGGATGGAATTCAAAACATGATGGTCTGGAAATGAATGATGTTTTTTTAATTGAGTGGATTTTTTAGTGTAAGTTTTACAAAGCAGCTCAGAAGTAAACACAGATACAAACAGGGAGAGACCCACACACACACACACACACACACTACATTTTGTAACCATGGCTCCAAGTTTTGGACAGGCTGATAAGCGGTTCCTTAACACCAGATGCTGAATAGCTATTCTGCATTCCGACCAGACTGAAAGGGCTCTTCCCTCCTTTGTAACCTCCTGTGCTCTGGGGAAAGGCTGGAAAGCCAACCCAGTCTCCTCACTCTTTTCAACCAGACTAGATAGAGTAGAGACCTTAACTCTTGAACTGCAGAAAATGCCTTTGCTTTGTGCATATCAGGGACATGTTGTTAATCACAGGGGTTAAAACACTACTGGTATTATGCAAAGCGGGGGAGGCGGGACTGAGGAGGCAACCCACACATCCATCATCCCTTTAGGAGTAGGCGGAGTTTAAAGTTTCCCCAACTTCCAAGTTCTCACTTGACAGGCAATATTTCTGTGCAATTTCCAGCCCCGAGTAACAGATGGTGCTCTGCCTGTCTTGAGCCTCGAGAGAGCCCAGACAAAGCTCCCAGCCACTCCATTCCTCGCGGGACCCATAGGTGGTTAGTTTCACGGAACTGTCAGACCGGGGCAGTTAGCAAAGGATGGAAGCTTAACTTCTTCCAGAAGTTTGGTTTTTTGTTTTTTTGTTTTTGTTTTTCCTTTTTGCTGATACAAGGAAGTCCGGAGGACTGAAGCACAAAAAGGCCTGGGAAAGTTTTGACTGTTTCAGTTCTCTGCCAAACCGTCACCTAGATCAAGGTGCGCAGAAAAGCAAAGCTGGGGCACACGTGTTCAGAAATACAACAGAAATGCAACTTGAGCAGTCCTAAGGACAACCTGGAAAATTGCTTAAGAGACCCCAGTGGTGGAAAGGCACCCTCCAGGTACCAGAGACTGGATCACGCAGACCCAAAGGGAAGAAGGCAACCCCAATGGCACCAAAGTAGGGTGCGCCTGAGCTGTGTGCGAGAGGAAAGGGAGGGGGCGAAATCCAGGAGTCGGGGGAGGGGGTACGTTCGGCCCACTCACCCTCACTGCCGTACTGTTTGCCATTGTTCGCGCCCATCCTGTCGCCGTCATGCCCGCCTCCTCCCTGGACACTGCATAGCTGGGGCGCACCTCCCAGGCGGCGGGGCAGAGGAAAGCGGGCAGGACCGGACCGTTAGCTGCACATGCCCCTTCCGAGGGCCGATCTGGGTTTGGGGGGTCCGCACTGCTCTGCGACGGGAGGGGTGGTGCTAGGTCCGCTCCTGGCACCCCCGAAGGTGGCGGGCTGGCTCCAGGAAAACCACTGGGGCTCTCAGACTCCGCGCTCCGGGCGAGTGGGAGCAGCGCGACGCACAGCCCGCGCCCGGGTGCCGCCCCTAGGCTCGCCGCTCCTCCGCCGCGGGGTCCCCATGCGCCTCCGCGGTCCCCAGCCGTGCGAGCCGAGCCGCGCCTGCCCCGGGCTGTCCGGCTCCTCCGCCTCCGCCCTGCGCCCCTGCGCGTCCGCGGCTTCCCCGGGGAGGGCGCGACGGCCACTTGTTGCGGTGCCCCGAGTGAGCAGAGACTTGTGGCCCGACGCTGCTCGCCTGCGGGCCGGACTTTTGTTAGCGCCAGGCGCCTCCTCTCGCCGCCCAGCGTCAATCACAGCTGGAGCCCCCGGGAGGAAGGCCGGCCCGGAGATGCGCGGCCTTTTAAAGGGGCAGCACGCCTTTTCCCGGCTCCCGGTCCCCGCCAGGGCTAAGACTCTCCATGCCACTCGCGAACCCTCTGGCGCAAAGGACCGTGCGGCGCACTGCGTTTTAGTATTGTTCTTCTGTAGACTGTGAGCTTCAAGTCGTCCTCCAAATTCCCGTGGAATTGTCTACAAAAATGGCCCATTTGAGATGTGTGACGTTTACAAGAAACACGCAGTCGGTGTCCAGTTCTGGCATATTTCTGGTACCTGTTCTGGCAATCTCCAGTGGCTCCTTGGGCTTGGGGACTAACGCGAGGAATGGAAGAGGGGTAGGGAAAACTTGAGAGGAACTTAGCAGGGAGTGGTCTCTGGAGAGCAAAGACATTCCCCCGCCTGGGGAAGGAGGTTTCCTGGTTTTGAAGTTTTAAAAGCTTCAGAGACACGACTCTTTTTTCCCTCTTCATCTTTATTTATTTATTTTTCTTCTTGTAAGGGATGTCATCTTTTATTTAGTACTTCGTTTGGAGATTTACGTGGCGTTTGCAAAGCCCCCTCCCCCTTTAAATCGCCCTTTGGTGTTTCTTCCATTAAATAGAAAAAAAAAAAGGAAATTCTTAATGTTCTACTCCATTTCTATGTAAGTACCTAGAGAGCCCCACTGAAGAACGGAACGTTTTTCCCCCCCGCAGGTCTGTGTGTGTGTGTGTGTGTGTGTGTGTGTGTGATGAAACAAACACGCAGCGGTTTCTCCTTACAGATGTTGTAAATTAAATTAAAATTTAGTGATGTGTTGTACATAATTCTTGACTAGAAACCCAGGGGTTTGTAAACAAAGGCTCCTTATGAGATGATTTGACTTCTTGCAAATTCTCCTTACATGAGTTCCTACAATGTTCTTCACTAAAGATAAAACATTATGTTCCAAAGTTTAAAATCTATACTTAACCATGCAAATACCATATTCTTAAGTAAACGTGTAGATGTTCAAAAATAGAATGGAATAGTTATTGTGTTGGGAGCCGTTTTTATCTTCTACTCCAAAGCCATGAAATATTTTAATATCTTTTGAAATATCTAAACAATAATGTGTAATTCTTTTTTTCTCAGAATTCATGTTTAATAGAAAAACAGAGAGAGAGAGAGAAAGAAAGGAAGAAAGAGAGAGAAAGGAAGGAAGGAAGGAAGGAAGGAAGGAAGGAAGGAAGGAAGGAAGGAAGGAAAGAAGAAAAAAGAATTTACAGGCTGGTTTCTGTGACTGATATAAGATGGCCTGCCCAAAACAACACTTGTCTAATGAGATAAAATTAAAAATGGGCTTCCTATAAGATTCGGCTAGAAAACACAAAACCAATCTGAAAATGAGTAGACATCAGGGTTATCTTCTTGCAGAAGATGGATTCTGCCTGGTCCTTGCGGTGACTTTGAACATCTGACCAACTTGCCTCCACTCTCCCTCCAAATTGTTAGGGTTACAGGCATCTGTCTCCATATCTGGGTTTATATGGTGCCAAAGCTCAAACCCAGGACTTCATTCATGCAGGGCAAACACTCTACCCCACTGAGATAATCTCCAGCCCTTGGCCCAGGAGATTTCATGTTTCCATTTAAGAAACTGTCTGAACATTACCATTGGGCACCTTAGCTGAAGACAGACAACACTAATTCAGGAAAACAAGTGAAGCTCATCTCAGGCTCCATGTGCCATTTGCAGCTTGTTATGCTTATGCTCTCTGCCCCTCTTTGTGGTACACAAAGTATGGAAATGATGAAAAACAAAACCAAGGCTCAAAAAGTTTAGCTACCCTGAGTCCACAGAGGGAGAGCACCAGAATATTCAGGTTCCATCCTACCAGTCCACTGAGGTCCCTTGACTTGGCCATTATTCAACTCGAAGTCAACCTGGTCTTTTGATCTGGTCATTTATCAAGATCTTTACTATCCAAGTAAAGCTGCTTGGGATAAGCATGTTATACTAACAAATCATACCTTAGCTGTTTTGAAATTAAAATCTGTGTTTTTAAGTTTCTTTTGCCTGATATAACTGAGCACAGCATTAAGCCCATTTATAAAGTTGTAATTTAAACAAAATAGAAAAAAAATTTTAACTTAATTCAGAAAATAGAGTCGATATAAATACTTGTTTTCCTACTCGCTGTGAACATTTGAAAACAGTAATCAAAAGAAAGAAAACATAGTATTCTTGTTAAACATCAAGGTGTATTCATATTTGAATATACACTAGTTTTCAAAATTAAAATGTTGCATAAATGTTTTTATGTGGCACAAAATTTCTTTTTTGCATACTTACCAAGCCCCAAATTTTCATCACCAATTTACAAGCCTCTTGAGAACAAGTATGGTGTATTTCACCAACATACTTGACTTTCCAGCCTAGCTCCTAACACAAGAAATCACTCATCCATCACTTGCAGGATGGGTGAAAGCTGAGCAAAGAAATAACAGTGGCCTATACAGTATTCCACCTTCTCTGTCTGTACCCCTTTAAAGGGGTCAACTCACTGAAACATGAGTTTAAGGGAACATTCTATGTCACCACAAAAATGGAGGGAGAAAGCTCACTCCACACTATAGAATGAGTACCTCCTGCTGCTAACCAAGCCAAAAACAAACTGGCTAGGTCATAGGTCATAGGCCCTAGAGGAGAACAGAATACTGTTATTCTGCTAAATACACATAGTATTAATCTCCCCCAAGTTCTTAGCATTTACATCCATAGATTAGTGCATCTATCAGCTCTCATCAGATAAGCTTCTTTGTACAACTAGTGCAGAGACCCACAAGTGGCCAGTGGGCAGAGAATAAGACATGTTGGAGTGCTCAGCTCTAAATGGGACATCTAAATCACACCTCCTTCCCACAGGGCTCAGGAATAACCACAAAATGGACAGAAAGGCAGAAAGAGCTGATAGTGGCAGATCTAAACATCTGTAGGAAATCATCATTTGCCAGAAATGATAGGGCCGCTGCACACATGACCAAAGCAGCTGTGACTGCATGCATAAGACCTTCACAAGATCAAGCCAGCAGTATTCCCAGTAGCAACAGAAGAGGCCCATGAATTCCCACCCCTACCTGAGCACCCTTGAATAACTGATAGTTGCTGACAGATGAAGAGATAGTTTTCTCTTGCAATGTGACCCCTGAACGACTACCCATGCTCTTGTTGGTAGTCCTATCTCATACACTTATAGGCACATTGACTAACACCTATTTACCTTGTCTTGAGTGAACCTTATACAAAAAAGATAAACATTCAGGCAGGGAATATCTTTTGCTACTTTTATTTTCATTTCTGTTTTTTTTTAATTGTTTTCAGTGTTTATTTTTGGAGACTCCGTGTTTGTTGGGCTACTTTGATACACATATTAAATCTCTTATTCATACAAATGTCCTCTTTTTCTAGGAGTGTGTATTATTTATCATATTGAAGTTAGATGCCAGCTTGATATTTAACATATTTGGTTCTTGTGTTCCCGAAGCCATAGGGCTTTAGGTTAATATGAACTTGACACTGGTGATGCTGTCAGAGCCATGTTAAAGCAGCTGCTAGCTTCTCAGGTACTCAACAGTTTGCCTCCTCTCTTCTTCTGGTCTTTGGCTTCCAGGCCTTCAAACGAACACGGTTCTTCTAAGGACAGTGTAAATAAACCAGATGCTGATGCTCCTTGGAAATGCTGTTTGGATCACTCAAAGATAGAACCTTTGTTTACAATAAATAAATAACTACTGAAAGGCATCACAGAACATGCTAGCCTTGGAGGCTGGGGAGATGGCTTAGTTTTTAGAGTGTATGAGACACAAGTGTGAGGACCTGAGTTAGTTTCAGTACTGACTCACAAGCTGACCCAGCAGTGCCTCTAAAATCCAGTGCTGGGGTAAAGGGGCTGAGACAATTAGCCAAACCGTATGGAATGTTGAGCTCCAGGTTTAGCTCTGTCTCAAAGCATAATATAGAGGGGCTAGAGAGGTAGCTCAGTGGTTATGAGCATTTGTTGTACTCAAAGCAGAAGACCCGGGTTAAGCTCTGAGCACACACAAGCCAGCTTGCAACCATCTGTAATTCCAGTTCCAGTGATCCAATACCCACTTCTGACCTCTGCAGGCACCAACCATGCACATGATACACATGCATACATGCAGACAAAACACTCCATATGCATAAAATGAAATAAAGTATAAAGTGGATGGCTATGAAAAAAATGTGGTTAGTATAGACCTCTAACCACACATCCATACCTACACACATGTTCAAACCCTACATAGAGACATGTGCACTTCAATAAGATAAGATAAGATATAATGAAATAAATTCTAAAATATAATGTATAAAAAAGGGAAGAAATGAATCCAGTGGTTGGATGATATGTGCTTCTATCCATTTATATTTTCCACTTTAATTCACTTAATTACCTTTGCAGGTCTGACTTGCCTGCTTAGATTATATATATCCTGTTACTATGACTGTGATAAACAGTAAACTCAATAGGCTCGGGTTTACAGATGCTGGAGAGGTTGGGGAGAAAGAGGAACATTACTTCATTGCTGGTGGGATTGCAAACTGGTA
>NW_022196914.1:22480655-22576425 GCF_008632895.1 Mastomys coucha
AAAAAATAAAATAAAATAAAATTTATAAAGTAAAAAAAAAACAAAAAACAAAAAAAGTATATTTTTTGTGAACTAGATTTTTATTTTTTAATTATTAAGAACATATAAAAAATAGGCTTGGGTTTAAATGTATATAAAAGAAGAAAACAGTATCCTTAACCAGTATTGATTCATTATCAAAGATGGACCTTTACTAAATTAATATTTATGCCAGATAGAATAGAAAACAATATTATAAATGATTATTATTTCTGCTATTGTCAAATTCTGGCTGTTAATACATAGAACTACTCCATGGCATTCAGTTTTGGCTGACTCACTCAGTGACATGGTCTCCATAGCCTAATGAATTTTATTAATGTACATGGAAAATATTTTACTACTAAATGAAGTTCAAAGGATGCTCGGCCAGTTTCTCCCCTTTTTCTAACCTTTACCTCTGATTATGCTTAAAAGAATGTGAGCATATTTTGACCTGAAAAGAAAGGACAGAAGAGTTAAATAAATCATAATCTAGACTCCTAAGATAAGACACAGCCCACTGAAGCCACTGGCAGCTTCTCATCTACAAGCTTCATAAAGTAGAATCATAAAAATGATGTAGAGCCTAGACACTTTGCTTTTTCACCACTTAAAGCCAACTAGAACACCTAAAAGACAAATATTTTGCTCTTTTAAAAAAGAAAAAAGTGTGATATAATAACTTTCTGCTGATAATAAACTATTCTTTTATTTCAAGACATACTTTTATTTTGTACTGCGTACCAAAGGTTCAGGTTCACTTGATTTCCATTTTCTGGTGACCCTAAGCAACTCTACAGCACCGGAATTGATACTGGAATTGATACCTCTTTTTCTAGTTATAGCTAAGTATCTAAGGTACTATTGGAAAGGGCCATATGTGCATGCATGTGTGCGTATCTGGGTGTGCATGTGTTAGTGTGTATATGTTTGTGTGTGTGCATTTGTGTATGTGTGTGTGCTATGTGTGTCCATGTATGCATGAGAGCATGTTTATATGTGCATATGTGTGGTTTTTGTGTGCACTCATGCATGCATACACGCATATGTGTGGCTGTGTTTTTGTCGGTTTGTGTGCTGGCTTAAGAGGAGGCCAGAATAGATTGCCAGATCCTCTGGAGCTCCAGTTGTTACCTGCTTGACATGAGACTGGAAACAAACTCTGATGCTCTGCAAAAGCAGCAAGTGGTCTTAAAGACTAAGCCATCTCTCTAGCTATTTCCATAATGTATATACTCTATAATATAATACTCTAAAATAACTAGCTATTAGTTATTTTAGTATATATTAACATTTAAGTGGGAATTTAAAGTTATATAGGAATTATATTTAAACAGATCAGAAAATTTCCACAACAGTAGCCACTTAAAATATTACTCTCTTTAGTTTCCAGATAAAACGTAAATATTTTGTACTATTACATAAACAGTACACATTCATACAGCATGCAAAAGTACCATGAAATATAATCATTATTAAGACTGTATTTAAAGCCAAATTTTAATGTCCTGTAGGAAAGATATAAAGAAACACTATTAAGCCGGGCGGTGGTGGCACACGCCTTTAATTCCAGCACTTGGGAGGCAGAGACAGGCAGATTTCTGAGTTCGAGGCCAGCCTGGTCTACAGAGTAAGTTCCAGGACAGCTAGGGCTATACAGAAAAACCCTGTCTCAAAAAAAAAAAAAAAAAAAAAAAAAAGAAAGAAAGAAAAGAAAAAAAAGAAAAAGAAACATTTTTAAAAGCAAGTGCATTTTCTTTCTCAGCAATGGATACTATAAAGGTTTCCTGGAATCCAGTGCAACTTTTTAAAATGCAACATCTCTCAATGGAGTTTCAGCTTTGTTGAAAGTAAAAGTGTGTGCACTATTAATTCCCTGACATACGTTTCACTTGAGTTCCCTTTTCTGGTGACCTCAAACAACTCTGCAGTACTCAAATTGATACTGATGGCTATGTAAACCAGGATGAGTGCTGCTGAGTCTCCCAAGTGGCAACCACGACCCAGATGCACTAGGACCAGGGTAGTCTCATGCATCCAGTGGAATACATTTTTCCAAGTCTGGAAGAGACTGTCATGCAAAAGGAAGACTGAGCCTCTACTATCAAGGGCGAGAGGATCATTAGGAACAGAAGCAGAAAACAAGCACCACCTTATATAAAGAAGCAATTTCAAAGATGGGGCAATGCTGTTTAGAAATGAAATAAGATAATGACATGTCTTCAACAATAACAAAGATGTAGCCATGTAGAGCTGTAAGGGAAAAAATGCTCAACATGGAACAGACAGCAAGGGAAAAGTCCCTAAGTCTGGCATGAGCCCATCATTCTACCACCCAGAGAGGAGGTCAATAGACCATTAATCTATTGCTGTGATGTTGTTGTGGGACAGGTTGCCCCCTAACTCCCAGTTAATTGAGCCCTAAATGGGAGTTCCATTTCTTATAAGTGTTACAGGTCTGTAGATCACCTGGGAGTAATTGAATTCAGGTATATTGATGGAATGGTTTTGGTACCAGAATTCAGCTTTGGTTTAGATTTCCCTGTTAAGTCTTTCTACCGTCCAGGCCGCCAGCCCTAGGTCATGTATTATTCATGATGCCCAGTTGACTGATAGAAATCACAGAAAACATTACAAACACATCTGACACCTCCACAATCATCAGGACCAAAGGACTTTGTTCTTACATGCTGACATGCCAAAAAGGAAGGGATAAATTAAGAAAAGTGAATTACTGTACCTATCTTACGAGTAAATAGATGCATCACAGGTTAGTGCAAAGAGGTCAGAGGCCAGATTACATAAGGTGTCTGAGCATAACCACTCCAAATTATTCTTATAGTAAAATGTAGAGGGATTTTTAAGTAAAGATATGATTAGACCTTATTGGTACTTAAACTGTTTTACACTATATCACTGCATCTAAAACCAGCAAGCTCTTGGCAGAGCAAATGTAGAGTAATAGCTCTCTGCACTGAAATAGATGAGTCAAAGTTGACTTTTGTCAGTACAACATGAGGAGTTCAATGAGAGAAAACACTCAGACTCAGTTTGTACTTTGGGGAAAATCACCTGACTATGACTTATGAGGGGCAGACAATGAGAAGGATTTTGCCTGGTCAAAAATAGAGAGGGTGGTATGGAGGGGGAAGGAGAGACATTTGGGGATAGCTATCTGGAAGGGGATCCTGTCACACAGAAATCTATATTACTCACATTAAACTTGGGGCAGCCATTAGACACATGTCATCATTTGTGTTCACAAGTCTAGCTTCATGGAATAAAACATCACTGGACATATTGACTTGGAAGTTTTTAGCCTGCAAGGTGTATTCATGACATAGACCTAGATGGGGGAAATTAGGAAGAAAATATAAATATTATAGAAGAGTGAGGCTAAAATCTAACATACATCCACATTTCATCCCACAGAGCAGAAATAACTGGCAAAGGAGACAGAGAAATAAATAATAATGTAGGCTGAAAATACACGAGAAAAGGCTATGGGGAAAGCTAAAATAAAAATACTTCCAGAAGGAGGAAATGGCTCAGTGTGTCAAATGCTGCTGACTATTCAGTAGACTGCGCATTTGGCAGGAGGTGGTCACTGTCAGCTGTCTCAGAAACTATAATAAGTCACTTAGGCAGAGTAGCATGGAAAAGTCAAAAGGGGGAGGGGGCAGCGATTCTTTGTTTTCACCCTACTAGGTAATGCTTATATGTTGATAGGGATTAAAACAACAACAACAACAAAACAGAAAGAGTTATGGTAACAACAAAATCACTGAGTTGAGGAAAGAAAGAAGGAAATGACTTGGATCAGAATCAGGAAGAGGCTCTCCATCCAGAGATGCAGATGTAGGCAGTTGACAGTACAAGGGAAGAGAAGACTGCTAGCACTTCCCTAATTATCTCTCCAAATGGGCAACTACCAGGATCCTCAAAAAGCACAAGGATGGGAAGGAATACTGATCTTCCTGGCTCTGCCACTGTCCTACCCAACCAGAGTGGCTGTTACTGCTGGCCCAGCAAAAAGGACTGGTGAAAAGAATCCCAGCGGGAGTTGTCTTCCATGGCTAGGCTGTTCCAGAGCAGCTATGCAAAGTCCCATAGAATCCCTGGCCAACTTCTCAGCCAGGGGGAGAGCAAATCATAGCAATGGCAGTATATTGGGAACTTCCTTGGCTGCTTAGCAATCTTCAGCTTCAGTGATGCCCTGCCACCTAGGTCTGAATTCATTTCCATTCTGGCTTTCTCAGCAGCCAATAGATGTAGATAAACATTTGCTTGCTGCATTAGAATCATGGTTTGTCCTTTCAAAGCTGCCATGACCATGATCCTTGCCTTGCCCCCACTTCCCCATCTGAGGGAAACACAGGTTACTGGTGCATTCACAAGCACCTTGCATGGGAATTTCAGTAATTTCAGTACAGGCAAACATGGCTCATTTTGTCTTTTTGTCATCTTCTTGGAAAATCCAAATCTAAAGAAGGTTGGCAGAGGTTCTAAACCTTTGCTTTGATTAGACACATCAGAGTTTCTCCACCTTGAAGCCACTGGCACTCACAGTTAGAATATTCTTTGTTGAGAGAGGTTTTATACACCCTGAGAATGTTCTAGAGCATTTCTGGCTTTCCCTACTAGCTACTAACTGTACCACTCTCTAGTTAATGTCGCCAAACCTTTCAGAATATTTCTTGTGGAATTACTACTTGCACACCTGACAGGCATAGTTGAGATCCCATTATACATCATCTCTCATTCATAGAGGTCCCCATAGGATTAAATCAAAGTGATCTAGTTGACTCTACCCTCTTCCCTATCCTGCTTTTGTTCCCTATCCCTTGCAAGTATTCCAGAGAGCATTCCCACAAACTAGCTATACAGAAATGTCCCTCTTGTTTCCCCATCTCAAAACTCAGCCCTGAAAGTGACCCTATAAAATTAGTCAGGTTGGATTATCAGTCCATTGGCAGGCTGAATCCTTCCATTGGTTGATAGTGACTAACAGTGAAACAGACAAAACATTTATTTTAATGGCATGGTTTGGGATACTGTTGAAGGAAATTATCTGGTTTGTGCAAGATCTCCATTGTTTGATAGGTTGAAAGAAGAGTGAATACAAGGTCTATGAAATCATTGGTAGTAGAGATATTTGATCAATGGAGAAGGACCATGGAAGTCTAAGAGTGGGTAATCACTAGATATTGCCTTCTTGGGGTGGGATGGGAGGACAGAAAGAGCAGTAGAACAGCCTATATCCAGTTGTGTATATGAATGTCTGATCCTCTTGCCCTAATTTAGGATTTCCCTAGAGAACTATTCCAGCCATACAGCTTAGGAACCTTGCTCACGATCCTAGTGGAGATAAATCATGTTCAACTTGTCATCAATCCTATGTCTCAGACCTCCATATATTAAGGTTGTATACACTGTAACTTGTTACTAAGTTGTTACCAAGATAGTGTTCCATAAGTCATTGGTGAACAAATGTCCAACTTTAATTTCCAAAACAGAAATGTATTCTGTGTTAGCGCTCTTAAAAATATTTTGGTCAAATATTTTCTTCTACTTTTTGATGTAATTATTTTCATTAAAAAATCCTTCAAGTGTGTGTTTCTATTAATCATATCTTTTCCTAATCTTCCTAATTCTTATTTTTTTTTTTGCTATTGTCATTGTTTAAGCCAATCCACTGAAGTAGATACTTTCAAGATTATCATCACTATCCATTTTGTAAAATCTTCTAGAGAATTCCTTCAGTACCAATAGGGCCTCTAGACCATCAGATGAAAATTCTCCTACCCTTCTGGAGGATGGTTATATGTAGACCCTAGAGGTTATTCCTGCAAGTCTATGGAAGAGTTTAAGGGCTTAGTTCATTGCGTGTATACTCTTTCCTAACTTTGTTTGTAAGTAACCCATGATTTCAACACATTTCAAGTGCCTGACAAATACAGAATGGATGCTCACAGTCATTCATTGGACTGAGCACAGGGTCCTCAATGGAGGAGCTAGAGAAAGGACGCAAGGAGCTGAGGAGGTCTGCAGCCCCATAGGAGGAACAACAATATGAACTAACCAGTACCTCCAGAGCTCCCATGGACTAAATCACCAACCAAAGAGTACACAAGGAGAGACTCAAGCCACATATGTAGCAGAGGATGGCCTTGTGGGACATCAATAAGAAGAGAGGCCCTTGGTCTTGTGAAAGCTAGAGGCCCCAGTGTAGGGGAATGCCAGGATAGGGAAGTGGGAGTGGGTAGGTTATTAAACAAGGGAGGGGGGATGTGATAGGGGGATTTTCAGAGGGGAAATGAGGAAAGTGGATAAATTTTAAATGTAAATAAGAAAATATCTAAAAATAAAAAATTAACCTTAAAAAATAATACTTTAAATTCCCTAGCCTCTAAATTTATAGACTTATTGATATATCTTCCCCATTTCAGCTGCTTATGCACATCAACATCCTCCAGACTCATCTCTTAAGCCCACTATAAACAACCTGAAGATCACATTTTCAGGGACAACATCCTGTCCTTCTGGTTCACTTCTATTATGATTCTATTAAATTCTCCCTGCTTCACAATGATTATCCTCTGAGGGCGTCTAATTGAGTTATCTTAATCAACTTCTCATTGTCCCAAACTAGACTCATATGCTTAGTTTCTTTCATCAAAGTTTTAGTTCCCACAGATGCAGCAACAGAAAGCCAAATACTGGGCAGAACTTGGAGAATCCTGTGGAAGAGGGGGAGGAAGGATTGAAGAACCAGAGGGGTCAAAGACACCACAAGACAACTTCCAGCATCAGCTAACCTAGCCCATCAGGGCTCAGAGAGACTGAACCACCAACCAGAAAGCATGCACAGGAAGAAGCTAGGCCCTCTTCACATATGCATCAGTTGTGCAGCTTGGTCTTCATGTGGGACTCTTAACAGCAGGAGCAGAAGCTGTCTCTGACTCTGTTGCCTGCCTTTGGGTCCCTTTCACCTAACTAGGCTGCCTTGTCTAGCCTCAGTAGGAGAAGATGCACCTAGAATTATTCCAACTTGACATGCCAAGGGAGGTTGATATCCATGGGAGGCCCCTCCTTTTCTGATGAGACAGGGAGAAGCAGGATTGGAAGGAGAAGAGAAAGGGGAAGCTGTAATTTGGATGTAAATTAATTAATTAGTTAAAAATAAAAACTAACCTTCAGTTCCCATCCATCACTGAAATATTTTTAGGCGATTGTACTGAGTCAGTCAAACCAGAAATACCAGCTCTATATGTACAATAGATTTCAATGGCTTCAGGTGAATGGGATAAGGGAAAGTATGCCTACTGAATCAATAAAGGTCATTAATGACACCTAGTCACCTCCTCTGTCTCTCCAGTCTATTATTTCTCTTTGTTCTCCTCTGTCTAGAAAAGCTCTATCCTCTAGCATAGCTGACAACTTAACTCGTTGATTTTACTGAGTCAACAGAAACAATAAAAGACCTTTCCGGGCTTACACCATCACTCTGTCCTATGTATCTGGACCTCTTACTCTTTCTCGAGCTACCTGAGATCATCCCTTGTAATTATGCACAAGGTTAAAAGTTACCATCCTTTCTGATCTTGAGCCCCTACTTCTCCATTAGAAATATGCCATGAATTCCTGTCTGTTTCCTGCCTAGTTACTGTCTTATTGTATTCTAGCTAATGTTCAACTGCTGGTATCTGTGCCCAAGACTTTATCCCTAAAACAAGGCAGCCAGCTATTTTTCTCTCACTTTATCGGAGGTAGAAGAGGTGGATGCTGGCATTCTCCCACATCCAGCAGCCCTCAAACAAAGGCAGATGGTAATTGATGTCTCAATCCCCATCCCCATATTGTTGCATGGGGTGATTGTAAGGTATGCTTTTTAAAGCTGGCCATAGGCATCCAGAATAGTGCCTGATGTCAAAAATACATTCCTTCTCTCTTTGACTCCAATCTTCATTGGTATTTCATACACCTACGAATGAAGTACTTGTAACTCAAATCCTTGTTTTGAGACTTTCTACAGAACCACACACTGAGACATTAATTTCCCTCCCTTACCTTCATACCCTGATGATTTTCTGAAAATTGCTCATATTTTTTCTCTATGCTATGACTTCTGAGTTCTTTTGTTAAACTACATGCAGGGCTACTTTACATTTTTTCTCTTTATACTTTCTTTTGACCTACCTTGGGTGTTCCATGCACTATGCTACAAAGTAGCTCTTGCCATCGTCCTCCATGCTTTTGATGTCTGGGCTCAGCTCTCCACTCACCCACTCTGCTAGCTACATTCAGCTCAGTGAATCTATTCTGTGGTGGTCTGAACAGGAATGGCCCTGGAAGACTCATGAATTTGAATGCTTAGCCTGTAGGGATTGCCACTATGTTTCCCACCATAAAAAAACATCTGTAAGTCAGCCCCAATTACATGCTTTCCTTTATAAAAGTTGTCCTGGTCATGGTGTCTCAGCAATGGAAACCCTAACTAAGGTACACTTCTTCCTCCTGAAATTCCATTTTCCAGTTCAGAGTGCCACATTTGCCTTTCTCACTCCCTCCTGAGCACATTCTGTACTTCTTTGTGTATTTCTCTTATTTCTCTGCTTCACAGCTCTGTAGTAATGAGTCTAAGAGTCCAAAGCTTCTCAGCCTGGGCTTATCTTCTTCTCTGTCTAGAGTAAATTCTTGTAGTAACCTCACACAGGGTGTTAGAGCCTTAAATCATCTACAAAGTGACCCTTGGTAAGTTTACGTCTTCAGCTCAGCTCTCTCCCTTAAATTATTGATCTATATCTCTTACTCTGTCCCTGGAATGTTCACTTGGATCATAAATATAAATATCCCAAGTTTAGCAAATCTCAAAATAAACTCATTTCATCCCTTCTTGCTTTAATAAACAGAAACTTCAACTTCATATTCACTTAGGCCTAAAATCTGGGTGTCACCTTCAACCTTCATTTTCTCACTGCCTGTTAGAATATTCTGCTAGCTTCTCTTTCAAAATACCTTCACTCTGTAATTCGTACCGTGCTTTCCAGTGTTTCTAACACCAGGATTTGGAAGAGGTCCCTCTGTTGTAATAGTTGGTATTTGTTTTTTAGCATATTGCAGGATGATTCTTTTTTTAGGAAGATAAGCTTTTGCTTCCACTCTCTTCCAATTGCATTTAGAGTAACAACTAGAGTACTCATGGCTGTCACATCATTGCTTTCCTGTTTTCTTTTGATACATTCTCCTTGTCTCCTTTGACCCTAGGATCTCAGCTGGATTCAAGACTCTTATCAGGATGCCTGGGCTCTGTCTTGCCTGTTCACCTGGCCCCTGGATACCTGCCTGATTGCTGCCAATGCTTCTGAGCATTGGACCCTTCCTAGTCCAGAGCCATCTCCTTCTGTGGGACTTAATGACCTCCAGAGCTGTCACCAGGATTGCTTCCAGAGCCCAGGGCTACAGAGGGTGTCAGTCCTCTTCTGTATGACTCTGCCCTGATGTCATCATGTCCTTCTGTCACTTGCAACTGGTTTCTTTCTTACTTCTTCTTTGATTGATCTAGAAAATCTGAACCCCAAATTTTAAGGTGGTTTTATTTAGTCATTTGCACAGTAGGTCTTCCTACGGACTACAGACCAGTAGACTCCAGAGGAGAGGACTTCATGAATCTTCACCTCATCGACAAGTATGAAAGGGATAAAGTCTTCCCCAGGAACCTCTTCTGATTAATGTGTTTGGAGTTGCAAAGAATTAAAACTACTGTCTCAAAAAATCAAGCTCCTCAAAACTTTATACCTAGGTACTTAATTGTCCTGACCAGTAATGAGCTTATTTAATCTTCTTTGGTCCATTATTAAATCATTTACTTAGCATATCGATGGCAATTTACAAAGGAAGACACTCAAAGTCAAATTTCAATTGTGGTTGTATTTGGCTCTTCTACAGTAGTTCATAAGCACTGGCAATTTGCCTATGGTAATTCTTTACTTGTTTCTGATAGCATATACAAGGCAAGTTAGACTGACAAGCTCTTAATATTTTCAAGAGTTCACAGGAATCAAAAGTGAGTCAGACAGTTTTTAAGCTACAGAAACATTTTTATCTCCACATCAGTTTTGGTCCCACCAACATTTGATGCTACTTTTTAATATAATATACACTAAATATTTGCTTTTCATAAACAAAACAAATGCTCCAATAAATGTTCCAGGGCCATTTGGCTCAAGAACAGCTGAGGGCTTTCCAGTCCAGCAAGACTGTACAATGACAGTGGAGCCACACTGATGACCTAACCAGTTGTTACACAGTTACTGCTGGCATGTTCTTTGAGAAATAGCTGCTCCCACTCTTTAGTGAAATACTTTTTCTAAGTTGTAAAAAGATTTTATTATGAGTTCTTATATCTTCTCTTTCATGAATTTATAATATAAAAAATAAAGACAAATCACTATAGAGAAATCATGGGCTAGAAACACTTTGCATTTGTTTTCTTCTATTAATATGATTTGAGATGGCACTGTGGGCAAAGGTGCTTGCTGTCAAGCCTGAAGGCCTGAGTGTAATTCCAAGGAACAGCATAAGCTTAGTGGAAGGAGAGAAAAGACTGGCCCAAGTTGTTCTCTGAGTTCCATATGCCACTATTGGACCTATTGCTGTGTCTTGTCACATTTGTCATTGTTGTTGTTCACAGGATTCAAAGATAGATATGACTATTGATGTCTTTTTCCCATCCGCAGCCTAGACAGCACCTTGTGGTACTATGAAAATTAGCCAGCAGAGGACAGGCCTCCCAGGTTGTATGAACTTGATTTCTTCTCGTCATGTGACCAAGGCACGTGGTGTCTTCAGCAATGAGTACTTACTCCAAATTCTGATGGGAAGCTAAGCTTAGTGACAATAGCCTTTATTAGTTTGGGGACACCACTGACCATCATCAAGTACTGGTCATTTATATATGGCCTTTAGGAGTAGATTATCCTCATGTAGGGTAATGAATTCAACTCTTTTATAAGTTTAGAAAATGGTAGGTTTCTATTTGGCTTTTGACATTTCCTTAACATTAGTTACACCTGTCCCCTTCCTCCCTCCCATCCTCTGTACTCCTGCTTCCCTCTCCCTACCTCAACCTCCCTCCTCATTATTCTTTGTCTTTCTTCTTCTCACTTGTGCTCTCATACACTGCCTCATAAGACCACATATTTCCTCCTAGCCAATGACCCCTTTCTAGTTTTGTGGCTTCTACAAGGACTCCAAGCTAAACCTGAAAACCTAAAGACCCAAGGTTAAGATCCACCTGTGAGTTCAATGTTTGTCTTTCTGATTCTGGGTTACCTCAGTCAGTCTAATTTTTTTTTTTCAGTTCCACCAGTTTACCTGAAAACTTCATAATTTCATTTTTTTCCTAGTAGCTGAATAAAATTCCATCCAGTGTAGGTAATACATTTACATTATCCATTCATTGGCTGATAGATATCAGTTATGTCTACTATATAATGTGAGTACTGTAGCTATGAACATATATGAGTGTGTATCTCTGCACTAAGAAATAGAGTATTTTCTATAGTTGCTTAGGGAGGTATAGCTTAGACAGGTACCAGCTCTATTTCCAGCTTACTGAACAACTACTAAACTTATTTCCATGGTGATTGCTCCAATTTTCACTCCAATCATAAGTGCACAGATGAGGTATAATATGAAATCACAACATATATTTAATTTGAATTTTCCTGATGTCTAAGGATGAGTAGGAGGACTTCGTGACATTAAAGCTTCTATATTTTCTATAAAGTTAAAAACTTCTGTTTTTTCTATAAAACTCATATACTATATGAGTTTGTGAGTTGTGGGCCCTGTTATTGAACTTGCTCGGGTCATCAGGTTGGTGGCATATGCCTTTAACTACTGAGCTACCTCATCAACCCTGAAAATTAGTTTAATGTTTGTTCATCTCGTAGAGAACTTGTCAGGAGACCTGCAATCTCTGTGTTCCCATTGGTAGATTTTGTGACTTCTTCCAAGAAGCACGGCCATTTTCTCTACAAACCACTTAAGGGATACCAACTTTTAACATCTTTTAAAACCAACCTAAAGGATTCAGTTGCCCAAGGATCCCTTGTTTATTTCATCTCCATCAGGCCATGCAGACAGACCATTTGGCTTTTTTGATCAGAAAAGATCTACAGTAGTTTTCCCTACCACTTCAATATCTTCACTTGCCATGCCTCATAAATCATTTGAAGAACTTGGACCAGCTCATAAATCTTTTATTAACAACTCATTCTTAGGACACCACTCTCAAGATAAACTCAGAAACATAAACTTTTAGAATTTCTAAACCATTTGATAGTTTATCTTTGCAATCATTTTCTTCCCCCAAAATAGGCAGGCTGATGCCCACAGAAGTTAGGAACAGGTCCAAGGACACTTAGGTATAAACAATGTTGAAAATCCCTATTCTAGATAATGCATTTTGAAGTGGAACAATTTTAGTACCTAAACTTTGAGAGAAAATGTTAGTTTAATAGCATTTTATAATTTAACTTTTCTTCTGAACAAGAAATTTAATACTAATAAGTATTTGAAAGAGTTAGTAGCCTATTATATGTGCACCCCTCCAAAACTTTCTTCATCTTGTAAATTATATTTATATTTAAGTATGTTTTACTTAAAAATTATATTCTAAATAGAGAATTTGAGCTATGATTCTAAGTACCATACAAGAGGTTAAAAATAAGCCAGCTTTGATGGGTGACACAAACATGCCATATAGCACTCCGAAGGCTAAGGCTGATGGAACAGGATTTGAAACTAGCCTAGGATACATAGTGAGACTTTGCCTAAAAATAAATTACCCCCCTAAAATCTCAAAATATATTAAAAAGGTGAACTTTCATTCTAGAGTATTCAAAACTTGGAGTTCATAGTTCTTAAGAGACAGAAGAAAGCTACAACTAGGCATTAGTCTGAATATTGATTCTATCTGCTTAAGTACAATATGCAATGAGACCTATAACTTTCCAAATAGTAGCTCATAAATTTAAAGGTATCTCTGTTTAATTTCTCCCAAAAAGTCAAACAAAAGATAGAAAGAGATCACTAAATCTATGATTCAATCATTTTCCTCTTCCCTTCTTACCCCCAAATCTGTTGTCCGCATTGCTTAAACACTCAATTTTTCTACTTGACTCATTGAAGGTCAGAACTAAGAGCCATGGTTGACATTTACAAGAAAATTTATAGTTATCTTTCAAAGTGAGTAGAGTGAATAGTTAACTTAGGAACTCACTCGGTAGTTCTTCCATGTGAAAGACGTGATGTAGCCATTAAAAGCTTCAAAATAGGTCCATATGTCCAGAGAAGGATCAAGATATGCCTTACACATAATGAGTGAGGAGAGCAAATCCATGTTTAGAGACAGGAAGCAGCCCATAACTCTGACTGACATACAAGAGGTGATGAGTCTGCTAGAATATAGCCTAAGCTCTTGTCATTCCAATAGCCCAGTAAGGCACTTTAATCAGATGAGTCCACAGAGATTATACCTTACGATTCTGTTATCATTGATTTGTCAGTAAAGTATGTCTTTTAGATTATACTCTGAGTTTCCTACCAATATCCTGCTTTTGTCTTTATAAAACCTGAAATTAAAGAAACACTGGAAGAACACAGGGCTGATGCATGTGAACTTCAAACAACTGTGTTGTCCATTCTGGTGCCAACATTAATTAATTTTTCATTACTATTACAAAATACTAGAGGAAGGATAGTTTTATAAAAGGAGGGTATATTAGCCTACAGTTTTGTAGACTGAATTGCTATGATCTAGTAACTCTGTGACTCAGTCTCTACTGGAGGTGGTTTCACAATGACAGTAACCTGAGAAAAAGTAAAGTTGAAACACGCCAGAGTTGGAAGTTGAGTTCACTCAAAAAACAACTCTCTACCAAAAGAATTCAGGGTTCTTATGAGAGCTGTATTAGAGTTCAGAGTCCATAAATTATATGTATACTTATAATATATATATTGTGTATATATAATATGTATATATGTATGTATGTATATATATATATTATATGGACAAAGATCTTCTACAGACCTCACTTATTAAGGGTTGCACAATCTCTCACTGTAGGGACTATCATGAAAACCTCTTTCAGACAGATCCTATTCATGCCACAGCAAAATCTTCTGGAACAGTCTCAGTATTCTTGCTTGAGGAAACTGCACATTACTTAAGACCATTTATGATTCATTTAATATCATCTATTAAAGCTAAGAAGGAACACAAAAAGTATCTATTAATCATCCCTGAAAACTCTTTTTTCTTCCTTACTCTTTCATCAAAGACCTTGAAAACACATGATTATCTACATATCCCCAGGTGATGGGATATTTCAAAATGACTTCTACTTGTTTTCTCTTAAGGAATCAAATTAAGAAGTCATGGATGTTTGCATAGCAGATACAACTTAGAACAGAGCAGTTCTGTGTGAAGGTAGAATATCCTGCCTTTTAGAATATTTATTTATTTACATTACACCCTGATCACAGATTCCCCTTCCTCCTCTCCTTCCAGTCCCTCCTTCTCCCTCCTGTCTAATCTCTTCTCCTTTTCCCTTCAGAATAGGGAGGACTTTCATGGATATCAACAAGCCTTGGCATATCGTGTTCCACTAAGAGGAGGAGCATCTTCAGCTGTTGAGATTAGACAAGGCAGCACAGTTAAGGTAAAGGGATCTAAAGGCAGGTGATGTAGTCAGAGACAGCCCCTGCTCCTCTGTTAGGAGACCCACATGAAGACTCAGCTGCACAGATATTACATATGTGCAGAAGGACTAGATCCATCCGAGGTATATTCTCTGGTTGGCAGCTCAGTCTCTATGAGCCCCTAGGAACCCAGATTACTTGATTCTGTAGGTTTTCTTGTCGTGAGCTGGACCTCTCTCCCTCCTTCCATCCTTCCTATCCCTCTTCCACAGGATTCCCCTAGCTCTTCCTAATAATGCTCAGCTGTGGGTCTCTACACCAGTTTCCATCAGTGGCTAGGCAAAGCCTCTCTGATGACAGTTATGCTAGACTCCTGTTTGCAAGTACAGCAGAGTATCATTAATAGTGTCAGGGGTGGGCTCTCTCTCATGGCATGAGTCTCAAGCTGGGTCAGTCATTGGTTGGACAGTTTCTCAATTTCCGCTCCCTCTTTACCCCATGCACATCTTATGGGCAGGACAGATCATGGGTCTAAGATTTTGTGGCTTAGCTGGTATCCCAGTCCCTCCATTGTAAGTCTTGCCTGGTTGCAGGAGGAAGATCCTAACTTTTAAGCAACAAAATCTTTTAATATTTTCTTTCTTTGTCTAAACTTCAGTCTAACTTGCAATTCAAAGTACTTTCTACTTGCATATAAAATTACTTCTGACCTTGTTGTAGGGCAGCAGTTAGGAACTCTTGCTGAAGGGGTTTGCATTGAGGAATTGTCACCTGCTGCCTGAGATTGGCTTGATAGTTTCACTTCTTGCATTCAAAATTAAATGACTTGAAATAATTTACACTATAGATCCCATAGTGAAAGAATCTCCTTCCAGTCCCTTCCAGTCTTCAAAGATTTCTCCACTTCTGGAAATTTCTGTTTGGCTCATAGAAGACCATTATTAACAGAGAGATAACAACATCTAGACCTCGGAGTTTCTGACCAGCCTCTCTCAATGCTGCCTTCAACACCTTTTGTCCATGGCTAGTTACTGACAATAGAAGGCAAGCTAATGTGAAGTCTAGCTAATGGTAAAATGCTTCTTAAAAGAGAAAATTGGGAGATGAAGAGATGCTCCTGCAGTTAAGAGCACTTACTGCATACATGCAGGCACATATACGCACACATAAAATAAAGATAAATACATATTTTTTAATTAAAAGAAAAATAAAATTAATTTTAAACTCAAATTAAGAGTTTGATTTAGCATCATTTTGCTTATAAGTCATTTATTTTCTGAATTAGCTTTCAGTTAAACTGAGTTTGTCTTTATTCTTTTCTGAAAGAAGCTGGCTATGAGCTACACTAATTTCTACAACTTATGGTTAGGTCTATGACATCCCAGTTACATAGCTGTCTTAGTCAGGGTTTCTATTCCTGCACAAACATCATGACCAAGAAGTAAGTTGGGGAGGAAAGGGTTTATTTAGCTTACTTCCATATTGCTGTTTATCACCAAGGAAGTCAGGACTGGAACTCAAGCAGGATAGGAAGCAAGAGCTGATGCAGAGGCCATGGACGGATGTTCCTTACCGGCTTGCTTCCCCTGGCTTGCTCAGCCTGCTATCTTATAGAACCCAAGACTTCCAGCCCAGGGATGGTACCACCTACAAGGGGCCCTACCCCCTTGATCACTAATTGAGAAAATGCCCCACAGTTGGACCTCATGGAGGCACTTCCCCAACTGAAGCTCCCTTCTCTATGATAACTCCAGCCTGTGTCAAGTTGACACACAAAACCAGCCAGTACAATAGCATTAAAAAAAGGAAGGAGAAGAAGAGGGAGGAAGAAGGGAATGTGGAGGAAGAGGAGGAGGAAGAGGAGAAGGAGGAGAAGGAGGAGGAGGAGAAGTACCAAATTAGCTCCCAACTGTGAATTCCTTCCCATTCATCATCTACCACTAATTTACAGATAAGGGTGTCTATGCAGGCTCTATTTGTATTACATAAATGTCTACATTGTTACACATTCTTTAGGATGTGTTACTGTGATAATAGTCCTCCTGTCTGCTTTGAGCCATGGTTGAAGAGAATACAATCACAAGCAAACACCCAATATGCTAATCAGTTATAAAGCTGAAAGACATTTAATCGAGGTGATCTTTCCCTTTTGTATAATTACTTATGTTTTGAACATCTTTAAGGTCTTCTGAAATTCTCCATTCTCCCCCAGGAAGCTCTAAATAACCAGTGTTGATTTCAAAACAGGGCTTGCCAATATTTTGTTACTTATAGTAAATCTCTGCCTGGCATTTACATTGATAATAAATCTTTGTTTGTTGCTTAATCCATTCAAATTTCCTCTGATAGATGTAATTTCATTGAGTAGAATATATTGCATGCAAATAAGGAGACCTTGGCTACAGAAATCAGCCATCAGAACACATTTATATTCCAACAGTAGAGAAGAAATTAATATCACAGTGGTTTCAATTCAAATTGGTATGATGTTCTAGTAATAAATTCCTTGCCCAGATGGAATCATTTTCTATATCATAAATATTTTAAAACACTCGATCTGTATTAAAGCTGTTCAGTACTGAAACTAATTTTGGATATTTTGAATATTTTAAATGACCCTTAAGCAGAAAAGTGTTTTTATTACTTTGAATTCATTATGAAATTATTGCACGTTTTCCAGAAGTTTGTTCAATTGCACAAACTATTTAACACAAACAAAAGTTCATCAAATACTTTTGTCACACTTGGAACACCAAAAGAAGGCAATTGTATGTTTCAAAGACACTTATTGGTCTTTTATCACAAAAGAAATTCTGAAAACATCCATTACTCTTTTCCTTTAACTAAGGTCTTAGTTTATATTGCAAATTTGATTATCCTTAAAAGCCAAATCAGTTTCTTCATAATGGTGAATGCAGGCTTTTGTAGCAAGGAAACTCCACTGTCCCATACAGAAATCATCTCCCACAGCACCCGGTTTAGTGATGTCAGGATGCTGAATAGCATGACCTTAAGGAGAGCAGACATTGGCTTCATCATGCCAAGGGTAGAAGCCAACTCCAGAGTTGACACTAATCAGTTAGGAATTGCCAGTCTGCAGGAGGTAAAACTCAGTGCCCATTGTCTTACATCAGCCATCAAGACAGTGTGTGAGAGGAGGGCTGCCTTTAAGGTTGCCAAAGCTCCAAATCCCACATGCTTTTCCAGATTAGCATCAGCCCTTACATTATATCTGGGAGTAAACTGGAAAGCAGCCTGGTGTCTTTAGTTTAAGTATTACATAACCCAACAGGCAATCCAGAAATCAATGAGAGTTTTTAGGCATTAGCAGATGTTTTAAAGTCTCTGTAAAAATAATCAACCCCATGTGTAAACCAGAGAAAGACCTTTAATGACAACGATATGAAAGTCTTTTCTTATCTGATACTGTAGACACGTTTCTCCAGAGGTGTGGATCCTTACACTTTGAAATACTGCAAAGGCAGGATGCATTTCTCCAAGTGAAAGATCTACATCACAACTTAAGTGATGAATATGTAATAATCAACCTTTCAGTTGAAAAATCTTAACTTAGGTTTTGGATGTTACTATCTATTATTTGAATTAATTTCAAAAATAATGGAGCCATAGTATGGAAGATAGTTCATAGTGGGTATATAGTTCTCATAGTTCTAGGTTTCTCTAGAAGAAAGAAACTGGAGATAGAGTGAAGTTGATTAGATTATTCATCACTATAAAGATGTCAACCACACTACCTTGTCACCTCTTAGCTAGACAGTTACTTAGAAATCAGAAAAACCATGTATTTATTATTGTACATTTTTTACAATAATAAAGTCTTAATGAGGAGTAATGTACAATTTTTGTACTGATTTGTTTTATGAAGGGATTGGCTGCTTATTTCTTACAACTGAGAGTCCTCACCCCCCCATCCAATGTTTTATAAATGGTATGAAAATATGTGAACAAAATAAAAAATGAAGAGGGGTTATCCTTGATATGTTCAATAGAAATTCATATTTTATTAGTGGTAAGGACATGAAATTGCATCCTTTATTTGTTCTAGTGTCAGAGGTCTTCACAAAGGAGGAGGGGTGATTACAGTACCCAGTACCCATCAGTATTTTTGACATATATTTCAAGGATCCTTTTCAGAACATCTTGTTACTCTCTTAAAAATAACAACCTTGGTCTGCTGGTTGGGTAACATTTGTACACTTCATTCCTTACATTGGCAATATCTCCTAGGTCAAGTTTGTGTGTGTGTGTGTGTGTGTGTGTGTGTGTTTATATTATACATATTATAATTATATATAATTAATAAAGATTCTTTGTAGAAACAGAGCTTATAGAATGAATATATATTGAAATGTATACACTCATGCTATAAGTTCTGTACCTGTAAAGAACCCTGACTATATATATATTAGCATGGCTGACATACTATGGTCCAGCTAGTCCAATATTGGCTGTCTACCAATAGGAGATCCAAACATCCAATAGGTCCAGGAGGTTTAATGTCTTAGCTGGTCTTCATACACTTGATTCCTAAAGGAATAGACTCTAATAACAGTGACAGAATGGACTGCCTTGTGAAAGCAAGACCATAATGGGAATAGGAATAAGCTTTCTTCTTGCATGTCCTTTGTCTAGGCTGCTAGCAGAATGTATACTCAGATTGAAGGTGGATTTTCCTAATTCAAAAGATCTGGATTAAAGGTCTATCATCACCTCATTTCAAAGTTCTTCCAAGTCAAGTAATTTAGTAAGAAAAATCTGAACAGGTGTGTTTAACCATCTGGGTTATGGTTAATTCCAGATGTAGTCAACCTGAATACCAAGAATATCCATCATGTGTATATCTGCTTGTAATCTACACTGCCTAAAGACTAGAGTTCCCCACATGATATCCCAAATTTTTATTCTTCTTACAAATCAGTATTCTAAGAATATTCTAAAAGGCCACATGTAAACCTAATACTTATAGGCATCTACATAAGTGAGCTCTGTGTACTATAAATAGAAACTATATATAACCATATGTGTGTCGAAGCTTATAATACATATATGCATAGGTATGAGTTACCCTACATGGAGGATAATGAGATAATGCTTTCCCTTCTCCCAGAAGCCATAAGTTGCCTTTACAAAATGTGGTATACTTTGCCTCTAGTTGTTAGTACAGTGGGCTTCCCAAAGCCCCAAGTGATATAGTCTGTTGCTATTGCTTTTGGGTACCTACCAAAACTTGATGGTAAAAACCTATTGATGAAGGCATGACAAACTTTGGTCAAAGGTCACAGAATAGTCAATTTGGTACTGGCAATAATGATTTCTCTTCCTGCCTAGCTTTCATAGTACTGGAAGGAGTTATACAGGCTGCTGGAGGTGAAAAATCACCAGTCTTACCCAACTGTTGATCCTGTGAGCTACAATAACTGGTGTACCAAGTTATGCCCATAGATGAGATAGTATGAATTTCCTGGGAGTAATCTGTCTCTTTCTCATTTAGTTTAAAGCCCATTCCACAGAAGAATTACATGTTTGATAGTATAAATCTGGCCAAGAAGTCATGGCTGGGAAACATAGACATAAGTGCTGAACCTAGTATTATTATTTAGGTAAAATGACATAGTATCAAACTATCCTCTAAAATTAGTATTTGTAGATTAGCGCATCTCTCAGACTTCATCAGAGAAGTTTCTTTGTGCAATGAATGGTGGTGAATATAGGGATGCACAAGTATACATAGTATAGTATAGTATAGTATAGTATAGTATAGAATATAGTATATAGAGTATAGTGTAAGTATCAATGGAGGTCTTAGCCACAAGTGGAACATCGTATCATACCACTCTCTCCAAGACTCAGGGATCTAACAGAGGAGAAAGAAGGGAGATTATAAGAGCCAGATTCTTGGAAACAGTGTCTTCCAGACACAACAAGACTATGAATTTGTGAATGCAATAGAAGCTGTGTTTGCCTGCAGAAGTCTTGTACATGATCAAGTCAGACAATATTCCAGCATGAATGAAGAGTTCACAAACTCCCACTCATATCTGAGAACCTATTGACAATTGGGAAATGTTGAGAGAGAAAGAGATGGACTTTTCTAAGGGTGTGGTTTTTGGCATATAGACCATGCTCTAATAGATGATCCCAAGTTCCTGAGTATATAAGCAGCACAGATTTGACTCAGTTATTTAAAAAAGAATAGCACCTGAAGTTGGGATAAATCAGGAGTGAACGGGGAGATAAATGTGAAAGAAATAGAGAGTACATTTTGTGCAAGTATATATTTTTCAAATAATTAATAAAAATATGTTTTAAAAAGAAATTATTTGGACAGTAGCCCAGAGTTAAAATGTATGCCTATACATTTGTATAGTTGTACAACCTGTTGCTAGTCCCCAGTTTATGGTTATGTTTGAGGAGGCTGTAGAGCCCATTAGGAGGCGCAGGCTTAATGGAAGAAGGATGTTGCTGATACACTTTAAGTGTTTATAGCTTCACCCCACTTCCTGCTTCCTTGCTCTGCTTCTTGTATATGAACAAAATGTGATCATGCAACTTCCTCCTGGAGCTGCCTGATACCATGCTTTCTCACCATATGGAGCTATAAGCTAAAATACTCTGCTCCTTCAATAAATTGCTGTTGGTCAAGGTCTTACAACAAAACAATAGAAAAGTAAATGAGACACCCTTCTATTTATGAGGATCTGTTTTATGTCTCCTACTGCATCCAAAACTATATAAATATTATGTTTACTCCCATAAATACATGTATATAAATTTAATGTCTCTTTCACCTAAAAGTTTATATACTGAGGCTATAGCTATTGTGTTTAAGGTAATGGAGCCAAACTAGAATGGATTTCTTTTTCTTACCAGATATATACACTCACATAAACAGACAGACAGATACACACACACACACACACACACACACACACACACACACACACACACACTTTCTGATTAAGAAACAAAGGAAGCATGTAGATGTGAAAACTCCACTTTGAGTGTCAAATCCTGCATAGAGGAATTTTAATCCAGCAGTATGGCTGCTCTGGCAAGAGATCGGACCTTCGAGGTCTCTGTGATATAGCTAAAATACACTATGTAGCTTTAGCTCCTCTGACTGGTATACAAGTATACCCTGAGTACATGGCTTTAATCCCTAACAATGAAGGTAAAGTTAGTTTGTACAAGAAAGCATCCATGTTTGAAAATGACTTCTAATTGAGGGGCATACAAAGTGATCAGTCAGAGGAATATTTGAAAGAATGAGTCAGAGATAGAATAAGCCTATCTCTCTGCAGAACAGACAGAAAAGATAGGCTACTTAAGAGTGGTACAGGGAGAATCAGTCAGTTCAGATGAGTGGAGTTGTGTTTGGTACAGTTCAGTTGAGTAAGCCCACTTCAATGGAGCTGAGTTCATTCATGAGGTCATACACTTCAGTGCAGGTCAACAGAGGCACCTGGAGCCAGAGATTAGAACATAATGCCAGAGTTAGTTTGAGACAAAGCAGAACAATTCACTGAGAAATTAAGATAAGCCAGAGTGAATGGGATCAGTTTGGAGAGAAGTTTGAGCCAGTTCTTTCTGAACTCTGAATGGCTTGTTCAACTCAAAGTTGGTCTAGAAAGGGTGAGTTTATTCAGCAGCAATCCTCAGAGATGACAGTTATGTCTGGTGAATAAAAGTTACTTTTAGATCTCTGAATTTAGAAAATATTTGATGGGAGCATTAGAATCATGTTGTACTTGGGTTAAACAGTGACTTTCCTGAAGTTTGTTGTTTTAGCTTCCTAGCCATTGCTGCTTCTCCTACAAGTGTCTTAAAGGAGAACAGAGGTCAAACAGTAGAGCTGCAACTCTGAATTTTATATTAAACATAACCCCCAAATCAACATACATGATAAATCCATACTGTAAAAAAGAGGAAATTGCCAAACTGTTCATAGATAACAATATGGATAGTGGCCACCCAGAATCTTTTCCTTACCATGGATTACAAAAGCAGAGACATTTCATTTAATCCCCACATCTCAGATTACAGGATGGTCAATTGCAAAACTGACTGAAACATGCAGTCAATATTAGAAACTGATACCAGATTGTTTCTTTTCTAAGATTTGAGTCATAGTTTTATGCTTTTTCAGATTGTGAGCTATTGAGAAAAATGTTCTATTGGGTAAATGTACTTCGTGGAACATCTGCACTAATTGCATGTACTGACAGAAAAATAAACATAGATATGTGCAATATGTGCCATGGCCATGGTATTTGACTTCCCAGTGAGCTGTGGTTTCCATTTCTGGAAAAATGATCCATTCCATTTATTTAATGCCTATAATGGGGCAATGGCTTTCATAAACTTCAGAGTCATCTGAGGAAGGTGAGAAAAGATTTTCAGGATGGCCTTTTATACATAGATTTCTGGAAGGGGACAACATTCAATTCTTTGTCTAATCATGATACCTAAATATTGTTATCAGTTACAGAGAAGGAGAGTGAAACACAGAAATTAAGCATGAAAATAAGATGAGGTTATTCTGTTAAGTCACAGAACTATGGTTTGAGTTACTAATACACTAAAAGTCTACAGTCACAAGCATTTCACTCCATACACTGTCCAAAAGAGACATGGATGTTGCAATATACTATAGATTAGAGGTCAACATGAATGTGTTTTGAGAAAGGAGAAATTTGCTCTTCTGATTTCATCATTTGATTCCCTTGTGAACCTAAAAGATAGCAGGGCTGCATTTTAATATGGGTTTACACAGAAATGAGTATTGTTTGTGCAAATACTATTAAGAGAACACTACTTTGAACTTGGCAACATTTCCCCCAAGAGTGAAGGTTTTCATTTTCAAGGTCAAACATCAAGGCAGATTTTTGCTCAACAATGAGTGTCTTAAAAGTCTGCACAGCTCTATTTGAAATGAAGCCAAGTTCGTGAAAAAAATGCCCACTTCAAAACCTTAATGAAGGCAATTTGTCAACAATTTCACACATCATTTGCCCACAACCGTTGAAGAAATGGTTTCCCAATTTACCTTTTCCCCTGTGAACTTCAGATCATATGCATTTTAATGAACCATTAATCATCATCACGCCCAGAAACTGAGATGGAGGAAAGCAATCTGAGAGATCCACGGAAATATGTTCTATGCTTTTCCCCTTTACATAATGTCAGAGAAATGTGAAAGGGTCTTAGGAGTCCTTGAGAGCAGCTTCTCAGACCTGGGATGAATCTGTCTTATAAAAGGTTAGAAAAACCATAATATACTTTGCTGTGTATGGAACTTAGATGTCTAGAAATGTTATAGAAAAGTGAGAAAAGGAAAAGGAAAAGGAAGAGTCGTGGGCAGACGAATACATGTTTGACTGAGGAGCAGGAACAGCTTTTCCGTGGTATGGAGTCTTTAAATAATTGATGGGAAACTCTTTGCAAAGGACTTATTTATCAAATAATTAATTTAAACCATTACCAGTGATCACAGCTTTTTACCAAGTGCCTGAGGGATAAGTTGGTGGAAAGTAATTTATAAGACCAAAAATAAGGTTTGCTGCTTGTAAGTGATACTGTTTATAAATCTGGGGCTCATAAAGTGTTATGCTGATTGTTGGAGGAGACACGGATGTTTCTGTTATTTTCGTTAAGGGAAAGGGAGTGAGAACACTTGGAACTTCAGCATTTACCACAGAAACTATTTTCTGCTACACTTCAACATAAGTACAATGTCACTATTACATATATACTTAGACCATATACAAGACTCAAGAACAGTCTTGGCCTGGCCAAATAACAGTGGCATTCTAAGACAAAGTGAAAAGTCACTAACCTAATGTATGGGGATTCTCCAGCAAAGCAGAACCATCAGGCTAAATATCTATCATCTATATAAAAGATTACTATGTGAAAGATTACTATGTATTACTATGTACTATCTATGTAAAAGATTACTGTGGGAATCATCTGAGCTTGAATACTGTCAAGACAATTTCCAGTATTCTCGAGACCCAGGTTCCAGTGGTTATGAGTCAGAGTCCACAGGCCTTAAAGAACCATACACCTCATTGTTGAAACCAGAAGAACATAGTTGTGCCAGCACAAGAGTAGCAAGAGAAAAGACTTAGAGAAGAGAGGACAAGGGGAAGGCGGGAGGAGATGAGGAGAGGCTATACTGCCCTTGGGCATATACCCAAAAAATGCACCAACATATAACAAGGACATATGCTTCACTATGTTCATAAGGCAGCTGTTTTGTTTATAATAGCCAGAAGCTGGAAAGAACCCAAATATCCTTCAACAGAGGAATGGATACAGAAAATGTGGTACATTTACACAATGGAGTACTATTCAGCTATTAAAAACAATGAATTCATGAAATTCTTAGGCAAATGGATCTAGAGAATATCATCCTGAGTGAGGTAAACCAGTCACAAAAGAATACACATGGTATGCACTCACTGAAAAGTGGATATTAGCCCAAATATCTTAGGGAATACCTAAGATACAATTCACAGACCATATATAGCTCAAGAAGAAGGAAGACCAAAATGTGGATGCTTTGGTCCTTAGAAGCAGGGACAAAATGGGAGGTAGACTTGAGAGGAAGAGAGAAGGGAAGTGGGAAAAGGGGAAGCAGGACCAAGTATGAGAGAAGACAGGGATGATAACAGAGTTGTGTAGAAATGGAGGGTGGGGAGCTGGGGGTAGCCACCAGCAAATCCCAGGTGCCAGGAAAGCAAGAGGCTCCCAGGACCCAGCAGGGATAAGATTAGCTGAAATGTCCAATGAAGGGGAGGGAGAACCTGTAGAGATCATATCCAGAGGTTAGGCAAGGCCCCCAGTTGGAGGATGGGGCAACCAATTCATCTCTCAATTCTTAACATGGAAGGGTTCCTGTCTAGAGGAAGTATGGGAACAAAATGTGGGGCAGAGACTGAAGGAAAGGCCATGCAGAGATTGTCTTGCCAGGGTATCCAGCCTATATATAGATACCCAACACAGACGCTGTTGCAGATGCCAAGAAGTACTATTTGACAGGAGCCTGTTATAGCTGTCTCCTAAGAGACTCTGCCAGAACCTGACAAATACAGAGGTGGATGTTTGCAGCTAACCACTGGACGGAGCATGGGGTCCCCAACACAGGAGTTAAAGAAAGAACTGAAGGAGCTGAAGGGTTTTAAACCCCATGGGAAGAAAACAATATCAACCACCCAGACATGCCCCCCTCAGAGGTCCCAGGGACTAAACCATCCACCAAAGAGTACACATGGAGGAACCCATGGCTCCAGCTGTATATGTAGTAGGGGATGGCATTCTCTGGCATCAATAGGAGAAGCCCTTGGTCCTATGAAGGCTCCATTCTCCAATGTAAGTGAATGCCAGGGTAGTGATGTGGGAGTGGGTGGTGGGGAGGAGGAGCATCCTCATAGAAGCAGGGAGAGATGCCATGGGAGAGGGGTATTCTGGAGGGAAACTGGGAAAGGGGAAAACATTTGAAGTGTAAATATGTAAACTGTCCAATAAAAAAGTATTAAGTAAGAAAAAAAGAAGAGGAGGAGGAGGAGAATCCATATTTTAGACCCTCAGTGGGTTGGCTGATACCCATCCTGTGTTGGTGAAAAAACATCACAGAAAAATTTAGAAACATTGTTTTCTCAGCTATCAGAGCATCACTTAACACAGTCAAGCTGATATATAAATCTAACCCTGATATTTCATTAACTAATGGAGAAAAACTTGGAAAAGTCATGATGTTTCTCTTTAATTATTTAGCTAACATGAAAAGATGGGTGAGGCCATGTAACAACCTGATACTCTGAAAGCTCAGAAAACAGGTTTCTGGATAGAGTATGAGGATGGGGACTTTGTAGGCATTGGTCCATTTTCTCACAATTGTGTTATTTAACTAGTTAAACTACAACCATGCACAGTACCAGCAGTATAATGTACTCTGTGTATATTATTTGAGTAGATATATGCTTTGTGAATTATATCTCAAAAGACCTGTCAGTTGAATGTGACATGATAGAAAAAATAGTTTATAGTTTTATACCAAAAAGTGAGAAGACTAAAAACACATCCAAGATTCTTGTTTTGTTTTAATATCTCAGGCTAGCTGACTTCTATTCCTATATAAAGAGGTACAATGAGCAATGGAAATACTGCATATTAACTAATCAACAACTGTGAGTCCTCTGTCTTGACTCAAGTTCATGGAATCAGGTGATGACAGATTATAGAGGGCTTTTATCAGGAAATTCCTCAATCTCAGCATATATAATCAGTAGCCAACTTCCAGGATAAATATGGTGATTCCCTTGGGTCACACATAATAGTCAGAGACTGGATAAAAATCACCAAGTTCTGAGCTGAAGATAAGCTCACAAGATATAATTTTGAGTAGATATGAATAATCTAAACCCACCTCTTTTGATATTCTGTTCAGTTTTATTCAACAACATAATTTAACTCAAGAATTGTATTCAAGGCACACATGAGCTGCACTGAATTTTTACTCCATTTTCCCCATTTTGATGATAAGTATGAAAATATAAGGTACATTTCTATTCCACCATAAACTTATAGTTTTAAAAGAAAATAGCCAACATGGTGGAGGGGCATTCAGAAACTTTCTGTTCTTTCTTATTTCTTTGTGTGTAAGGTCTGTTTATTGTGGAGATCACTTAGTATGAGGGTTCTCCCAGTACAGTTCTAAAGTACCCAAGCTCATGGCTACTTGGTATTAATATTCCTGTGTTGCTCTACCTTCCTAAGATGAACGCTCACTGGCAGAAACCCACAATCTGCTTTGCTGTGACATCATACCACAGTCTTAGAAGGAAAAGTAAATATTGTCTCAATAAATATTACACCACCAATTACACAGTTTTAATGTCATGACCATTCCTAGAAACTCTCCAGCAAAGAGTTTTTTTATTAGATATTTTCTTTATTTACATGTCATATGATATCTCCTTTCCCAGTTTCCCATCTGAAAAAAAGAAAAAAAGAAAAGAAAACAAAACAAAACAAAAACAAAAACAAACCCCTGTTCCCTCCCCCCTCCCCTTGCTCACCAACCCACCCTCTCCTGCTTATTGGCCCTGGCATTCCCCTACACTGGAGCATAGAACTTTCACAGGGCCAAGGGCCTCTCCTCCCATTGATGACTGACTTAGCCATGCTCTGCTATACATATGCTCTGAGAAGATAGCCACATGAATAGAATTCCAACTCTAACAACAAAAATAACATGAAGCAACAGTTACTTTTCCTTAATATCTATTAATATCAATGGACTCAATTCTCCAATAAAAAGACATAGACATCAGACTGGGTATGTAAACAGGACCCAACATTTTGTTGCATACAGGAAACCCACCTCAGTGACAAAGACAGACACTACCTCAGAATAAAAGGCTGAAAAACAATTTTCCAAGCCAATGGTCCCAAGAAAAAAACAGGTACTCTACCCAATTCATTCTATGAAGCCACAATTACTCTTATACCTAAACCACAGAAAACATAACAAAGAAAGAAAACTTCAGACAAATTTCCCTTATGAATATCGATGCAAAAATTCTCAATAAAATTCTTGCAAATTGAATCCAAGAACACATCTAAACGATTATCCATCATGATCAAGTAGGCTTCATCCCAGGGATGCAGGGATGGTTCAATATATGGAAATCCATCAATGTAATTCACTATATAAACAAACTCAAGAAAAAAAAAAACATATGATCATCTCATTACATGCTGAGAAAGCATTTGACAAAATCCAACACCCCTCATGATAAAAGTCTTGGAATGATCAACAATTCAAGGCCCATACTAAAACATAGTAAAAGCAATATACAGAAAACCAGTAGTCAACATCAAATTAAATGGAGAGAAACTTGAAGCAATCCCACTAAAATCAGGAACTAGACAAGGCTGCCCTCTCTCTCCCTACCTATTCAATATTGTACTCGAAGTCCTTGCCAGAGCAATTAAATAACAAAAGGAGATCAGAGGGATATGAATTGGAAAGGAAGAAGTCAAATTATCACTATTTGCTGATGATACGATAGTATACTTAAGTGACCCCAAAATTCCACCAGAGAGCTCCTAAACCTGATAAACAACTTCACCAAAGTAGCTGGATATAAAATTAAATCAAGCACATCAGTGGTCTTCCTCTACACAAAGGATAAACAGGCAGAGAAAGAAATTAGGGAAACAACACCCTTCACAATAGACACAGATAATATAAAATAACTTGGTGTGACTCTAAGCAAGTAAAAGATCTGTTTGACAAGAACTTCAAGTCTCTGAAGAAGGAAATTGAAGAAGATCTCAGAAGATGGAAAGATCTCCCATGCTCATGGATTGGCAGGATTAATATAGTAAAAATGGCCATGTTGCCAAAAGCAATCTACAGATTCAATGCAATCTCCATCAAAATTCCAACTCAGTTCTTCACAGACTTAGAAAGAGTAATTTGCAAATTCATAGGATAGTGAAAACTATTTACAACAATAAAAGAACCTCTGGTGGAATCACCATCCCGGACCTTAAGCTGTACTACAGAGCAATTGTGATAAAAAAAAACTGCATGGTTTTGATACTGTGACAGGCAGGTAGATTAATGGAACTGAATTGAAGACTCAGAAATGAACCCACACAACTATGGTCACTTGATATTTGATAAAGGAGCTAAAACCATACAGTGGAAAAAAGTCAACATTTTCAACAAATGGTGCTGGCTCAACTGATGCTTAGCATGTAGATGAATGCAAATCAAGCCATTCTTATCTTCTTGTACAAAGCTCAAGTCCAAGTGGATCAAGGACTTCCACATCAAACCAGATACATTGAAACTAATAGAAAAGGAAGTGGGCAAGAGCCTCGAGCACATAGTCACAGGGGAAAATTTCCTGAACAAAACACCAATAGCTTATGTTTAAGGTCAAGAATTGACAAATGGAACCTCATAAAATTGCAAAGCTTCTGTAATGCAAAAGACACGGTCAATAGGACAAAACAGCAACCAACAAATTGGGAAAAGATCTTAACAATCCTATAACTAATATATCTGATAGAGGGCTAATATCCAATATATACAAAGAACTCAAGAAGTTAAACTCCAGAGAGCTAAATAAACCTATTAAAAATGCCATACAGAGGGCTGGTGAGATGGCTCAGTGGGGAAGAGCACCAACTGCTCTTCTGGAGGTCATGAGTTCAAATACCAGCAACCACATGGTGGCTCACAACCACCCATAATGAGATCTGACGCCCTCGTCTGGTGCGTCTGAAGACAGCTACAGTGTACTTACATATAATAAATAAATAAATCTTTAAAAAAAAAAGAAAAAGAAAAACAAAACAAAAAAAAAAAACTTAAAAAAAAAAAAAAACCTTTAAAAAAAAATGCCGTACAGAGCTAAACAAAGAGTTCTCAACTCAGGAATACCGAATGTCTCAAAAACACCTAAAGAAATGTTCAAAATCTTTAGTCATTAGGGAAATGCAAATCAAAACAATCCTGAGATTGTACCTCACACCAGTCAGAATGGCTGGGATAAAAAACTCAGGTGACAGCAAATGCTGGAGAGGTTGTGGAGAAAGAAGAACACTCCTTCATTGCTGGAGGGACTGCAAGCTGGTAAAAACACTCTGGAAATCAGTTTGGAGGTTCCTCAGGAAACTGGACATAGTACTACTAGAGTACCCAGCTATACCATTGCTGAGCATATATCCAGAAGATGCTCCAACATGTAATAAGGACACATGCTCCCCTATGTTCATAGCAGCCTTATTTATAATAGCCAGAAACTGGAAACAACCCAATGTCTCTCAACAGTGGAATGGATACAGAAAATATGGTACATCTACACAATGAAGTACTACTCAGCTATTAAAAACAATGAATTCATAAAATTCTTAGGGAAATGGATGGATCTAGAGAATATCATCCTGAGTAAGGTAACCCAATCACAAAAGAACACACATGGTATGTACTCTCTGATAAGTGGATATTAGCCCAGAAGATCAGAATACCCAAAATACAATCCACAAAGCACAAGAAACTCAAGAAGAAGGATGATCAAAGTGTGGATACTTCATTCCTTCTTAAAAGCCGGAACAAAATACCCATGGAAGGAGTTGCAGACACTAACTATGGAGCAGAGGCTGAAGGACAGACAATCCAGATACTACTCCACCTGGGAATCCTTCCCATATTCAATTGTCAAATCCAGACACTATTGTGGATGCCAGCAAGTGCTGGATGACAGGAGCCTGATATAGCTGTCTTCAGAGAGTCTCTGATAGTGCCCAACTAATACAGAAGTAGAGGCTCACATCTGTCCATTGGACTGAGTACAGGTTCTCCAATGAAGGAGCTAAAGAAAGGACCCAAAGAGCTGAAGGGTTTGCAGCCCCTTAGGATGAACAACAATATGAACTAACTAGTACCCCCAGAGTTCCCTGGGACTAAACCACCATCCAAAGAGTATACATGGTGGGACTAATGGCTCCAGCAGCATATGTAGCAGAGGATGGCCAAGGCGGTCATCACTAGGAGGAGAGGCCCTTGGCCCTGAGAAGGTTCTTTGCCCTAGTGTAGGGGAATGCCAGGCCAGAAAGCCAGAGAAGGTGGGTTGGTGAGCAGGGGTAGGGAGGAGGGAACAGGTTTGTTTGTTTGTTTGTTTTGTTTTTGTTTGTTTTATTTTTATTTTATTTATTTTTTCTTTTTTTCGGAGAGGAAACTGGGAAAGGAGATATTATATGACATGTAAACAAAGAATATATCTAATAAAAAATTATGTAAGAGGACTCCCAAGAGATCAATGAGCTAAAGACTTAGTCTCAAGTTTGGTTTCTCCTACTTGGACTGAATTTTGTGAGGCAAATTCTTCCATCTGAAAGCTTTGAACTTTTTCCCTCACTTAAAATATCACTAAGGTGTCCCGTGTAAGAAGGCTGATGGCATCTTGCTATGATTTCTGATTACTTCATTAGCAGAAAATAATCCAAACCCTTCCAACACTGTGCCCCCTTTCTGAGACAATTTAAGATCTCACTAGTATCCCAGGTTGTCCTACACTTTCCCCTCTCTCTTTCTGAGACAATTTAAGATCTCAATAGTATCCCAGGTTGACTTGAACTCATAGTTATTCTCCTGTCTCAGCCTCCAAAGTGCTGGGATATCACTTTCTGTAGATGCCTCCTGGTCTTCAACTTACTTGCCTGTAGAAGACAGGAGATGCCTCTGAAGCCAATCTGTAGAAGTGACAGATTTTAGAGTAAGAATTTGTCCATTTATCACTGAGGCCAGAGGAACAGGAATAAATAGTCCTATAAAACACCCCCAGCTAATGAGGTGGTGAGCTAATGGAGAAGAATGAAGGAGTCTAAATTTCTTGTGATTCTGTGGGCACTGCCTGAATCACAAGGAAATATTTTGTGGCTGCTCTTCCCAATTTGTTTTTCCTCCAGGCTGCTGTCATTGGGAGAGGCATGTTAAGTATGACATTTTTCTTGTTAACAGGTAAATCTAATTGCTTACATTGTTTTTGTTTTTCAATTTTCCCTCAAAGGTTTAATCCACTGTGATAACATATATTAAGGATATAATGTTTTTAAATGAAAAGAACTACTCAGAAATCTGCTGATGAAAATGAATGACTTTATTTTCTATAGTTCCTTGCAGAAAACACACATGCTTGCAATAGCATTCTAATCGTATGTTCCAGAATGGAAGATCTGGAAGGAGGACAGAATTTTGCTCTAAAATGCTTATAGCACATTGACCACATTACTTAAGATGAGAAAATTGGACTAGCTAATTTTTTAGAAAACGACTCTTTATAGCCCTTAAATTAGTTATACTTCTCAACTTGAAACAGAATGAGTCTTACTCATAGGCATCACATTTGGAAAAGTGGAAATTTTTAAAAGCTGAGAGAATGGTATTGGCAAGGAAAAATGGCAATTAGCAACACCACAAACAATAGACAGGGGCAAAAATCTGAAACTCAATAGCAACCTCTTGATAAACACAGTTTAAAATAGCTACTTCTTTTGTTGTAATTCCGCAATCTTGCAAACTTGTTTGCAGGCCTTGAAGTTCTGTGAACTGCTGCTTGGCCTTCGGGGTTGTGACATCTGCCTATCATTAACCACAGAAATATAATATTAATGTCATTATAGATCCGTGGATGGTATTCCCTCTTCTAACACACTGTGGTTGAGTACTGTGATCTCTGGAATGCTGATAAACCCAAAGGACTGTAACTCCTTTACTAGACTGTTTTTGAAGCAGCATTTCCTTTTGAATGTTTTTGTCATGACTTTGAACCAAGACAGTTTGGCAGAAAGTATGTGATTTTTTTTTTTTGAAATGAAGAAAATAAAAGTTGGTTCAAATCTTCTAAAAGCCTTTATGGGCAGCAGAGTATTTCCTTTCTTCAGCAGTTTCATGAGACTCTTCAGACTTACCGGGTATCTGTCAGTAACACAGCCCTAAAACTCATCTGCTGCAGAGCTTACTGTATGGAAGCAGAAATCTTGGAAGACACTGAGTTGGATTAATACTCTGTTGCTATGATCATTAATGAGCTAAGTACATGTTACAACATTACTCCTTTCTTCATATAAAATGATGTTCATTTAAATGTGTGTCCATAAGAATGGTATAGTGTCTTTTCTTGTTTTACTTATATATATCAATTTGACGGCACATGGCAGTACAGAGATCCTCCACCTTTTACTCTTGTTGAGGCATTTCAGATTTAACTAAAATTAAAACTAAAGTTTTATCTCCTTGATGGAGAATCCCGTGGAAAATTACCCAACATTATTCTATGAACCTGAGGTCAAGATACTGACATCATAGCAAACTGAACTTCTGTTAAACTGCTTGCTTGAACAAAACCTCTTCCTGTAGCTATAGAGCAAGATACCAGGTTGTGATTTTTGTGATTAAAAGCCTCCCAGTCTAAATGTTTGGGACTACATTTAGGTCTGGATTACCCGAGTGTTGTCCCAGCTGGCTGAAATAAACACTTTCAATTAGCTATAAACTATGTCTGAGGAGTCACCTCTGGTGGGCTTCTTGTGAGATTAGTTTTAATGGACTATAGAATTGTGCAAAGTGAGAAACTAGTCTCAGTGTGCATATGTTTTAGTTTATGAGGTGCTACATAAAGAGAGGAATGCTATTTTACTATGTTATCTCCCAGACTCTATTTCAACCTACCACAGACTTGTAGGTCTTGTGTACAAACATTTGTCACCGTTGTTGACCATTGTTCTGTTCAGAAATTGTTTGCCACATGTATGCAGGCATTCTATTGTTTATGTTGTCATTGAGGAACAGCTTTAGTCCATGTTGCTCTGATAGGATGCAAGAAATTATTTCAATCTTCTTGTATCTGTTGAAGCCTGATTTGTGACCAATTTTATGGTCAATTTTGGAGAAGGTACCATGAGGTGCTGAGAAGAAGGTATATCCTTTTGTTTGAGGATAAAAAGTTCTACAGATATCTGTTAAATCCATGTGCTTCATAACTTCTGTTAATCTCACTGTGTCTTTGTTTAGTTTCTGTTTCCATGATCTGTCCATTGCAGAGAGTGGGGTGTTGAAATCTCCTTCTATTATTGTGTGTAGTGCAGTGTGTGCTTTGAGCTTTAGTAAAGTTTCTTTTATGAATGTAGATGCCCTTACATTTGGAGCATAGAGGTTCAGAATTGAGAGTTCATCTTGGTAGATCACACCTTTGATGAGTATGAAGTGTCCCTCCTAAGCTTTTTTGATCACTTTAGGCTGAAAGTTGATTTTATTTGATATTAGAATGGCTACTCCAGCTTTTTTCTTGGGACCATTCGCTTTGAAAATTGTTTTTCAGCCTTTTATTCTGAGGTAGTGTCTGTCTTTGTCACTGAGGTGGGTTTCCTGTATGCAGCAAAATGTTGGGTCCTGTTTACATACCCAGTCTGATGTCTATGTCTTTTTATTGGAGAATTGAGTCGATTGATATTAATGGATATTAAGGAAAAGTAATAGTTGCTTCCTTGTGATTTTTGTTGTTAGAGTTGGAATTCTGTTCATGTGGCTAACTTCTTTTAGTTTTGTTGGAAGATGACTTTTTTGCTTTTTCTAGGATGTAGTTTCCCTCCTTGTGTTAAAGTTTTTCATTTATTACATTTTGAAGGACTGGATTTGTGGAAATATGTTGTGTAAATTTGGTTTTGTCATGGAATACTTTGGTTTCTCCATCTATGATAATTGAGGGTTTTTCTGGGTATTGTAGCTTAGGCTGGCATTTGTGTCCTCTTAGGGTCTACATGACATCAACCCAGGATCTTCTGGCTTTCATAGTCTCTGGCGAGAAGTCTGGTGTAATTCTGATATGTCTGCCTTTATACATTACTTGACCTTTTTCCCTCATTGCTTTGAATATTCTTTCTTTGTTTTGTGCATTTGGTGTTTTGACTATTATGTGGCAGGAGGAATTTCTTTTCTGGTCTGGTCTATTTGGAATTCTATAGGCTTCTTGTATGTTCTTGTATGTTCTCTCTCTTTAGGTTAGGGAAGTTTTCTTCTATAATTTTGTTGAAGATATTTACTGGCCCTTTAATTTAGAGGTCTTCACTCTCTTTTATATCTATTATCCTTAGGTTTGCTCTTCTCATTATGTCCTGGATTTCCTGGATGTTTTGGGATAGGAACTTTTTGCATTTTGTGTTTTCTTTAACTGTTGTGTCAATGTTTTCTATGGTATCTTCTGCACTTGAGATTCTCTCTTCTATCCCTTGTATTCTGTTGGTGATGCTTGCATCTATGGTTCCTGACTTCTTTCCTAAGATTTCTGTCTCCATAGTCGTCTCTCTTTGTGATTTTTAACTGTTTCTACTTCCATTTTTAGCTCCTTGGTGGTTTTGTTCAATTCCTTCACTTGTTTGGTCATGCTTTCCTGTAATTCCTTAAGGGATTTTTGTGTTTCCTCTTTAAGGGCTTGAACCTGTTTACCTGTGTTCTCCTGTATTTCTTTAAGGGAGTTATTCATGTCCTTCTTAAATTCCTCTATCACCATCGTGAGATATGATTTTAGATCCAAATCTTGCTTTTCCACTGTTTTGGGATATCCAGCACTTGCTGTGGAGGGAGTACTAGGTTCTGATGAAGCCAAGTAGTCTTGGTTTCTGTTGTTAAGATTCTTGCATTTGCCTTTTGCCATCTGTTGATCTCTGGTATTAGATGTTCTCTATGGGAGCTTTCCTTTTTTGTATGAATTGAACTAATTAGACAAGGGTCTTGGTCTTGTATTCCCACCTGGAATGATTACTTCTGGATTTCCTGGATCTACATGAGATGGGTTGCATCTAAGCTGGGAAGACAAATGGAGAATTTAGAGAGATCCTGACACCTGCCTCCTGATGCTAGAAGAGGCAAAGGGCTTCCTGCTCTAATGTGACAGACAGAAAAAGGAGGTTCTATCTAGGAGAGAATTTCTCTGTCATTTTTTTTCACATTTCCCTGGTCTTTCTTTCTCCCTCCCTCTTGGAGGCTACATTTAGGTAGCATTTTGTTATTTCAGGGAGTCATTCAGATTACAATCAATGCAGGTGGTATCCATGGGCAGCAAAAGTTAGTTTAATTCATAATGCTTTATAACAGATCATTGCTGAAGAATTATCAGATATAAATAAAATGAATTTATTCTAGAAGACAGAAGTTCAAAAACTGTTTTCAAGGTATCAGAAAGCCAGTGTCTCTTAAGTTTCTATGGAGGAATCTATTCTCTTGTCTTTCCTATCTTCTAGGGCCCTCTGATTTTATTGATTTTACTTTATTGATCCCATCTATCTTAAAGCAAGTAGCCAATCTTATCTTCCTTCTTTTCTAACCATTACTCCAATCCTTATACCTTCCCTCCCAGAGTTTGACCTTCCTGTCTCCTTCTTAAAAAAACAAACGAATACAACATTTATTATCTACCTAAATAATCCAGAGTACACATGCCTCATCTATGATTCTTGTATAATTACTTCCATCCAGTCTTTTACTATCTAAGGTATTATTGTAATATTCAAGGGACATTTCTCTTTGGTACTCTCATCAGGACCATGGTTTAGCCTATACAGATTCTATGCAGTCCCATGTAGAGAACCTAGGCTAAATCCCCTTATGAATTGAATTCTTCTGCTTTGTAAAGGTGACTATGTTGACACAGAGGGCTCATTTCCAGTAAATAAAAGTCCAATGTTGTTTATTTATAATTCCATAGAAAAAACAAGCATAGAACCCCACGCATAGCCATAGGGGAGGTGTCACTGAGCAAGAGAGAAGGGAGTGAATGTATAGGTTATAAGCCTTGTTGAGGCTTCCATGGAAAAAACAAGGTAAGGCAGAGAGATTGAGCGGCTAGATCGAATTTTTGGCACACTTTGGTTAGAGGAGCGTCTTCTAGGTGTCTAGTATCTAGTCTGGGGCAACAGAGTACTGGCTACTGATGTATGCATGAGAGACAGCAGGTCTCAAAATTTCCTTATCTCTTTTTCACACCAAAAGCCTGTTCCCAAATAAGTTACTTGATGTCTCTCTAAGAACTGATTATTACCATGTGAGGGTAGTCTCTGTTTAGCCAGAAAGGGTGTTTAAGATATTGAAATACAATAATACAAATAACTTGTTTCAAAACCTATACATCCTCTACATTTAAGACTAAAAGGGAGTTACATTGCCCCAGGATTTGAGCAGTGGGGGGTCCTGTTCTTAATGTCTCAGTCTCCTAGGATCCTGCTTCCTAAAATTCAGAACTACCCCTTGGGCTGATGACCATATTCTTTCTGAGTGTTTCTCTTACCATCATCCTACTATTCATGCAAATACCCTAGAAACACACCTTCCAAGTGTCACAGAGGCACCTTAGTTGTACATATAAAATTTCTCTTCCTTTAGCATAAAGCAATTGGACAAATTTCCAGATTATTTGTTCTCCAGAAGAATCATTTCTGTGCTCAACCATCCTCTGTATAGACCTTCACCAGCCCCTTGACCTACTGCCATGGGGATTCAAGATGAATTTGTCTAATGTTGAAACATGATTATTTTTATTTTTTTAAGTGGTCGTATTTGGTGAGTGACATAAACAAGACAAACCCCACTTGATATCAATTGTGGCAGCTTCCTTACTTGGAAAAATATGTAATGTGTATCAAACAAGCACAGCTTTTAAAAATATAACAAGTGTGTATTCTAATAAAAATATTACACAGACACTTAGATTTAGGATTTATCTCAAAATTAACAGAAACCAACCAAGCTCCATTTGATTTAACTGAAGAGACTCTGAACTAGTCTCAGGATTTAACATTGAATGTGCTGCAGGTCCATTTGGACTATTTTTCATAACCAAGTATACCAATATTGTTTTAATAAATGCATTAACATCCATTGTTTACCTAGGCCCACTTCATAACATCAGCCTCATAGATTAGCATCTATTCTATTCCAAAAAATTACTAATAAACTCCTCATAGTGATAACAAATTTTAGGCTCTACTTCCATAACCATATTTTCACATGCCAAACCATCTCTGATATATAAAAGCTACATTAATCCAATGTCTATGGTCTATCCTCATGGTCTAAACCAGGATTCCAGAGTGAGGATGGTAAGAGTGAAAAGATATTATCTTTTAAATATGTTTAAAAATCTTATTTCTCATTATTTCATTTAGTGATTTCTATCTTTTTATTTTATTTTTATATTTTGTGGTTTTTTTTTTTTCGAGACAGAGTTCTCTGTGTAGCCCTGGTTGTCCTGGAAGTCACTTTGTAGACCAGGCTGGCTTCAAACTCAGAAATCTGCCTGCCTCTGCCTCCCAAGTGGTGGGATTGAAGGTGTGTGCCACCACTGCCCAGTAATTTTTTTCTTTTTTAAAACAAAATTTACTTTATTCTTGATAACTCCATGCATGTATATATGAAATATGATCATATCATATTTAACTACCTTATTCTCCTAACCTCATCCACTCCATATTTCATACCTTTTCTTTTCTTTTCAATAGCCATTTAAGTCCATTTAGTGCTGCTCACATGAGGATGGGTATGGAACCACCTGCTAGAGCATAGGAATACTCAGAAGGAGTCAGTTCTGCCTGCCCAACTTTAACAGGTAGTGGGTCCCTGCACTCTAAGGCTCTGCTCACACTTCCAAGTGATGGCAGGGAAGCAATCCAAGACCATCAGCCAAAGTCTATACTATGTTCAATGAACTAACTCTATAGATAGAAGTTCTAGTGCAGAAATAAAAGCAATGTGGAAAATCAAATGCACACTTCCTTCAAAATCACTACTTCTGCAATAAGAGACCCCTGTGAAAACAACCTTGCAGACCTTCAAGCAACTGATCTTAAAAAATGATTTTAACTATATTCAAACAACTCTAAAATGTCACAATTTTGCTCATGAGAACATTGATTAAACATGGGAAAAGTATACTCACTAGTAGAATTACTTATGAAAACCTGAGCTGAAATGATGTTGGAATTGACTCAGTTTTACAAGTAAAACTTCAGTGTAAAGCTTCACCGGCAGATGTATCATATGGGAAACATGATATTAAACACGATATTCCTTGTTGACAAGGAAGAGAAGTTGTACAATGATAATTTATAAAAGTCCATAAATAGAAGATAAGAGAGCTTTGGGGCCTCATAAAAATACATAATCTTAAATAATGGGCATAGAAGAGAACAAATACCATAACAAAGTCATACATTATATTTTCTATATAGCAATGACAAATAGACTGAAAAGAAAATCAATGAAACATTCCCATTCTCTATGCCCCACCTCATATGCACATACACATACATAGACATGCACATGCACACATGCATGTGGACACACTATGCACCCCCCACACAGACACAAATATATGAGATTAAACATAAAAGTCTTTCTCAAAGAAAATTTTAAATTGAAGAAAGAAATTAAAGAAGACACTAGAAGATGGAAAGACATCTCATGCTCATGGATTGGAAGAATTAGTATTGTGAAATGATCAACATATTAGATATCAAAAGCCATCTAAGGATTGAATGTAATCTAAATCAATATTCTGTTATTCTTCACAGATGTATTATTTAGTTTTCTATTGCTGTGAGAAAGTACCATGACCAAAGCATTGTATAAAAGCAAGCATTTTATTGGACTGATGGTTTTAGAAGGTTGGAGTCCATGATGGCAGAGCAAAAGCATGGTGGCAGGCATAGCTAAAGGATCAATTCTTGAACCACAAACGGGAGACAGGGAGCACACTGGGAAGACACCAGTTGTACTAGTTAAGGGGTCTATTCCTGTGATAAAATTCCATGACCAAAAATAAACTGGGTAGGAAAGCACTTATTTGGCTTATACTTTAACATCATAATCCATCATTGAAGGAAGTCAGGACTGGAAGTCAGACAGAGCAGAACCTGGAAGCAAGAGCTGATACAGAGGTCATGGAGAGGTGCCACTTCCTGACTTATTCATCATGGCTTGCTCAGGCTGTTTTCTTATAGAACCACCAACCTAGGGAGAGTCCCACCACAATGTACTGGTCCTTCCCACATCAAACTAATTTAAAAAATGCCCTACTGGCTTGCCTACAGACAGATATTATACAGACATTTTTAGTTCAGTTTTCCATCTCTCTGAAGATGCTAGCTGGCATCAAGTTGACATAAAACCAACCAACACATTAGTCTTTTGTAATCTTGAAGCCTGACTCCAGTGACTCCCCTCCTCCATCAAGGTCACATCTAATAATACTTCCTAAACAGTCCCACCAAGCAGGTACAATATATTCAAAAGCCACTCCTATTCAAACTACTACACTTTACTTCCTGGATCCCATAGGCTTGTGGCCAAATCATAGTGTAAAATGCACTTACTCCAACTTTCAAAGGCCCCATAATCTTTTAGTCTCAACACTGTTTAAAAGTCCAAGTCCAAAGTTTTTTCCTGAGACTCAAGGCAATCTCTTAACTGTAAACTCCTGTAAAATCAAAGTCAAATGACAGAGTTGCAGCATACAGTGACATAAAATATATATTACTATTGTAAAATGGAAAAATCATAGAAAAGTGAGAAAATACTGAATCAGAGCAACACAATATCCTTTACTATGAATACTTTTATGACTCTAAAGCCAGAAACACAAGTATGGCACTGCCAAATTTGGAGGCTCACTTGGTGTAAAATCTGGTCCCTTTAAATTACATTTGAAGTGCCTTTACTTTTGCTTCTCATGAGAAGAAAATTCATTAGGCCTTTTCAGAAACTGGATGCTTAAGACCAGTAGGGCCTTTCCTTGAGGGTACCCTGATAACCTTACTTGTTTTGGCACAAGCTTTGGTGCACCATTAAATTTCCTTGTGTGTTTCTCTTCAAACTATGTTTTTCATTTCTTTTTGTCCTACTTGCTTTGTTTCAAGAGTGATTACTAATAACTATGCCACAGAATCAATTGAGAAATCCAGCCATAATATTGAGAATCTATTAGAAAAACTTTTCAAATTTGACTTATAAATGAAAGTTAATAGTTAAATAAACACTTATGGTAGTGAGAATTTTGGAATTTTTGGTTTCTTTTAAAAACACAGAAATGTTACAATGTATGGTTTTGTTTTAATCCCAGTTGTAGGGTATGGGACTGCCTCTGATCATCCACAGTAAGTGACTATAACTTGGCTCATGCCCAAGCAGGATATCAGCAAAAGATAGTTTCTGCAATTGTGTGACATTTGGGATTCTGTGGACATTTTAGAGAGTATATAAATGCTAGAGCCCCGAGAGGTTGGGTGAGTGGTTGCTGGGTAGTTGTTTATTTGTTGCTAGTTGTTGGTTATAATTTGTTAAGTAGTTGGGCACAGTGGTGAAAAAACAAGAAGAAATTAGATATCTTGACTGTGATGATCAAAATCTTCCCAAGGAACTAGCAGGAAGTAGTCCAAGGATAACTTTGCCCCCTTTTCAATTTTTGATTTTAGTCAGGGATCTCTTCCTTATTTCTATATCCTTTTTTCTCTCTTATCTAGTGTTGAGAGGTTGAAAGGTAGAAAAAAGGGGTGGAGAAGGATAGAAGAAAGAACCCATAAAATAGCAAATATTTTTAAACAGCATAAAAAAATTAGACATGATGAAGACAAAATGCAATTTGTTAAAAAGAAAAACTTTAAAAATCACTGTACAGAAAATGAAACTAAGTTACAGACCAGGATGAATTGTTTCTAAAATGTTTATCTAAATTTGTAATTTATTACACATATATATTCCCAGCAAACCAATTAAATAGTGGTGAAAAGATCTGAACATATAAGCAGAAATATATGAAAATGTTCAACAAGCACATGCAAAGATGTTCATTATAATTTGCATTAGGTGATATCCATTAGCATCACATGAGGTACTTCTACAGACCCACCACATTAACTTGAACAGATATGGCTAAAAGGCAAGACTGGATAAAAGCAAAGAAAGCCATGCTGGGATGTGGAATGCCAGGATGTTTTTGGAGAGCATCCAAAGAAGATGAGCTTGGGAATTTATTACAAAGTTAAAAAGACATATGTCTATTAGTAGGTGCATATCTTGGGAAATATCTCTATTCAAAGACTTTTAATGTTCATAGTAGTCTAAGTCATTATAGCCACAAGATAAAGGGAGCCTCAGTCTCCATTAGCTGATGAATAGAAAACCAAATAGCTACTTGGACTTATAAAAGTATACAAATTTGTAGTAAAAGAAACACATATTCTTGCATACACTACTGACCTTCACAATACTCAGTCACAGAAAGGATCTGTGATAAACAAAAGGACATTAGACACACGTGCCTACAATCCTGCATGCTTCATGCAGCCATTTGCATGAAGTTTTAGAAAAGCCAAAACTAAGAATAGAGAGCATATACTTGTGGATGGACTTCAGGGAGAAGATTACCGGCAGGGATTTGAAACATGTTGAAGGGAATATTCTCTCACTCGTGGGTAAAAGACGGGTAGACAAATGTGTTCTATAAAGCATGTTTGTACTTTAATATAGATGAATATTTTATCTTCACATTATATTACATTGCAATTGTTTCTAATATAAATAATAACTCAAAAAAAAACCCTGATCGAGAGGGGAGTGAACTACATTAGTAAGTCGATTTCCAAATAAAGAATACTGAACAATAAAATGGTGTATTTTATAATATTGAAAGGCGTGATTTATCATGACAGTATACAAAAGCTTTCTTGACTATCACCTGTTCAGATACTTAAAAATTCTTGAAGGAGATTGTACTAGCACATGCTATTTCTCTTTTAAAGACACAAATTAAAATATTGTTTGTGCTTTTTCGGTATTTAGGAGTTGAATTCCCCTGTTCTCAAATTCCAAGCTGGGACAATTAAGGAAACATTATATTTAAAATGCTTAAAATTTATATTTATATGCCTCTAAATTTCATCAAAGGTGTAATTTTAAAATTGTAATAGTATTAGTTATTATCTAAAGGTTTTTAAGTCACCTGAAATTCATTTTATATATGGTATACACTCAAGTTTAAAAGTTTTTCCATGTGTATGTGTATGTGTGCATGCTTGACTCTGGTTAGCTGACGCTTTTAGTACCATTTCTTAAAAGATTATCTTTCCCTTGCTGAATTGTCTCTTGAATCTCTATGCTGATGCCTTGATCCTTCACTATGATTTGATAGAAAGCCTAAGAAGAATGTTGTAGAAATCCTCCAAATTTTCTTGCTTTTTCAAAATCGTTTTGGAAGATCACTTTCATCGTCTGTAAAATTGTCTTTCAGATCTCAATACAAAAACCCAAAACTAAAAATCATGGGGATTTGGAGCTAGGATCTCACAGAAAATACATACCAATTTGAGGAGAAATGAAACCTCAGTGACTTCAAATTTGAACCAGGAACATAAACTGTCCCCCTATTGAATGGTTCACATGGTTTCAGAAATAATTACAAGGGAAAACCATTCTAAAATTGTTATTTCCATATCTTCAATTTCTAAACTGTGTGAATGAATAATATTTAATTTTTTTATTTTATTTTGTTTTCTCAGAGTGTGCATTGGTACAATATATTTTTGCATATCAACTTCAGATTTTCTGAAATTCCTGTTTGTATAATTTCTACTCTTTCAAGGGGGTATTTTGTAGGATTATTGTTTTGGATAAATGATCATGGTGCCTATGAGGAAAGACAAATTTATTTTAATATTTCAATTTTCCAATCTCTCTTTCTCTCTTTTCCCTCCCTTTCTCTCTCCTCCATTTTTAACAATTATCTCATTTTCAGCTTTTAAAGGAAAGCATTCAATAATTCACAACTTATTTGATATGAGCTATTTAGTTTTAACAGCTCTCCTATATCATGCAAAATACCTCTATTATTTTTAATGTTCTACAATTTTCTTTTTCATTACCATAAATCGATATTAACTTCTCCAAATAATTTTTCTACAGCACTGTGAGCATGTATGATGTTGAACCATTTTTTTTTTGTTTGTTTGTTTTCTCTAAGTTGAGCTTGCCCATGATTTGAATATCTCTGGCCATTTCTACTACTGCACATATAATGTGGGATTGAGTTTTAAACATTTTATTACAGGGGTTTCCATGGTGTTTCTTTTGATGCTCATCTATGATTTCCTTTTTAATTTGTTTTTTTGACTTAGTTTGGTTTGTTGGTTGGTTGCTTGCTTGCTTTTATCGTTTTAATCTCCTTGTCTGGTTTGGTGAAAATGTACAACTTGTTTCAGAAGTACAGAGGAGCCTTCTGCTCCACCTCCCAGATAGAGCACAATCCCGAACTATATCCTAAGTATTTGTTGATTTGTTGTTACATTATATACACCCCCACATACACACCCACACACACATGCTCACACAGACACACACACACACACACAAATAATCTGCTCAGTCTGTATACCACTTTCCTAAGCCAGCACAATCCCTAGCCTCATTCTAAACCAGAGGTATGTGTAGTCCTCACCTCTTGTCTAAGACACTACTATTTGTAGAGAAGACCATTTCAGAATCAAAAGGAAGAACTGTAGACCCCAGCCCCACTGGGTAGAGCTACAAAAAAAAATTACCACACCTGAGACTCAGGGAATGTTGGAGAAGAGAGGACAGAAGGATTGTAAGTGCAAGAAGATTAGAGAGTGGCTGTGAGATGGGGTCTTCTAGTAACTTGAGAAGCTGTACCTATAAAGCCTTACCAACATGACTGTCTAAAGAGAAGCTGAACAAGGATAGTAGACATGGGAAAGACAATGAGGGTGGAATCCCCAGGAGAGCATAACCTCTACATAAGAACTATAAGCTACAAGCTCTGCAGCCAGTCCCACCACACCCGGAGGAAGCTCCACTCCAAGGCACCATGACACACCCAGGATCAGAGGTAAGCAGGAACCAACATCTGCCCCAACACTGGGAGTAACTGGGACCAGTGGGACCAGGCACTTAGGAACTCCTTCAGCCCAGTGACTCAGGTTCCTTCTGGTTGGTCTGGGTTAGTGTTCTGAGCAGACCTTGGACACAAGAAGCAAGAAGGTAATCTTTCAACAAATACACACAAAACTAATTCCACCTCTTACAACAAAAACAACAGGAAGTGACAATTACTTTTCTTAATATATTAATTTGAAAATTAATATTACCAACATATCCTAATCAATTGAAATCCAATAATATGAGGAATTGGAAATTTGTTGATTGTCATCCAATGATCTCTCTACTTCGGTAATTGGAGAAATAGGTCCAACATTGTACAATCTATATACACTGTCAGCTTGTTTGTTTATGACAGTGTCTGGCTGTGTACAACATAAGGGTCTTGAAATCTTGCTTCTCCTATCGCAGCCTCTCTATGACTAGTATTGTTTATTTCATGTTTTTACACTATACTATAGTTTTCAGAACAGCTTATATATTTCAAAAGTATTTGTATACCCAAAAGAAACATAGAAGATTAACTAGGGAGGTGGCTTGTAAGAGAACAACAAAGTGAGACTGAATGCTTTGCTTGACATTTGTAACTCTTGTATCAAGTTTGAAGAAGAAGACTTTATAAGTTACTCTCTCTCTGAGATGAATGCTTTTCCAAATTATCACAGCTAATGAACCAAATTTTTACCCTCACCTAATGTCTGTGCCACCCTCCAAGCAGAACCATTGTTCATTGAAACAGTTGACGAATGACTTTATGGATAGACCATCTTAATACCTACACCATTTCTTAAATGAATGTAACCTGTTCTCTGTGGGCTGAGAATGAAGTCACTCACTCAAGTCAAATAGCTTTGACCATAGCAGGAAGTCTGTATCCAAAAACCGAGCCTACAATTCATTTCTTGGTGCAGCAATACTATCGACTCTCAGCTTAGCTCTGATGGAGGTAAAATCCTTTGGTGATGTGAGGGTCATTGAAATACACCCTTATTACAATGAAACCCAATGTCTAAAAATTGTTCTTATTTTGGGCTTGTGCCTCATTAAGAGCCAAGATTTTAAACTCTACTAAATACAAAACAAACAAAAAGACTTTATATATCCATGTTCATTTAAGAAAATACTAGTATTGATGTATTATTTTTAAGTATGCAGCTAATATGTTTGGAGTTATTTAAAATTTATATCGAGAGAATTGTATTTTCACTATTGCTGTAGATGAGCATCTACATAAGACTGTTAATTTGATTGTTGTTTTATATCAAACAACTTTTATAATACTTATTTTTATTGTTATAATAGTTTATAAATTTTAAGGAATATGGCAAAAAAGATATTGTAGGTATTGAAGGGGGGTCTTTGGGAGGAGCAGTGGTACAAAAGGGAAACAAGAATGTGATTCAATTCTATTTAATTAAAATATATTTTTAAATGTTAACAAATTCAGATAAATTGAAATCATATAACTTTTCTCATCATAATGCAATAAAAGTTAAAAAAGAACTATAAGCTATGAAAGATTATTTGTAGCAGGATAATTAGTAATCCCTCAGGGAAGAGTACACCAATTGGTTATGCAATACCAAATGGTCAGTCCTGAAAATATATGTAATATTATATAGACTGATCAATTTTTTATAAGAACATCAGGTGTTTGGTTAATGGAATTGGTGGTTGTGTGTCCTTGTGAGTTTGGCAATTGTTGTTAAGCCTGTGGTGGTACCCTCTATTTCCACACACAGGTAATGTGTTTTTACAAAGCAATATACTGGATATCAAATTTATCTATCTATCTGATGAGAAATTTATTAGTTTCATGGATGTTCTTTACAGGACCAATGCCAGGTTTCATTGATTTTTTTCTTCTGTTTTCTTTTTCAACTTACTTTCCTTCCACTAGTCCTGATTTTGATTCCCCTTTCTTAAGTTGTAAAGCAGAAATAAAATTACTGAACCTTCATTTTCCTACACAACCATTTCATTGTATATATATTCCTCCAAAGCATTTCATTTACAATGTCTTATGCAGCTTGATGAGTTATTTTTATTTTATTTTTTCAAAATATTTCCTAATAACTTCATTGTATGTGGCTTATAGGGATTCAGAAGTGTGTATGTTATAATTTCCAAATATTTTAGCATTTCTATATGTCCATTTGTTATTGCTTTCTGATTTAATTTCATTGTCACTGAAGAGTGTTACTACTATGGCTATGGTCTTTTTGTACAGAATGATTTAAGGCCTTCGGCGTGTTCTTTCTTCATACATATTGTTTGTACACCAAGCTATGAGGACTATTTTAAAGCATCTGTTAGTGTTAAGTAGGTTAAGTAAAAGTTAAATATGCCTATTGGTTTTCTATCTATTTACTTATTAATTACTAAGAAGAGTATTACAGTGTGTAACTAAGATGTTAAAACATTTAGTGTACTTATTTTTAGTATTTTGATATATATTTCAAGAAATTTTTCTTATTAAACAAGATACTAAAGTAAGCTTTAAGGTACTGTATATGGATTCACAGGCTGTTATGATGAAAACAGGCAAAAACAATCAAAGGGATTCTGACAACACATTGGTAACAAGGAAGTCAAGGCCCATATTTTGCCTGAAGTGGCTTGTAATGTTTGTGAGATCCTTATAGGTTTCTAAATGAGGAAATTGTCAAGTTGAACGCATTCATCAAGGTTTATTATTGCTATTTTAAAATTCTCATTTGGAATGTCTCTATTCAAAAGTGGGTATTGTCTATATGCAGGCAATCTTCACAATGAAATTTTGTGAGTTGTGTTAAATTCCTTGATTCTCAGTCAGCAAGAAACTTAAAAGCAGATTCCAAAGTATGGAATCCTGCTCCATCCCATACCCCAGTTTTTTTTTTTTCTCTAAGCAGTCTAAAATACTCTCATTGTGACAGAAAAGTTAATTTTTCCAAAATTGATTCACAACACAATTCTACAACTAATACTTCTTGAATTGTCAAAAAAGAAAATGAAACAGAAGGAATACTTCCAAATTCCTTCTAGGAACTCATTATCACTCTATATCAAAACTTCAATAAAACACTTGCAAAACTAAGTCGGCCATACCTAACAGATTACTTACCATGATCAAATCAGATTTGTCTCTTAGACACACAGATGGTTTAACGTAAGTCAATACATATAATAAATTATAAAAGCGGGCTTAAAGACAAAAATCACATGGTCATCTCAAAAGCTGCAGAAAAGTCTTTGACAAAAAACAGTATTCAGATAAAGGGTGGGATAGACAGAGTGTGTATGAAGGGGAGTGTCTGCAAGGACATATCTGTTCATAGGCATTTTGTGGTCTCTCTCTCTCTCTCTCTCTCTCTCTCTCTCTCTGTGTGTGTGTGTGTATGTGTGTGTGTGCGCATACATATAGGTATGAGTATACATATGAATTGCATACAGAGAGCAGTCAGAGGACAATCTCAGGTTATTGATCCTATGAGGCCATCTTGCTTTGGTTTTAAACATACTTTACCATTGACCTGGAACTTTATTATATGGGTTTGGCTATCAGGATCTCAGGTTCCCCAGAGATCTGCCTCTCACCACCTCCCATCTCATAACTATTGGAATTATAGATGCTTACCACTGCCCCAGGGTATTAACAGGGTCTTTATTAGGTTCTTGTACTTTGGGGAGAAATGTTTTATCAGCTGAGCCCTCCCTCCAGTCCTAAGTTTGTTTCCTTTCTTTTCATGCTCTTAGTCACAACTCTGCACTGTTTGCTGCTGCTCAGTACATTGAATTTGTGTGTAATCTAACTTTTCCTGGTTTTTCATCCTTCAGAAGTAAGCCAGTCCTTCACCACAAGAAGCATAAACGTCTTGAAGAGTTTGATGACGGTTATCAAGAACATTGACTTTATTCAAATATAAGAGTATGTCAATGCAAGCTATTAAGAAGACCCATAGCAAAGTTAAAAGAATATAACTTGGACATTTACTCCAGAATTTTGAAGGTGTTAATTGATTCTTTGAGATGTAATTGTGCTTGGAAATAGTCTAAGAGAGGAGCTCTGAGGCGCAGGGGTGGGGTGGAGGGCACTGATGAAGCTAGACAGCCAGCTCAGTTACTAACAGTGTGTCTTGCAGAGGACCAAAGTGTGGCTCCTGGCACCCAAGTCGGGTGCCCACAACTGTTTGGAAGTAGAGCTTCAGAGACTCTGATGCCCATGCTTAGCATATTCCCACACACATATACACATAACTTCTAAAAATAAAATAAAAATATCAGTAACTTTGGAGTCAAAATCATGACTTCTACTCTACATGTTATCTTTAGAAACTGCAATACATGAGTTCTGAAGCATGTGGTACTGGCTATCAATGCTAACCCACATTTTCCTCCCACCATAATGACTATACCACCTTTATAATATGACTTATGAGACAACTGACTAAACATGACATTGATAAAATATGTTGATATCCAGAGGAAAGAGTTTAAATGTGGGGTTCTCATCATCTTTGCCAACAGCAACGTCACTTAGCCAACCACATAAACTGAGTTATTGTAATATTTAACAAATAACCCATAAATAAATTTTAGCATAATTCATAATATATTTACTATTCAAAGCTCTTGGAGCTTGGGAGATGGAAAGGGAAGTATCTTCTGGATAGATGTCAGATTTTTAATAGAAGAATTTAAAGGCTCATTAATATTTGACTATAACTAGAATGGAAAGGGGAAGTTTTAGTGGGGAGAAAAACTTAGTTGAGAATGAGTAGTCCAGGTGGCTCAAAATCTTTTACTTGAACATAGGGGTGACAAATCTGGGAAGTGGCCAAGAATGTAGAAGAAAGTCAAATCGCTCGCTTTCCTCCAGAGAAAGTATGAGTCGATGATAAAATATACAGTATTGAAGACATTCCATTTCCTGTTGAGAATGTGTAAATCCTAATGTCACTATAAACTAAAAATAAAATTACTATAAAACATGGAAAGTATTTGTGGAAAAAGAACTGAAGTGGGATTTAAGAGGATCCCAAAGTAAAAGAATAATTCCATGAGGAAACTTTAGTTAGGAGCTACTGTTACGCTTTCCAAATTAGTGGTGAGGCCAATCCCTTTTGTAGTTATAATACCAAATCATTAGTTCTGTCTGACTTCTTACCTCCTCTCAAGAAAAATGAGCTTTTACACACATTGGCTTCCAGAAATATGTGATAGGGATATTTATTCCTGTTCTTTCTATTAAGTGTAGCTTACGAATGTAGACATTAGTGACAGAGGAAGCCTAAGAATTGTTTAAAAGGCAAAGGGATGACAAAAAACTAAGCAAATATCTGATGATGAAGGAAGAATGATGAATATTTCTCTTGGTCTGCTTCTCCATATATATCTCAGACTTGGAGTTAAACAAAGCAGAAATAAACTTTAGAAATTCCAAATTTAGATCAAAATGGTTTGTCATAATCCCATCCTCTCTTTTCTAGAAATCTCATTTTCTTTAATGTAAGAACAAGAGAGTCCTTTTACTAAATGTAGAACTGATTCTCTCCTACCCATAATGCACTAATGCGTATCAAACTCCCAGAAGAGTGATATCAGATACTGAGTATAAAATTAAATTTCACCCTAACCCAGAAATAAGAAATAGTTGTCTACCTACAAGCTTGAGTGACAGGTGGCAAAGTGTTCAGCCAGAGCTTCACCATATGCTAAACAAGGCTACTCATGAACCATACTATTATCTGGGGCCAAGTGGGAAACAGGAATAAGACCTCCCCACACACCCTAGCCAAGTTCAGATAACACTTTAGGAGAGGGAACACTGACATCTGTTCAATATTTATCACTTTTACTCTCATTACTATTCAAGGATACAGAGAAAGAAACATGAACATTTTCTTCTATGTGGAAATATGGAAGCATTGTCACAAACATATCAACCTCTCCTGTAGGGATGGTCTTAGAGAAGCAGCCAGAACAAGAGACTTAAACAATCCACAGACTAACATTATAAGACAAATATCCAGATTTCAAATAAAATCAGGGAGATATTAAACTACATGCAAACTAAGTCAGTGAATAGAAGCTAACACAGAGACAATCATTTTAGGACTACTTGGATCAACAGTTCTTAACTTACAAAGATGCTTGAAACAAGTAAAAGACAAAGACCCTCAAAAGTTTGCAGCCCCTTAGAACGAACAACAATATGAACTAACCTAGTACCCTCAGAGCTCCCAGGGACTAAACCACCAACCAAAGAGTACACATGGTGGGACTCATGGCTCCAGCAGCATATGTATAGCAGAGGATGGCCTAGTTGGTCATCAATGGAAGGAGAGGCCCTCAGTCCTGTGAAAGTTCTATGCCCTAGTATAGGGGAATGCCAGTGCCAGGAAGTGGGAGAGAGTGGGTTGGTGAGCAGGGGGAGGGGAGAGGGAACAAGTTTTTTTTTTTTTGGAGGGGAAACTGGGAAAGGAGTTATCATTTGAAATGTAAGTAAAGAAAATACCTAATAAAAAAAGAAAAAAAGACATACTTTTTTATCAGAGATACTCTACAAAAAAGAATTGAAGGGAAAGTGAATGAATGAGAAAAATACAGCTACAAATTATGAACTCGAGGATAGGCTAAAAGAACAGAACAGAGAAAAAGCAGTCAATATAAAGGAGAACAATCATTCCATCTAAATGACCCAGATAAAATACACTGACTTATACATTAGGAACCAACAGAATTATTAGGTTATTAGGTTAGATAACTGCATTTTGATATTTGATCAGGAATTATATTAAATGTTTTTATAGAATTATTTTCAGAAGGAACTAAAATTTACGCAGGAAGTCTTTCAGTAGGGTAGATTGTACTCCAGATGTAGTGATTTCATCTAGTCAGCAGAAGACTGACCTTCCTGCAAGGACTTCCCTCATTCCGAACCCTTCCCTGAGTCTGCTGGGATAAGTGTAGCCTCCTTTGGTCTCATCAGACCTCTGTAATTGCTTATCTGATTCCTTCAATATCTTATATGTCTCATTGGCTTTATTTGCTTGAATATTCTCAGTGTATGGACTGTAAGGATAAAACCAACACTCAAGTCTCAGTCTTTAAAGGACAGTAAAAAGCTAATAGTGCTGAAAGAGAAATGATAAGGAAAATACCTTGGGAAAACATAAATACATGATCCAGGAAGGTGAATGGAACTCAGCATAAACTCCCATCAATCCCAAGACTTGTCACTGGCAGAGTTACAAACTGCAATCAAAAACCACCTGTAAAGCAAAAAGAAGAGAGTGCCTTCTCCATAGGAAAATGGTTCAAATGGCAGTGGGTAGCTGAGATGGCAAGAAGATCTGAGAGAAGTCATGCAATGTTTTTCAAGGGGTGGAAGTAAGGAACTGGAAAGCTAGTGTCCAAGGTCTATCTAACAAAAAAAAAAAAAGGAGAAACAAGATAATCTCTGACACCAGCAAGACACATGCCAGAACCAGTCAGCAAGAACCAGGATGGAGAACACAGTACAAACCCACAAGTTCAGCTGTGTTTTGATGGCATATGGAATCATAATTAGTTAAATACATGCCATTTACAAATATTTAAAAATAAGATTATTAGCTATCAGTTCTGTGAAGCAGAAATGGAATTATTTTTGAAAAGCACAAACGTTGACAAAAGAACACAAACAAAATTGAAATAAATGAGAAATTACTTATAGATTGAGATACTCATAAAAGGATGTCAGTTCTCCTTGACTGGCACACAAATGGAATGTAATTTCTATTAAAATATCATGACAGTTTCCTGGAGACATAATATTAGTGTAAAACATATGGAAAAGGAAGATTCTCTCTTTCTCTCTCTCTCTCATCTCTCCCTCTCTCCACATATACTTAATCTATACTAATATTTTTTCTTATAAAACCAACTTTATTTTTTAAATGTGAGATGCTAAAATGCTGCAAAGGAAGAAAGAACTAGGAAAAAGGAGGGACACAAGTTGGGACTTTGGTGTCATGGCACTCAAGACTTGTGCTTTTAGAGAAGCACAGGCACAGGTCACTGGAGCACACCAGAGAATCAGAAATAGGTGTATACAAATGTGTCTAGCTTGGTTTGATTTAAAACAAACATGAAAGAATTCAGAGAGAGAACAGCTTTTCAAACAAATGGAACAGGAAAAATTATGTATTCACAAGCACATAAAATACAGATAAGTCTCATACTTTACCAAAATTTAACTTTAAGTTAAACAGAGACTCAAATATAAGACATGACATCTAAAATGTTTAGAAAGGTATACAAAAAAAACCTTATGTACTAGGGTTGAACAACAAATTCTTACACTTGAAAACCAAAGCTTAATCCAAGAAAAAAGAGAATATGTTTACAAATCACAAATTTGACCACAGACTGTCATCTTGGATATATGAATGCATGTATTTTTTTTAAATTCATAAGCCTCTATAATAAAAACTAATTAAATTAGGCAATAGCAATAGATAAAAACATAAAAGAGGATAACACAAAACATAGATAAAAACACTCTAGAGAATGTACAATGGCAAGCAAACACATAAAATTTATCCAAAATCATTAGCTGCTATGCAACTTTAAGTTAAACCACAGCCATTAATGGATGCCTATAAAATCATTCAAATTGTTTGATTTGTAGTCCTTACTCCATAAAGCCAAATTATGAGCATTATTACACTCAACATTAAGTATAGTAATTTATGTCACATGTCAGTGTTATATCAGACACAGAAAAAAAAAATATATATATATATATTCTGGAATATATATATTCTAGGTTCAAATCATGGTGGCTAATAGTTTTTATATGACCAAAGATTTCCTTTCTTAGTGGTTTTTATCATCTATTCCTCTCTCCTGAATACTGCTGATCCGTTCATTACTCAGGCTCATCTATCTAAGATTTTAGGAACAAGACTTTCTAGCTATGAGGGATCTTATAAAATTTAATAAATATTTTGTGACCCTTGTGTGCATAAACTATGGTGCTTGGCAAGCAGAGTAATGAAATGAGAACTTCCAGAAAGAAGTTGTGATTGCAGAGACTGGTTGACTGATCACAACTGTAGTTCTGTTGAAAGGTGGGAATGTTGCAGGTCCAGAGGCTAGTTACTTTATCTTGGGCCAGCTGTAGCCCTACAGAAGAGCCATTTCATGCCCATCTCTGTGTCAGAACTAATATCTTGTGACTAATAGATAATGGCATGAATTAACAGTAGACTACCAGCTTCCATCAATGTGAAAGCTAAGATTGGCACCAGATAGCATCTTGGGCTTATGGACCAGCCTCCCCCATCTTGCTGTCTCTCTGATATACCTGCCAGTGTATTTTGTCTTGGGTTGCGACTTTTCTTTGTTCTGCAAAACCATGTAAACTTCATGAAGCCACTTCTATGCTGGGGTTACCTAAATCTGCGTCCTGGGCCACGGTTACTCAAAATGCTTTCAGAGTAGACTACCTCTTATTCCTTTAAAGTAACGATAATTTAAAGTTTCAAAAATAGCAAAAGTAACTAACTAAAGAAGTAAGTAAAGCATGAAGAGAAAGTATATCTTACAGTTTACTAGCACTTTCTTTTTAAGAAACCAATCTTGTTTTCGTGTGATCTGATAATTATAGGTTTAGACACTTATCCCATAAAATCAATCCTTATGTTCATACGAAAGCATACATGGATGTTATAGCAACTTTACTTGCAATAGCCCTGAAACAGAAACGACCTAGAAGTTGTTCAGTGGAGGAGAGGATGGACAAACGGTGGTACGTTCACACTGATGCCTGCAACCCTGAAGAGTATTCAACGAACTGTCTCAGCCAGGAGCACAGGACCCAAAATCAGTAACGTACGAGCCAATTTTGTGTCAGCTACTCTTCTGGTTGCCATGATGGAGTGCCCCACACAATCAGCTTAATGGAGAAAGGGTTTATTTTGGATTATGGTTCGAAAGGACATAATCCGTTATGGCAGGGAACGGCCTCCGACGCACAGGAACACGTTCTTTGGATACCTCGTTTCACATTCATGTTTCAGTAGAACAGGAAGTAAATGAACAGCAATTGGAGCTGTACTATAAACCTCAAGTTCTGCTCCAGCCACCCACATCTTCTAGTTGAACCCCACCTGCCAATGACCTTGCAACCTCTCCAAATATCAGCGCAGTTTAGAGAACAACAGTGTTAGAAAACACGAGCCTGTAGGAGATGTTTCACATCCAGTCCTTAATAACGATACATTTATATCACATTCCTGAGATGAAAAAATTATAGGTTGGGTGCTGACTAGTGTTTTCGGGTGCTGTGGAGACAATGGTGTAGGAAGCAGGTAGGTTTGGCTATAAAAGGATAGCGTCATCCCTTGTGAAGATGGAACTATTCTGTCTTAGATGTGATATTTTAGTATTAATCTGGAAGATGTCACCACTGGGAGCACTATGGACTAAACCATGTATCTTATCTATCCATTCAAATTTTGAAATTGTATCCCCAACACCCACTCCTGCCTCCATCAATGCAATGGCATTAGTCAGGGATCCCTTGGGAGAACACCTCTTTACATGAAATAGTAAAGGTGCAGTCCTTGGAGGATTATATATACTCTAGGAAGAGAAAGCAGAGTTGCTCTCTTTCTCGCTTCTATGTGAGAACTTAGTGAGAAGTCAGTTATCCACAAGGAAGAAAAGGAGGTCCCCACGCCCCATAAATCAATTGTGTTGTTACATTGATTACATTTAGTATCCAGGACTGAACAGTTTCTTCTGTTGTTCATACCACTTAGTACATGGAATTTTGTTATGGTGGGCAGAGTAGACTGAGCCAGGAAGAAACTAGATAAATGGTATAGTAGGCCTAAGTACACTATGTCTTTCCTCCTGGGAAAAACAAGGATATTCAAGTATTTCATTGAAAAAAAAAGTGCTTTTTTTTTTTCAGAAATGTTTCTAGTTTGGACTGTCTTTGATATGTATAAGAGATAAAGTAAAAGACCTCATTCATGTGATACATCTCTCTAGGTCTCTTTCTCCCTCTTTCTCATACACACACAAACGCACACAAAAACACATACACAGACACACACAAATGCACATAAAAATACACATATATACACCCAAACAAACTCACATACAAGTATACACAGATACACACTCACAAACACACACACATAGACAAACACACAATGCACACTCACAAACATACACATATACAAACACATTCATGCACACACACAAACACACACATACACACACACACACACACACACTCACACACACACACACACACATACATGTAACCTTCAGCACAGTTTTGCTATGTATTGGGAAGTCCCTGCTGCTATACCAGAGGTTAGGAAACTGGACCTACAGGAGCTTTGCTGGCCTGAATGTAGTCGGACAACAAATGGTATTGAAGCTTTCTTGAAGACTACTATTTCAGACGAGATCGGGCGCATCCAAGGTGGTATGGCCATAGACGAAGACTACTATTTCAAATAGGCATTTAATAGTCACTGGAGAAAGTCACTTGGGAAATCATGAATTTATATGGCCCTAGAAGAGGATGGATTAGCTTTGTATCCCTTGCGTCACTAGAGAAACTGCTTCCCCACACAGTAGGGGTTACAAAATCAGGAGCAAGGTGACTTTCCATCCCCAGAGGAACAAAGTGAGCATGACTAACTTATAATTGGAGGTGCCACTGGGCAGGCTGGACACCAAACCACCCGGAATGCAATGGAGCTGCAGGGTTAAGGCCAAGACATTGCCAGAGTCAACTTCCTTTTGCCTCTTCCATCCTCAGCACTCAGATAAGGTTTCCTGTGCATCCTCACCAAATGTGAAGTATACAGGGGGAAATGTCTCCATAGAATCCATTCAAATACAAATATGCAAGGGATGCACAGGGAAAAGCTAAGGTCTTCTGTTTGCTTTTCATTAGGAATGGATTCCTGAGAGTCGGCGTCCCAAGCAGAAATGCCAAGGCCAGTTCCTAGAAACCAACTGTCTTGCTTTTGTAGACTTGGCAGACTTGTAGAAAATATTATCTGCTGCACAAATAAAAGAGCTGAGCTTCATGGTCCCTCATCCCGGCTGCTTTCCTCGAGTTGGGGATTGAATGGCAGATTCCACCTTTTCACCAAGAGCTTAAGGTATTATTAGAGTTTGAGAATAAAGAACTTCCTGGGTAGTTATTTCATGAGAACACATCGTAAGCTAAATTCACTGAGAGGAGAGTCCACTTGAATCTGGAGACTGATGTGTGAATCTTCCTTGGGGTCTTCATTATTACTCTGATTGCCTTTCTTAAGCACAAATGATTTATAATGAACGCAAAAGGCTAATAAAAGCAGAATGGAGTTAACTCATTCACTGTAGTGAATGAATGAAAAAAAGTAAAAGTTAGCTTCCAGGCAGTGTGATGGCCCACTTGGGTCTTTCCCTGTATCTCCAGGTCTGAGTAATCAGATAATCTCTGATGTGCACCTGAACCACAGGTTTAACCAATGCAAGTGCCACAGACTGTTACATTCAACATGGGTCTGAGCTTCTGGTTTATTATAAGCTGCCACTGTACTATCTCATTTTTTCTATCAAGACCTTTCTACATAATTTCCTCATGGTCAGAGTGGAGAATGTTATCTTGGGTACAGAAAAACATTCTCATTCTCTGGTTCAAAATAATAGCAAGTATAATTTATTCAATTACAGCTCAGTGTTAGACACTGATACTGCTTCTGTACATGTAGTCTGCCATTTAAAAGTCAATGGTGAAAGACATTGGGTCTCTATCCTGTGATCCACTGGTAACTGGGCAGGTAGGTTCTGCTGAGTTTGCATCAGTGGTAAGTTATGAAGACACGGATGTTGCATGATTGCCTCTTAACACTCATGTTCGTTCCCCTACTGAGCCCATGTCACAAAGAGTTAAGTCCTCAGGGGACAGAGGGATGATTGCTTTGGAGCAGAGTGTTGGAATGCTGAATTCTGACTTTTAGTGCCTATACATCATAAACCCTCTGAAGCTGTTCTCATGAACAACCCTATATAGTATATAAGATAACCCCCACCTGATGACATGAGTTTCTTTGGACATTCTCCAGTGTACATTTGTTACCTGGTGGCATTCGATAATCCCTTCTCTAAATTAAGCCTCAATCATTTGTCTGAAAACACATGCTATCTTCAAAACCAAATATGTTCTGGAGGCAGAAGATTCATGTCCCAAAGTTTTTGTTTGTTTGTTTTGACAGTTTTATTCAATGAACATACCACTCATTGTAGCCAACATGCCATAGTACACCATGAGCCACCACACTTAATGTAATCTTTTCCCACTTCTGTAAAGTCTTTCCAAACTAATTTCAATATAGCTACACTTAAAATGTCTTCACGTTCATATAAACATATGATCACTTGTCCTCAGCCATCCATCTTCTCTGCTGCCTGTTCCTACAGCCCTGGCTCCCTTGCATAAATCTTCTCCTTCATATCCCTCCTGAGTACCATCACTTTTTGTGATACCTTCCCTTTCCCTCTCCCTTGCTCCTCCCTCAGGATCCTCTTTCCCTTTTAATGATGTACATAGAGACATGCAAACATTTATGCACATATACAATTTAAATTTCTATTTGTAATATGACATAAAGTATGGCATTTGTCTTTTTGACTCTAGAATATTTCACTTAACATAATAATCAACAATTTTATCCATTTTCTTGCGAATGTAGTAATTTCATTTTTCCTTAATGGAACTAAATAATATTTAACTGTGTATAAGTACTACATTCTCTCTATTCATCCATCTCTTGATGGACATTTAAGGTGACTCTGTTTCTTAGTTATTGCCAATAGTGTTCACAACCATAGTTTTCACACCAGTAAACAATCATATTTCTCAGAAACCTTGCAGCTCACTTCCCTTTGCAGCCTTGATATCTAAATCTAGCTTGCATCTAATTTAAAGATCCAGATAACAGATAATAGTCTTCATTTTCACTCTCAATATGAAAGGGATGAAGGGAGGGAAGGGTTCATATGGCTTCTGTAAGAAGTCACTAATGTCTTCTATATTCAACACTGCAAAAGAAAGATGCATTCTACTCAAGATTTTCTTACTTTGCCATTCTCTCCATCTAAATAACTGAAACCACTACCTTAAGGATCCAGTATACCCAGCCTACATTTTCCTATGTACTTACTGTCTTTAATGACAAAAGATACCATGGGCAAAGAGAACACAACAGATATTAGTCAGTGAATCATTTCAATGTAAAGCAGCACTCTGTCAGATAATGCTGCACAACCTTGTCAGTAGAAGCCACCATCTAGATTTTTGTTTCAATCCCCTTTCAGTGTTGAGTAAATAAGACACAAGATATGTGTAAATAATCCAGAAACATCTGGATGAAAAGGGAGAAAATCAATTATCAGGATGTTTTGTCTACACAACATCAAAACATGTAAGCTCTGTGTAGACAAAGCATCCAGATGATTGAATACTACAGTTTTCATCCAGACACTTTGCTGTCATGTGGACAAAAGGCATTGCCAAGTTGAGGACAAAAGAAAAAAACAATTAAAAATTTAAAACACATAATAGAACAAAACTTGCCTGGTTTATAGGATGTGAGGGCATTGTTCCTAAGGTTGATATGGGAATGGAAGTCAAAATAGTGTGTTCAATCAAACTTCAAAAACTCTAAGTCATAGAACCAAGAACCATTTCACAAGTTCATAGTGATCTTATAAATCAGGGACACATTAACAGCCACTTAATAAAAACACACAACCATCTTTTCAAATTTGAGGCTGCATTTGCTTTACATACATGAGACAATGCATTTACAGAAAGAGATAGTGGTTACTCCATGCCAATTTACCTTCTGGAAGGACAAAAGCAGAAACTATTTCTAATTGTCTAAGAGTAACTCAGCTTACTGGTACAAAATCAGTAACTATTCACCAACAGGGTGCCAGGAGTTACACCAGTCTCTTTTCCATACACAGCCTATTAGCTGTATTATTAGTAATATTTGTATTATTATTACTGGAACTGTGTTCAATTGCTATTCCTATTTTATATATACAGAACTGGGCTGTGAAGATGAAGGAAAAAACTCAGCAAGGTTTCACAGAATGCTTACTTCTGTAAGTAGTATGATGAAGTAGGAATTTCTGGTTTCTTTGGAAACTTAGTTTTGTCATGTGGTGTTTTTCTAGAAACGTTCTGAAGAGAGGTTGTTTTTGCTGAGAACAGACATGTGGAGTTTTCTGGAAGCTGCTTGGAAAAGGGACATAAGATGTTTTGCTAAAGCGGACCCTTGAGAGAACACATGATGTTGGGAAAGGGTGTAAGTATAACCCAACAGACAAGGGATGATGCTGTGGCATTGGTATGCCTCGCCAGTCTTTGCTAGTCCTTGTTGGGCTTTGATAATGGTGGTCTTCACTGAGGATACTGCATTGGTTTGCTTTGCCTTTTTCACTTATCATCATTTATCATGCCTTTGTAGAGAGAAACACACCAAAGAACTTCTCGAGATATTCTGACAGCTTCTTGCTGCTTCCATGGTCTTGAGCTGATTGACAGAGAATCATTGTTTCTTCTGGATTGAACTGCCAATGCTTATTCATAAACGGTGCTTGCCTGAGTGGATCGAGCTACTGCTGCTAATTCATGTAAACTAAACTGCTGCTATCCTGGCAACAAAGATTGAAATCGCCCCCCCTCAAAAAAAACTATTTCTAAGTAGGTCTACATCCTCTTTTTCTCTATTAATCTTTCCTTCCCCTTACCTCTGGTGGGTGGTGTACTACAAGAGATGTTAAAGCATTTAAGTACCCTTATTAAACTAGGCTTTGAAAAAATATAGGCCTACAGTGTGCTGCCTCACAGAAGCTTTCTTAAAAAAAAATTTAGAATACCTTATTTTGGTTGCTGTTTTAATGAATCATTCCATTCATTTACATCTCAAGTGATATCCCTCCACCTACACCCCATTCCACATCTGCCCTTCCCCCATCTATTTACCTGTATGAGAATGCTCACCCACTCACCCACACTCCCCTGTCCCACTGCTCCAGCATACCCCTAAGCTGGGGCAACAAACCTTCCCTTGACCAAGGGCCTTCCCTCCTGTTGCGGTCAGGCAAGGTCATCCTCTGCTATATTCATATCTAGAGCCATGGATCCCTCCAGGTATACGCCTCGGTTGGTGGTATAGACTCTGGGAGAAATGGGTGGTCAGGCCAGTCTATGTTGTTCTTCCAATGGGGTTGCAATCCCCCTCCACTCCTTCAGTTCTTCTACCAGCTCCCCCACCAGGTTCCTGAGCTCAGTCTGATATTTTGAATAGTATATCTTCAAATAATACATTTCAGAAAATAAATATCACAGTTCCTAAAAATCTGGAATATAAAAAAATATACTATTTTTCTTTTTTATTTACTTCATGTTATCACCATATTTCCATGTTCTAAATCAAATCCACCTAGGCGAGAACTTACTGTGGAGAAAGGAGTCAGTATCTGACGAGAGGAGCTATTTTTGTTCATGAAGAACTTGAAAGTGGTGTCCTTACTGACCTCTGATAAGGCTCAGTGAGATAACTGACTCACTGGCACTATTGCTTCTTAGGTGGACAGCACAAACATCTGTACACAGAGGCCATTGAGGACACTCTGCCCTCAGAGTTGGCTTTATACACTTTCAATAACTGGCAATGACTTGGTTGGATGGAATAGTGAGAATGAGGGGAACTTAGTTTCCTGCCAAAACTTGTGTGATCAGCACCCAGTGGACTCAGATTTTCCAGGTCAAGAAACTGTCAAAAATGTCATCAGGAGGAGAATGGGTCTGCAGAGGAAAGCTGTGGGATGTTCCACTTGGGCCATAGAAATGTATTACTCACAGCAAAGACATTCATTGTGATAATCCCTGAGCACTAGTCTGCAGCCACACTGAAGAACTGAGAATTGCTATGATTTGTGACTGTGGCACCACAGCTGCAACAAGACTCTGATCCACAGCACAAACTCACATGTGTTCTCAAGCAGGACTGGTCATCAAGATGAACCTCTCAAGCAGTTTAGTCACACATTTCCTACTATTAAAGCTCTCCATCCTTGCATTAATGCAGAATATTTTAAACCAGAATTGCATTCTGGAATTAAATGGCAGCAATGGCTACAACTCTGGGAAAATTCTGAAAAGTGCGAAATTTTACTTTTAAATGGGGAATTTTACAGTACATAAGTTGCATCACAGTTTAAAGTACATCAGACTAATCAAACGGGTTCTTGGACATCAAGTGTACAAAGTGGTATTTTGGGGATTTAATGTAAATGAAGCAGAAACATATGGAGCAAATTTTTCCAAAATTGCACACAATCTGAAAAATTAAAGGGGAAACGTTCTTGGCAAAACATAGCCATGTTTTATCTAATCCAAAATATTTGAAAAATAAATCAAGACATTTCATAAACCAAAATACAGCTGGTTTTTCATGCATTATGCGTTTGGTTGTGTACAGTCCTTCTCATGAAGTGCACATCTACTTGTTATTGGAAGTAACAGCCAGTTGGGTACTCAGGTACATATCTAAAAATACAGAGAACATTCTAGAATATAAAGCAAGGTCACACTGTGGAAAAGCTGCTATAGTATATTAAAGATTATTTTAAAGAAATGGTATTCACAGCGACAAAGGAGAAAGCTGTTCATTACAGTCCCCTGTTGATTCTAAGAACCCGAATTACTAAGACATGTTACATAGTCTTAAGCACCTCTCAGTCTCCATCTTATCTCTGGCCACCCAAGTGTCATCGCTACTGGAAAGTGATTCCTCTGTACAACTTTATCAAAAATGGTCACAAAAGACAGATGCTTCTATATCTCACAAATTGAAAGTTATCATGCCAAAGTCTTGATATCATTTAAAACCACACCCATGTTTGTTTTTTCCTTTGCTTTTACTAAATCCTACGCTATAAGTTCTCAAGTAGCATTGACGGCCAAGGGTCCTTTCTATAGGGAATTGATTGAGTGTCTATTGGTCCTTTATTACCTGTGAAAGTGGAAGTGATTTTGATTTCTTCTACATCTGTTTAGTGTCATTTTCTCAACAAATTCTTCTTGGACTTCAACGTTCCATTATTTACCCAAAGACTTCATTACTTCTACACAGGCTAGAACATGGCTTGCCATCTCGTTTTATCTATTACCTGCCTTGTCTACCTGACTATTACTCTACAAGGGCAGGTAATATGTATTGTTTGCTGCTCTCTGATGGTCTGAGGACTATCAGGAATTCCAGGGCTGCTGGAGTTTGAATCATTAGTTAAGTAACATTGACTACAAGGTCACAAGAGGAGATACTGGAGAAGTGTAGCCCAACCCAACAAAAAGTAATGTCTAAATAACTATGATTTAGGCTTAGAAAAGGGAATGTTGTGCATAGCTACTGAATGCACTTCAAGCACCTTCACACAACTAGTTAGATCTGGCTGTTCTGAGGCCTCGGAAACCTGCCCTGCTTTAAGTTCCAAAATCATATGACATGTAAATAAAGAAAATATCTAATAAAGAAAAGAAATATTTTAGATTTGTCAGAAGATGGCAACTACCCCTCCCACCATCCCTGTACCCCCCCCCCCAGGGCATGTCATCACATATGTTAACACTGCTGATTCTAATGGTCTGTATGAGGATCAAGGGCTTACATCAGCAAGAGTTCTTGTGTGCAGATCCTATTCTTCTGATACAGTAGATCCTTATTTAGCAACTACATAGGTAGTCTAGCACTAAACAATCAAAGCTAGAAAAAGGAAGATGAAGCACTGATCATGCTTTCCCAGAAGGAATGTTATGGAGATCTATGGTCCATTCAACCTCTCTGGAGACATCCTGTGTGTCTACATAATCAGCTGAGTTTTCCAGTGACACCGTCATCAGTTTGGTAGCATAAGCACTTGGATTTGCTTTCTCTCCCTTTCAGAATTGGCCTTTGCCCTTAATCTAAATCAGAACTCAAAGTTTGTTGTAAAGAAATTCTAGGCATCTTGGGTGAGATAGTAGAAGAAAGCCATCCTTTTGAGTAGGGTTTCCCCTCCTGTTTGGAGTCAATGGGGATGACAAGTGTCAGATCACAGTCACCACAGCTGTTACATATTGAAAATAGAGACATCAGATGAATAGAGATCAAGTATTGAGGAAGTACACTAACTGTTATGCCTGATGAGCATGGAGGGTCAACGTGACAGTGAAGATGATGGAGAGAACTGGGTACTAATACTTTATCAGCATGTACTTGTAAAAGAAAATGAGATTTAAATACATTTAAATTATGGAATCCTGTCTGATGGCTTAGAGAGGAACATCCCCTTTCTTCAGACATAAAATACACTGTGTTGAAGATCAGGATTCTCGTCTGGTCATTGGGATGATAGAGTTACTGAGGCAATGAAGTACACTGTATGGGCCTTGTACAAATATAGAAATGGGAATTAACAATCCTCCTCCCTAACATCACAGAAGTCTATTGATCAGCAAAAGAATTTCCTTCTTGGAATAATGAACAAGGAAATGTCACTATGCCTGAAAATTTTATGAGGTCCCGAGTGGAGGTATACCTCAACATGCCTTATAATTTCTCTCTGCATTTCTGCCCACAGAACCTCCACTGTAACCAAGTTTCACTGAAGCAGAGCGTACTTAATTTTATGGGGAAGACATATCTATTTATAGGCAGAAATGGAAAAACAACCAGGAGTGGGATTGGTGTTTTAGCTACAGCAGTGGTTCTCAACCTGTAGTGTGTGACCACTTTGTGGGTCAAAGGACCCTTCCACAGGGGTCATGTGTCAGATAGCCTGCATATCAGATATTTACATTATGATTCAAAACAGTAGCAAAAGTACACCTATGAAGTAGCAGTGAGATAATTTTATCATTTGAGGTTCACCACGACATGAGGAACTGAATTTAAGAGACTGCAGCATTAGGAAGGTTGAGAACCATTGACCTATTAGAAATCTATGGTAATTTTGTTTGGAGAGAATAGAGAAGGCAAAGGAATTCTGAGATGATTATAATTTTGTTGGTATGCATAGTAAAGAATCAAAATAAAAAGAGCTAAGATATGGTACCAACATATAGAAAGGTAATTCAAACTACTTATGTGGTGGCTAAGCCTACGTTCATGAATAGATCAGGAGACACTTGATTCACAGGGATGGTTGATAAATAGAATAAAGTAGACAGGAATTGTGCTCCCCAGATGCTTCTACAAAAATGAATCCATGACCAACATCCAAGACCATTATGCACCAGGGGAGAAAATTACACAAATATCTGAAAGTTGTTTCACATGCTTGGAAGTCACCCTGATTTAAATGGGCAAAAATTGCCTTCCTGGTCTTCTGCTTAGATGGACACTTTAAAAACACAGATAAAGAAGGCTTTCAAAAATGTTCTTGGACATAGTACTGAATGCATGGTGTTAATTTATAAATTAAGCTTCAAGGCAGGTGAAGACATTAGTCACACATGTTTAGAGAAGCTAACAAAGGAAACAGAAGTAGATAGGATAGAAGCTTAGAGAAGAAAGAATTTAAATTGGGAAACAGTTGGGCAACATTCTGTTGTTTAAATTCCATTTGTTCTCAGGATCCAACCTCTGAGTATTTGCTGCAGTTGAACAACAACATGAGATTTACTCACAGCTATTCATGAGGAAAGGGGAGTCCTTTTTTGTCTTTCTTGGTTTTTAATTAATTTCAAAAGAGCCTTGATGGACTGAGACTGAGCAGGCCGTAATGGATGTCTGGGGTAAATCTCCGGTTAATGGGAATGTGGCGATAGTGGAAAGACAGATTGGTTTGGCCAAGTTTCACTCTGTTCTCACAATCTGGCCTTGGGCTAGTGGATGGAAATTGAAAAGGGTCTGGGGAGACATTAAACAGAAAAGAACTTTTGGACACTGCTTCGGTCGAGGTCCTAGAAATTGAGCTTAAGGGAGAGTCTACATGCTCTCGCTTTCTCAAATGTTTGCAACAGAGAAAAAGAAAGGATTCGAAACAAAAGGGAAAAAGGCAAATATAATTATTAGGTGATACGGTATCAACATGGCCACATTTTCAAAGGAACACTGCTATTATTGGAATATAAAATACACTCTCCTGTGGTGAAGGTATGGTTTCCTTGGAAGCTGTGCTCAGAGATCATTTTAGGTGAAGTGATTGGGTCATGAGAACTCGTACTTCATCAGTAAGTTAATCCACAAGATTGATAATTCAATTGTGCAAATGTCAAGCATCACTTGCCTGTAATTTAAGCTCCAGGGGATCAAATCCCCTCCCTGACTCTGCTGGTACCTGTTTTCACATATGCACATACCCACACATGGACACCCACGTGAGCAATTCAAGAATAAAAATGCAAGAACATTTTTTAAAATCTAGTGGTATTCTTGGGACAAGGATCCTAGTCAGAGGAGATATGTCTCAGACATGGCTTTGAAGAATGCACCTGGTCCCCTCCCCTTCCCTTCATGTTCTGCTTCCTGGCTTCCAGGAGATGAGCAACCTCTCTGCCACTATTGCTGCCAAAATTCTGTTTTGCCTCAGGTCAGCCAGAATGAAGGTTCTGAAGCAGTGAGACAAACTAAATCTCCTTCCTTAAGTTAATTCCATCAAGTATATTGTTACAGAAACTGACTAGTTTAAAAAAAAAAGTGAATTGTTGTTTGGCCAAATATGAAGTCTCTTAATCACGACAATGAATACACTATTCTAGCTGATATAAAACTAAATCACATCTACTGAAGATAAATAAGTTATACAAGAAATTAATAAAGGGAAGAAAGATTATGAGTTATATATTTTATCAGGTTAGAATAGGGCATTTCCTAGCTACATCTGTAAAAAGACTGGAATGCATAATTTTGCAGTCACTTCTGATATTTCTGTTATGCTAAAATGGCTTCAGTAACCTTTTTAAAAATTATGTATTTTATTTTATTTTTGAGATTAAATGTAATTATATCATTTCCCACTTATAATTCTTTCCTTCAAACTTCCCATATACCTCTTCTTTTTGTGCTTTTTAAATTAATTGTTATTGCATACATTTATATATATGTATATATATATATACATTTTATATATATATACACACATACATACATATATATATATATTTCAAATACGTTAACACAGCCTGCTCAGTCTGTGTCGTGTTGCTTGGATGCTCATGCTTTAAGGGCTGACTACTTGGTATAAGATAACCAAGTTCTTTGCTCTTCCCTTGAGGAAGATGATTTCTCTTGCTCACGACATTTCTTTAGTTGCCTGTAGTTCTTTGTGAGGAGTTGAAGCATTTCTGGATTAACAAAATTCCCCAACAAATATCATGATGGTAAAGAATCCTTTATGACTACTTATAGATCCTTCATAATTTTCCTGATGCTTCATAAGTATTTTTTAAGAAAATAAGGAACTTTCCAGAGGCACTAAACAGAGCCTCTTCAGAGTTAACATTAGGCTTTTGTCAATGTATCTTCCTGGAGACACTCTAGTGATGAACCCAAGTAATGTTTGAGCTTCCTTAGTTCTCCGGGCAGCACCTGTGTTATTTGATCATTTTCTTTCCTTTTCTTCCTCCCTTTGTTTCTGTGCTCGCTACCATGTGTGTGATTTGTAACTGTTCATGTGTATATGAGTAGGTGCAAACACATCTGTGTGGGTGTGTCCTCAGAGGTCACAGGTTGGCAGAGTGTCTCTTTTCACTGTCCCCTTTGATCTTTGAGAAAGTGTCTCTCACTGAACCTGGAATCATGAACTATCTGGGCTGACAGGCCAGCACCTCCTAGGATCTGACTGCCTTGCTGAACTCCACGCACCTCCTAGGATCTGACTGCCTTGCTGAACTCCACGCACCTCCTAGGATCTGACTGCCTTGCTGAACTCCACGCACCTCCTAGGATCTGACTGCCTTGCTGAACTCCACGCACCTCCTAGGATCTGACTGCCTTGCTGAACTCCACGCACCTCCTAGGATCTGACTGCCTTGCTGAACTCCACGCACCTCCTAGGATCTGACTGCCTTGCTGAACTCCACGTGCTAGCTTTACAGATCTAGTTGCTGCTCTTGGCTTTTGTGTGGATTCTGAGACTAAACACTCAAGTTCTCCCTCTTGCACTTTACTACGACCAGGGCAACTTACGGAAGCAGCACAATCCCCACAGAGTCATCATCCTAGCCATATTCACAGCCCTGTGACCACTCAAAGCTTCACAGAGCTTTATCCAACATAGTATCTGTTATCATAACTATGCACACAGAGAATCAAGTGGTTGATATGCACCATGCGTGCTCAATCTGCACTAAAATGAACACTTCATTTAGCTACTGTTGATAAAACTGTTTCCCTGAAAGACATGATAAATGCTTGAGGTGACAGGTCATGCTAACCAGGTTTACTTTTTATGTCTTTATTTTAGTTGATATTCTGTTGTTATGCTAAATTATCATGAGCAAGGCAACTTACTCATGATAGTGACTGTTTTTAATTTGAAGGCTATTTCAGAAGGTTAGATTTTGTATATATTAATGGTGGGAAGCACAGCAGCAAGCAGACAGGCACGGTGCTGGAGCAGTAACCAAAAGCTTACAGCTTGATCCAAAACGACCATCTCACACACACACACACACACACACACACACACACACACACACACACAGAGACAGAGAGAGAGAGGCAGAGACAGAGACAGACAGAGACAGAGACAGACAGAGACAGAGAGAGAGAGACAGAGACAGACAGAGACAGAGAGAGACTGAGAGAGACTGAGAGAGGAGGAGGGAGGGAATGAGAGATGAGGGAGGGAGGAAGGGAGAGACACAGAAGAGACAAAACAGAGCTCTAATGGCTTCCACCTTTGAAACCTCAAAGCCTGTGCCCAGTAACACATCTCCTTCAAAAGGGAGACACCCTGTAATTCTTCTCAAATAGTTCCACCAATGAGGGGATAAGTATTCAAATATATGAGAGTCATTCTCATTCAAGCCACCACAACAATGTATGTGTATATTGAAACATTACAGTGTATCAGTAAGCATAAAGAATGAATATGGATCATTTACTCATAAGCCTTAATACACTCTTTCTGGGTCGATTATAAAAGTGGTCCCCAGTATCAGGTCTCATTTTCTGATTCTTCGCATAAAAAGGAATGGATTCTATTCACAATTGTGAACACTTTTTAAAAGGATATACCTTTTTTTTTTTTTTTTTAGAAACCTGAAAACATTTTCCCACAGCTGCACTATCATGCACAATGTTTACTTTCTTTTTTTTTAAATTAGATATTTTCTTTATTTACATGTCATATGATATCTTCTTTCCTGGTTTCCCCTCCAAAAAAGAAAAAAGAAAAAGAAAAAAAGAAAGAAAAATAAAATAAAATAAAATAAAATAAAATAAAATAAAAACCCTGTTCCCTCCTCCCTTCCCATGCTCACCAACCCACCCTTTCCAGCTTCCTGGCCCTAGCATTCCCCTACACTGGGGCATAGAATCTTCACAGAACCAAGGGCCTCTCCTCCCATTGATGACTGATTAGGCCAAAAATGATACACTTTTAAGAGCTTCTGGATGCCAACCTTGCAATATATTTTGGTTTACAAACTTTTTCCATGGCCTAACATACACAACGCCCTTTAAAACAAAACAAAACAAAACAAAACAAAAAAAACAAAACAAAAAAAACAAATTGCATAACATTGAGACCTAAAGAGCATCCACTTGGAAAGCATGTGGGAATGCTGCAGATCTCCAAATGGGGTATTTTGAGAGACCTCCAAAAAAAAAAAGAGGCCTCCAAATAATATTCCCCACCTTTCACCTAGCTGCATGTGAAATTAGGATACCATATTACACAGATGGTCGTAATAAACACACTAAGGTATTTGGATCTATCTAAACATTTTCTGGGTTTTTTTTTTTTTTTAGCTTAATATAACAGAGAGCAAAAATTTATTTGCTCAGTGAAAATGTCACATTTTCTGAGTCATTCATCCAGCAGTATTTGGTTAATTTGATTTTGTTGGGCATTTTTATAAATCTGATATATTTACCCAGAGGACTTTTGGCACTAGCAGCATATTAAAGTAAGAAAAAAAATAACCATGCAGCCTAGAATTGGGAAGAGTCAATTGCATCCAGATGAGGGCCAAATCCACTTCAGATTTCCAAAGCAAACAGAATTAATTGTGTCAAAAATTAATCCTTTGGAGACCTCTGGAATGTATATTTATCCCTCTCCTAATTACTCTGGCATTCTAGTGACCCTATTTTGTATGATTTCCCATCCCCCACCCTTCTTTTTGTCTTCCTTTGGGTTTGTTATCCTTCCTATTTTTGATACACATTGTTCCTCTGAACCCATAATCAAAAGGCGGAATTGAAGCAGGTACATGAAGAGCATTTGAGTTATTACAGTGTATTCCAGGTCCTTGCCTCTCTTTGACTCAATGCAACGGTAGCTCATCTGGTTTTTCTGGGCTTGTGAAGCACCATGCCCTCCTTTACTGGGTATGCCACAAAACAGTCAATCATCCTTAAACGTTTGGGTGTGTCAACTGTTTAAGGTGAGCTTGGCAGTTTTGAATGCCAATCTGGGGGTAATGGGAAAGAGGAAAAAGAGAAAACAAGAGCACTTGGATTTTTGGGTAAGATCATGTAACCTAAGTGTAATGCTTCCTGGGTGATTCGTGACAGCCTTATATAGCTCTGAATGCCTCCCATCTGATGTGGCAACATGAAGTCTGTGATCAATGCCTAGCAGACACAGTACCCTCTTCCTAACGGTGTGACCGACCTCTTTCCCTCATTTTCCCCATATTTGTTCTGTCCTCAAATCTCTTATTCTTACCTTAAGAAAAAAAAAACTCAAATTTGCCTCTCAAGAACTCATCTCCTCCCCTGTACCACCTCTGTGTGCATCCATGAATTTTATTGGAAAATGGAGACTCACATTCAAGTAAAAATCTGGGTCTCTAACATGTGACTACAAAATCATAAGCAGAAAAAAATCAGTATTGCATCGGAATTATACACTAAATGCCTGTGCTCCCTCATCACAAAAATCCATGCGTTGAAATCATGTTCCTAACAAAATGATGACTAGGAAGTGAGGTCTTTGGATGCTATGGTGGCAGCTGTACTCAGAAGGATGGAGTACACTCAAGTTAAGAATAAATATAGGGCTGCTATCTTCAGGGAAGTGATGTGTGAGCTGATCTGAATTCTGACTGAGAAACATCCAAAATGGCCAGTGGCTTCTCTGCAATGATTGGTCAGTGTTTGGAACATCAGATGCAATTACAATTACCGCTGCATCAAATATTCAAAACCAACTATTAGCTACTTTGGGGGGTTAAACTGATTTCATTCTTTACTCCGATGCTTCCCAGGGGCCAGGGACAGATGATACACATATTAAAGCATGGGAGCAGGTCATGAGGATGCACTGAGAAACAGGATGGCTGGGAGAAGCACAACACTTGAGAAGGAAAGAGGTTGCATTAATCTTCCAGCAGCCCAGGCCGCCCTGCTAATACAGCAAAGTCAGCTCTTTGTATGCAGCTGGACAAGGTGCCCTCCATCCATATGCATGAGCTTGACTCCCCAACTCTTTCACAGTCCCTTTTTCTTAATCTCTCATAAATTCAAGGTGGTTCTAAGAATATAATAAGATTTCTCTATTTCTAGTCAGAAAGGTTTTTCTTTTTCATTGTATTTATTTTAAGCCCAAGTAAATACATTTATTTAAAAAAATGTAAAAGTTTATCCTGCTTTCTCTCAACTAAGCATGCTTTTTTTTTAATTTGACAACAAACACACTTTTGCCAGATGTATAAACTCAAGAAACTACTATTTTAAAATAATCAGTAAAAAATGATTCTTAAACCAGAGTGAAAAAATGTAGACAAAATTCACTGTCTGGAGTCTTCCTATGCATTTAAGAATCTCCAGCAACTCTGATTTTATATGTTACTTTAATACCCTGAAGTAGATTGATATTCTTATGTAAATGACACTCAGATTCTTCAGTGTAGCTTGGACAGCCTGTTTTGTATAATAAATATGTTAAGTTTTTTAATGCCAGGACTAAAATGAAAGTAAAATTTTTGTAGCCTGACTTTATGCACCCTTTAAAAAACTGTGAAAGCCATCATTGCATAACACCAGAGAGCTGGGCAGGAAAGGACATCTTAAAATGAAGTAATTTAATGTCACAGGAATGAACAATGATGTGTGGTGCTATATGTTTCAGTCACATAAACTGTAATTAAACCAAACTTTTCTAAATCTCTCAAATATGGGGTATTATATTTACATATTAGCAACATGTACATAGGCTTTATCCCTTGAGTGGGGGACAAATCCTGGAGACTTGATATTCATCTACATACCTTTGTAAAATGTAAAAGTTTATCCTGCTTTCTCTCAACTAAGCATGCTTTTTTCTAAGTTTGACAACAAGCACACTTTTACCAGATGTATAAACTCATGAAACTACTATTTTAAAATAATCAGTACATATGATTCTTTTGGTTTTCCAAAACCAAATCTGCAGGGCCTGGGGCAAATTGGCCAATGCTTTCTCATACCACTGGAATGAAGCATCTCTCATATCACCCAGTCTAGGAATCTATGATTTGAGATGATCCCCCAAACAAAACAAAGCCATCACAAAGACTTAGTCCAAATACCTTTCAATAAAGGACTCTGGGCATCTACTTTGCATGAGGATTGCTGTTGGCAATTTATTAAAACAACCTCCTTTCATGGATGCTGTGGGTCCTGTACAGGTGACCTGTAGGACTAAGACATTTGTTTCTCTATCTGCTAGGGCAACTATTTTATTCTCTAGAATCTGACCTTTAACGAAGAGTCTCACCTCAAATCACATCTTCCTTCTAGGATAACCTTTACTCAATAACCAAAGGCCTGCATGTCTTGTGTCAGGTTGAGTAGTGTTGAAGGCTCCCCCAGACTCTGAAGAGTTCTTTGTGGGTCCTTCTGGGACTTCTCGATCATCTCCCCCACTGTCTCCCTCTGTGCCACACTGACTCCTCCTTTATTTTCATCCAAATACTGATGCTAGTGCACTCCCTGGGTAGCATCCTTCTCATATACAGAACCTACCTTCCTCTTACCAGAAAAACTGACCAGACAACCTTATTGAATATTTAATGTCTGTAGAAAGTGAAGCATTTTAAAAAAACTGTTGACAGGAAGCTAATAGTTTACCAGGAAAATATTTCCAGGAGAGCTTGAAAACAAAACAACAACAAAACACACCAATAATTAAAAGAAGAAAAGGTTTTGAATTTGTGCAGGGGTGCATGGGAGAATTTGAAGGGATAAAGAGAGGGTTAAAAATTTAGACACACACACATATACACACATGCATGTGCAGGCACACATACATATAAATAGAAACCATGAAATACAATAATTGCAGTACTCAAGAATAAAATTCTCCAAAAAAAATTAAAAATTCCCAATGGAAATTTAATATTGAGCTATTAAAAGTAGCACCCTTTCCATGTATACACCAGGCTCTCTGTAAAGTGCCACAATGCCAGATGGTTTCCCATTTGGTTCCAATAGAGCTGAAAGGGAGTGTTTCTACAAAATGATTGGAGCCTGATAAACTTCTCTCATCCTTAGAATAATAAGGGATTATAGAAGTTAGGAAAAAGAAACATCACAGCTCCTGCATTTATGACTCATTTTAACATAACAGAAGAAAAGGTGGGAAGATTGCACAGACCAGAAGACCAGGATGTCTGCTGTAACCTAGTCTCTCCTAGAAATGGCTTCATACACAAACCTGAAGCATAGCAATATCAATAGACATGTTAACATGTAAGATGGTTCAACCCATAGGGGAAAAAGACCATAGACCACGACTGACTGTGAGGAGAGAGAAACTTTAGCCTCCCAAAGGGATGGGCCCTATTATTGGTTGTCCAATGTATTATATTCAGCCTTAAAATCACATACACACAAACAACCAAAATACACTTGACATGTTCTATTTCTATGTATACATAAATATAATTGGAAAGACACGTGCTTAGATGTGTGTGCATTGTGCAGTGTGTGTGTGTGTGTGTATGTGTGTGTGTGTGTGTGTGTGTGTGTGTGTGTATGTATGTGTGTAGCAAATATAAGCAAAAACCAGGCTATCAACTGAAGAGTGAGGAACTACGGAATGGGTACAAGAGACATACATAAGAGGCCGTGGGACATGGATTAAAGGAGGACTGTTGTAATTTTTTTAAAAAAAGGACAACAGTCAGGTGTGGTGACATACACTTTTAATCTGGGAGTCAGAGGTGGGAGGGTCTCTGTGAGTTCAGGGCCAGGCTAGTCTACAGAGTGAGTTACAGCACTGCCAGGACTATGTAGAGAGACCCTGTCTCAGCTTTCCCCCAACAAACAGACAAACAGAAACAAACAATAAAAGAAAGAACAGAAGACAACACTGTGGTTGTTGTAGCTGAAATATGCAGAGATATTGAAAGATAAGGTCCTGAAAGACATATCTAGGTGATGTTCAGGAGGGGGTTGGTGTTTTGTAGGGACTGCACCTTGTGACCATAATGATAGCACAGGATATTTTTTTATTAATCATTTCATTTATTTACATTTCAAATGTTATCCTCCTTTCCAGTCTCCCCTCCACCAACTCCCCATCCCATCTCTATCCCCTTTGCAGAGCTAAGAGGGTGTTGTCCCACCTACCCATCCACTCTTGCCTCACCCCTCTAGCATCCCTCTTTTATCGGGGATCAAACCTCCACAGGACCAAGTGCCTCCCCTCCAACTACTGCTAGATAAAGATATTTTCTTAACAGAAGGCTTTTGGCAGCTGTACAGGGAGGGACTGGGAAAGAGGACAATTAGCCAGGAAAAGGTGACCTTAACTTTAAAGACAACCCTGTCTAACCTGTAATAAGAGCATAGTTTCTCTACTTCTTGGAGAAATGTTTGAAGTTAATACTGGAAAGGCTAAACACACACACACATACACACACACGTACACACGTATGTATATACACATACACACGTATTCATTAGACAATGGATTATTATTTATAATGGAGCTTCCAATTTATTGCTCTATTGTATATGAAGTTCTATGTAGAAGAAGTATGCCTCACACTTTCATAGAACAAGGTATTTATAACATTATAAGAGTCACCAAGGTTCTGGGACCTCAAGAGAGTCAGTCAGTGGCATCAGAGGTATCTGAAATGGCAACATCTGATTGGAGGTGACTTCCTGTTCTGTACCTTATTTTTGGACCTTTGCTGGCTGTTGTCCTACAGGAGGCAGAGCACAGGTCTGCTTATAGAGCTGGTCTCTGGTTTACATCAATAAACAGCCTCAAATTCTCTGCTTCTTTTTTCTTTTTCTTTTTTAAAAAAATCTGACATTATAATCCATAATATTGCTAGCCAATAAAACCCTAAAAAAAATTGGAAGTTTCATGTTCTCTGCTGACTAATAAAGTGGCTATATACATATATTCAGCATTCAAAACACTGGGAAACCCCAAGTTTCTGTAACGTTAATTGGTTTTCATTGGAATGTATACAGCTATATTTGGTTATGAGCTACCTTATTGGCGAACACAAATATAGGCTACTATGTAGGTGCTAAAATCATATATCGCCATTTATCCAGGAAGTATGGAACCTGCCTCCTGTCCACATGATAATAACATTTCCTCATTTCACTGCAGGTAAGTGCTTATTGTCAAGGTCGTTCTTGATATGCCTTTAATAACAATTCAGCTTGATACAACTTGAAATTGAAGTTGGTAATCTGATCTCTGGAAGCTAAATCTAGCCTGCTGGCCTTTTTTTCCCAGAAAAAAAGAAAAACAGTAAGGGTGGCACTGAAACACAGCATGCCCACTTATTTAGAAAGTCGTCTACAACAGCTCCAATTAGAATGAGGTTAAAAACAAAGCCCAAATATTGCCTTTGTAGCTTTAAAAAGTCCATTTTATCAGGTTAGACTTTCACATCAACAGATGGATGCTTTTCAACATTTTCATTTGACACCAATCAAATGTTACCGGTTATGGAAGTTCAACCTTCACCTTGCCTTGGTGCAAAATTTGACAAAATGATGCTCTTTCTTAGTGTGTGTCTGAATAAAGACCAGACCCCCACAAAGCTTGCTGGTGATCTCACAGTGCTCCTCAAGACCTTCGTAACTCTTCCACATGGTTTTTCCTCTTTCTGGATCTTGGTTCCATTCGAATGATCCCAAACTTATGGGAAGGATTTATCTCCATAGCAAAATCTTAGCAAACTATCACTCACTCGATGTGGAAATATTCCTTTAATTTCCCATGTTAAGCCAGATTTAAGTTTTTATAAGAACTTCAACTCTATCCTTGGATGCTTTCGTGCACCCATCAGAGATCACCATGCTTCTCATCCTGAAGTCACGAAGCAGAAAACTCTTCTGTTTGCTTTTCCATAGACTTCAAGATTTAATGGTCCTATTTTTCAGCATAAAATGTTTTGATTATGAAGAATCAAATTAACACACACATACATACACACACACATACACACAGTGTTGGACCCTGCATTAAATACAACACATTGATATTATTAAAGGACATAAATAGTATTTTACACATGTTCAGTTTGGATTACATTTCTAGCTATGCTGTGACACCTATTAGGTCTCAAATTTCCACTGACTTACTAAATAAAATAGTCCTGAATGACTTTGAAATCTCAAACTCTTGTTCTCCATAACATCTGCACAGAAATCTGGATATAACCTTGAATCTAGAGTATGCTGATAATATTTTCAATTATCCATCTTTTTTTGCCTGATTTGATATGCATTCTGTTAATATAATGGCTTTCCTATGCATTTGCTCTCATTATTTAAACTTAATGTTCTAGTTATGTTTATGTCTTAAGCATTCCCTTCTCCCCGGTCTTTAAGCATGTGGGAGGGCAGTGATGGAAGAGGATGCAGATACTTCATGTCCATTTACCCATCTTTTGAAAGGTGGTAGATCTATCCCACGACACTGTTTGTCCTTCAGAAGAAAGCAAGTCTGCAGCAGATCCAACTCCCGCAGCATGGCTTTCACTAGGTTGTATTGTAGCAACATTTCATTCATGCACATGGTGCTAGAAAGCAAGATGAAGCACATTTATGATTTTGTTTATCATGGTCATCGTAGAAGGTTTTAGTAAGGCTTCCATGCTTTCTATGCTTTTTGAATGTGCTCCCCTCCACCATCTTTCCTCCCAAACCTTGAAGAGAAGCTACCCTGTGCTATCAATGCCCTGGCAATTTAGCCTTGCTTATATCACATGGCAAGAAAGCAGTTGAAGACAATGCAAAAGATAGAGGTGGGGGATTCCCTTCCTTTCACCTATTCCTCTGATTTCCTCATTAAATAGTTTACCATGTTGTGATGGTTTGTATATGCTCAGCCCAGGGAGTGGCACTATTAGAAGGTGTGGTCCTGCTGGAGTAGGTGTGGCCTTGTGGAGTAGGTATGTCACTGTGGGTGTGGGCTTTAAGACCCTCATCCTAGCTGCCTAGAAGCCAATATTCTCCTAGTAGCCTTCAGAAGAATATGTAGAACATTCAGCTCCTCCTGTACCAGGCCTGCCAGGATGCTGCCATGTTCCTGCCTTGATGATAATCGACTGAACCTCTGAACCTGTAAGCCTGTCCCAATTCAATGTTGTCCTTGTGAGGGTTGCCTTGGTCGTTGTGTCTGTTCACAGCAGTAAAACCCTAACTAAGACACACATGTAACTTTATGCACTATCCTGAGTAATGTCCGTGATGAGGCCATGAAGATGAAAAGGAAGGAGGCTGCATCCCACTGCTGTCACAAGAGAAACACAAAGAGACAGAGACAGAGGAAGAAAAGGAAATGAAGGGGAAGGGAAGGACAGTAGAGAACAGAGAGCAGAGGGGAGGAGAGAAAAGAGAACAGGAAGAGGAGAAAGGGTGGAGAAGGAGGAGAACGGATGGGAGGGGAGAGGGAAGCAGAGCAGGCATTTGTCATTTTCTCTCCTTTTATAGGGTGTGCTGGCTAGTCTTGACGGCCAACTTGCCTGCATCTGTGATGGTTTGCTTGCTCAGTTTAATTGATGTGCTCAAAATACCTGCCCTAAAGTGAGAAGCATTTTCTAGTGGCAGCCAAACAAAATGAAGTCAGAGGAAAAAACACTCTTCTTTTTACCTGTTTACTTCCACTTAGTGATAGTACCCTCATCCACACTGTTCAGAACTTATGATCTACAAGACACTGCATGTAGTATGCAGAATGGTGAAGTGTTGACCTTCAAAAGTTAAGTGAGTGAGATTGAGGGACTTATCTGCAAACATTTCTTTTGGTAATAAACTTATTTTCAGAAAATGTAAAGAACTTTCAAATTGATCATTAGAAAATGCAGTATGCCGAAAATGTAATCCATCTGAAGACTCACTTCTGTGAAAATGTCTTTGTCAGATAAGCACATGTTAATGACGCCCAACTAAATTAGGTACTTATGCAATGCAAATCAAGACCATACTGTGATACCACACTAGGCAAACTGTCTAGCTGCTCACATAAAGACCCATCCCACTAACATTGGCAAATATGTAGGACCCAGGATTTTCAAACAAGCTGGTATAAATGTAAACTTTTACCAGTACTTTGAGAAACAATTCTGTAGCCTCTTTAAAAAAAAAATCAATGTGCTGTATCATTTGAGCAGGATATTCTACTCGTTAGTATTTAAAGGACATAAAAGCTTGTAGACTGACAAAGACTTGCACATAAATGTCTTACAGTAACTCAAATGTGGAAACAACTCAAATGTTCATTAACGGCTAAATATAAACAAAAAATGTTACATCTCTGCAGTAGAATGCCACTCAAGAATAAAAACGCATTATTAATGTTATGTATTCCCTGATGAGTCTCAAAATAAGTATGATAAAAGTTGAGATGGCTCAGTGAGTAAAAGCACCAACTGTTCTTCTGAAGGTCCTCAGTTCAAATCCCAGCAACGACATGGTGGTTCACAATCACCCATAATGAGATCTGATGCCCTCTTCTGGTGTGTCTGAAGACAGCTACAATGTGCTTATTTATAATAATAAATAAATCTTTGGACCAGAGCAAGCAGGGTGTACCGGAGCGAGCAGGGTTGATCAGAGCAAGCAGAGGTCCTAAAGTCAATTCCCAACAACCAGATGAAGGCTCACAACTATCTGTACAGCTACAGTGTACTCAGATACATAAAATAATAAATAAATAAATCTCTGAAAAAATAAAGAAAATGTGAGAGAGAATAGAAGGCAGATTGTATGGCCAGACTTAAGTGGCACTTTGGGACTTGCAAAGCAACCTAAAGTGGCAGAAAAAAAAAAACATGGTGGTCATCTGAGGATGGGGTCAGCAGGGTCAAAGTTGGCCAACAAAGAGGCTTCAGTGGTCACGTAAAGAAGCTTCTGAGGATGGTGAATATGCCGATTATCGTGACTAAGTTTCAAATCATATCAAATCACACAGTTCAAGAATGTACAGGGAAAACATAACGTTTGGTTTACTCTGTATAAACTGTATCCCAATAGAACCTTCTTACAGAAAGAAGTGCTCCAGAAGAAAAGAGCTATGAAGAAGAGATAAAACATGGGCAAATGCATACCAGAACTGAACACTTGTATCAAGAAACAGAAAAGTGTAACTATTGATTATAATGTGCAAAATGCAAAATCAGTCTTAGACATAGTGGAGGTTTAAAATAATGAAAGAATACACATTTTGCTTTTGAAGATTTTCTCACATTTATTCTTAAATAGTATGTTGTGTTTATGTGTGTGCGTGTCCTTATAAAATAGAAGGAAATTGAAAAAGTTATGAGCAAAACTATTAGAAGTTAGAAATCAGACTAAGGTAAGGGCATGGGCTAAGTGTATATGCTCACCTGTTAATCCTAGCACTTAGGAGTCAGGGCAGGAGGATCAAGAGTTCAAAGTCATCCTTATTCATATCAAATTTGAAACCAGCTTTGACTCTGTGAGTCCTGGTCTCAAGTTGAGAAAGAAAGGAGGGGATGATATCAAATTAACAAACATAAAATGTATCTCAAGAAGAAGGGAGAGAAGGCAATTGCACACAAACCTGGCATCCTAAATTCATTATTCAGAAATCATGTAAAGATGGAAGGAATGCCAAAAAGTAGTTCCCTGATTTCCATACACAAACCATGTCACTCATGCCCTCATAAACATCATCGACACACACACAGACACATACATAAAGACACACACACACACACACACACAAACACCTCAAAAAAGCCACCACAATATCAGAAACTACCCAGACAAAACAAAACATAAGAAATCAAACAAGATCAAAACTTGTCTTAAGCCTGGCAAATATCTTCATCTATGGTGAAAAGCAGGGTTTCATACTCTAAGCAGTAATAATGCACATGTGTTCTGATGATGCAAAAGCTGAGTTACCCCAAAATAAAAGATCATGGAGTCTGTGACTCTGTTCTCAAGCTACACTGATATCTATATTTGTTTATTTATAAACAAAATACTTTTAAAAGTCGCTGAAGGTGGCTATATCAGCAAAGAAACTGGATGAAGTGCCTGCTCGGATAAAATCTATTTTACTAATAAATATCAGGTTGATTCAATCCCTTGCAAATGTGTTTTAAACTGTGTCTTTCTGCCTTGTTTTCAAGAGAGTAAATGTTCCTACCATGACAGTTTAAAAGGCCTTTCTTAGGGAAGGCTTATGACAGAGCCATCTACAGCTCAGAGTTAAGAACTATTTTAGGACTTCAGTTTAGACAGGGTAGCTAGAGGGGGTTCCCTTTATCTGTCCTGTATCATAACGATAAGTATCAAATAAATACTTCTTAAAAATAGCATGTTAACATCCACCCTCGTCATCCCCTCTGACACGGCTGTAACTTCCACCATGGTCTTAGTTTCTTCTAGATGAGAAATGAATTAGAAACCATCTCCCATATGCATAGTTCAAAAGTTAGGATTGGAATATTGTTGCCTAAAGAATTCCCAGCACCGGGGACTCTCACAAAGAATGCTAAAGTCATGTTTATTCTCGGCTCCTGCAGTCCTGAACAGCCTCTAGCCCTTCAGACCTCAGGCTGCCAAGAGAAACAGGAAAGTGAGAAACTATCTCTAAAAGAAAAAATCACAGCACAGCCACGCTCACTGGCACTTCTCTTCTTGTTTTCTTTTTCTTTTCTTTCTTTTCTGCTCTGATTCTTTCTCAAAAGTTAGGAAAATCAGATTGGTTAGATCTTTTGTTTAAAAGAAAAAAAAAGCCATTTTCCTTCATTTTTTGTAGATGCGCCTGGCTGAAGTTTGGGTAAACAACCAAAAGAGAAAAAAGACTTTAAGAAGATGGAGAAGGAAAAGCAGCATGCTACAGTCACAGTAATGGAAACCCTCCATGTTGATTCTTGTAGTATAAAAAATATTTCATCTCTTCAAGCAGTGTTGCCTCTAAGGGAGTTGGCTCTGCCCTGGCAGGAAAGAATGGTGAGGGAGCATGCTGGTGTTTAGAGAACGTGAGAAGTATTATTCTAAGATACCCAGCCCTTCTCTACATCCACCATCCAGTTCATGGTGGGTGAATCAGTATGAGCTCTGTCCCCTGACTTTTTCTTTTTCCAAGATGATTCACTCGCCCAAGTGAAAGCTCATTGTATTTCCTGCTCAGCTAGAATTGCTAAATGTTGTAGATGAAAGTAGATTATAGACGATTCTACCTTATAATCAGGAACAGTTGTCTAGCTAGGTTCTAATGGAATACACTTACATGGAAGGAATGCCAGGTAGGGATTTGTTAGATTTATTCCAAGGTTGCTTTAGCCCCATCTCTTCCTTTACACCTCACCCCAAAATGCAAACAAATGCTATGTTGTAGTTTGAATGAGACGTTCCTCATATATTTGAATACTTGATCTCTAGTTGATGGTGCTGGCTAGAGAAGTTATAGAACCTTCAGGAAGTACAGACTTGATGGAAGGAAAGTATCTCTAGATTCCCAGTTTTGAGGCTTTATAGTCTTGCTCACTTCCAGTTCAGTCTCTCTGCTTCCTTTGTGTGGTTGAAATGGGATCAACGAGCCTGTTGCTCTGGCCCCTGCCACCGTGCCTTCCTGACTCCTGAACCACGAGCCAAAATAAACTCTCCCATAAGTGGCTTTGAGTCTTAGTGTTTTTATCATAGCAATAGAAAAATAACTAATACATGCAAATTTCAAGAGACCTTTTAGCTAGCTCTTTAATTTCCATTTATTTTTAATTGGGCCTAAAATGAAAATATCTTTTAATGTTGTAGTTTCTCTTCTGTTCATTTTAAATATTTGTTTTTGTGTGTTTAAGTTGTTTTTGTTTTGTTTAAGTGGTGATTAAGGATAATGGAAGATGGTATCTGATCCACCAGTGTTGGAGTTATTAGGTGGTTATAAACAATCTTATGTGGGTGCTGAGAACACATCTTGAGACCTATGGGAAAGCATTAAGTGCTTTGAACTGCTAAGTCATCTCTCCAGCCCCAATTTTATGGTTTCTGAGTCAAAGAAAGGCATAGCATGCATAGATTTGTATGAGTTGCAAAAAGTACTATGACCATTTAGACTTCATGGTCCTAGTTGATCAGTCGTATCTGAAGCCTGATGATATATCAGAAGGAGCTTCCCAGAAGTATTGATCTCAGAGCACTAGTTCATATAAGCAAGAACTCATGGCTTAGGAAAAACCCAGGGAGGCAGTGTGAAGTCCCAGAATGAAGGCCATAGGATATGCAGGCCATCACGTTTTATGAAGTGCTAACAAGAAAAGGGGTTAAGCTATAAAAAGGGAACTTCTTAGATGTCTTACTGCTTGAATTTTTCCAACATGAGGCTATAGGATATGGACACTCTTGAATAAATCTTTTAATAACTGTAGACTACATTTTTCCTTTAAAAATATATATATATATATATTGATTTGTCCCATGGAAGAGAATTCCAAAACCAAAATCATCTAACGTCTCATTTAGCATGAACTAAAAGGCAGATCCTCTATGCAGGAATATGTAATGTTCACTAAAGTAACTCTGCAGCCAACCAGCTCCTCAGCCAGAAACAAAAATGAACACAGCACTGTCCTCATGTTCCAGGACTGAGAGAGTATAAACTCAAGACCTTTGTCCAAGTCAAGTTGAATTTTCTCACTAAGAAATCATCTGTCCCAAGGTCTAAGACAAGTTTTGGAGGTAAAGACTATCATTTTTTTAAGAAGGCAAAGTCAGTTTAATGTTCCCAAATTGATCTTAGTATATCCATTAATAGAATAAAGAAAAACAAATGATCAAAACAGATTATGCAAAAAAGTCACGTGACTAAATTCTTTAGGCACTCACATGAATCACTTTCATGAGAGGAAGCACAGAGGGAAAAGTTGCAACTTGATAAAAACAATATGAACCCCAGTGTATGGAAGAAAGGGAACAAGCAAGAAAAGAACAGTGGTTTGGGAAAAAGTGTGTGTGTGTGTGTGTGTGTGTGTGTGTGTGTGTGTTAGAACCTGTTATTTTCATGCTGACTTTTAAATAACTTAAAAAATGTTAAACAGTGAATAGATGGATTATACTAGTCATCTATCCATGTATCAAAATAACAATCACAGGAATAAGGGATTATTGGAATAAAAGGCTATCACCATCTTTATTCAAAGGTTGCATGATTTGGCATGTAAAAAATTGCAGGGCACCGAGAAAGCCCTGAGAGAGTGAATCCCGAGTGACTGTGTCCTGTTGACATAGACATTTCTATGTCAAGGACCATAATGTAAGACTCATGGGAACATAGCAAAGATTGGAATAAGGCACTACTCATCATTTTAACCCTAGTCACCTCTGCTCTATGAAGAAGGGCATTCTAGGTAGAGACACTTAGACCCCCAGATCCTATCTTTTATACTCACAGAAAAACCAATCTTTATCTTAGGTTGTGTTCATTTTAATTTGCTCACATAATCAGTATATCTTTTTCAAAAGCTGAAAGAAAAGCCAGGTGTGGTGCTATGCATCTGTAATCTCAGTATTTAGGAGATGGAAGCTGAAGAATCAGGAGTTCAATGCTAGGCTTGGCTAAAGAAACGCTTACTATCAAACCAAACAAAAACAAGAGATGAATGAGGTAGAACACCTTCTCTTCCATTCTGTTGAGATGCTTGATAAACGGGGATGCTTGATAAACAAGGTGTGTGTGCCTTCGGAAACTAAATCCAGTTACCAACTACTCTTTGCTTCTACTGCTCCCTTTGACTTTCTTGCTACAACCCAACCACCAGCATCTGCTGCTCACAGCCCCTGGAGTTGTCAGCCTGGGTCATGTTTTAAATCACCTGTTACAGATGCTTTGGAGTGGGAATTCTACAAAATCCAAGCCGTGGTTGCCTCTTTGCTATTAAAGAAAAACTAAAAGTCAGTTGATTGCAGGAACTACATACTGCAGGTCTTCCTTTTTAAGGCAAACACCAGTTAACGCAGAGATTCTCAACCTTCCTAATACTGAGACCCTCTAATACACTTCCTTATTCTGTGGTTATGACCCAAGCCATGAAGTGAATCTCGTTATTTCATAAATGCAATTTTGCTACTGTTATGAATTATAATTTCAGTATCTGATATGTAGGATATCTGGTATGCGATCCCTGTGAAAGGGGGTTGCTACAAACAGGTTGGGAACCACTAAGTTAAAGGGAAGAGTTCAGGATTTGTTTGATAAAGAACTAAGAGGAGTGGACAATTTAAAAGCCACCCCTTGCCTTTGGTGCTTGTTTGTTTTTTCTAGCACAAAACATGTTTTCCCTAAAAACCCCCATCACCTCCTAAACATGGGGTAAACTTTTTATACTTATAGCTTGAAATAAACCCAGGTAGATGTAATTATCTAGATAGAAAAACAAATGCTAATAACGACTCTGAAAGGTCGGCTCTTCTTGCTTGAAGATGACTTCCTCTTCCTGTGCTGTTCAGAGGAATGGTACTTGAGCTGCATTTAAGGTGGGCTCACATTCCAGGAGCTTATACAAGACTCTTCAGAAATTGTAAACAAGCATCTCTCTTTTTTAGGTTTTATACCCACTGTTCCCAAACTGACCACATCTGCCTAACCTGAATCGAGTGTGAACTTCTTTGGCTACAACTGACTTCAACATGCACAGCAAAAATGATGGATTTTCTCTCCTGTGTGAATGCCAGATGCAGACCAGATGTGTGTGCACCAAAGCCCATTGGCCTATTGTGGACAGTGTCTGGACACTTAAACTATAAACAGTCTCTGTTTTAGGATCACTTTGAGGTAATTTACTGAAAATGGGAATTACCAAATGTGACTGTTGTCATTTGAAAACAACCACACTATGGCGTGTCATCGCTGCTTCTTCATCTCCCTATCTGTGAGTTGATGCACCCCCTCAGCATCCTGGAATATGCACCCACACATTAGAGGCTCCAGGAAGCCCCACTCCTGCCTGGAGTGAACACCATCCTGCCTCTGTTAAATTTCCCTTTTGCTCTGCATAATGATGGTTTTTCCTATAAGCAGGCCCTTTTCGCTTCTCTGCAATGGCATGCCTTCAGCAAGTCAGACTGCCTCATAGGTGAGAGTTTTTTGCCCTATATTTCTTTCTCTTTTTTATTAGGTATTTTCTTTATTTACATTTCGAATGATATCACCTCTCCCAGCTTCCTCTCCAAAAAAAAAAAAAAAAAATCCTATTCTCTCCCCCATCCCCCTGCTCACCAACCCACCCTCTCCCCCACTTCCTGGCCCTAGCATTCCCCTACACTGGGGCATAGAACCTTCACAGGGCCAAGGGCCTCTCCTCCCATTGATGACCAACTAGGCCATCCTCTGTTACCTATGAAGCTGGAGCCATGAGTCCCACCATGTGTACTCTTTGGTTGGTGGTTTAGTCCCTGGGAGCTCTGAGGTTACTTCACATTGTTGTTCCTCCTATGGGGCTGCAGACCCTTCAGCTCCTTGGATCCTTTCTCTAGCTCCTTCAATGAGGACCCTGTTCTCAGTCCAATGGATGGTTGTGAGCCTCTACTTCTGCATTAGCTGGGCACTGGCAAAGCCTCTCAAGAGACAGCTGTATCAGGCTCCAGGAGCAGAGTTCTGTGGGCAGGTATGCTGCTTCCACACTCCATCCACAGCAACACACGCACAAATTTTCTAAAAATTTCTGCATTCCATCCAGCATCTAAACCAGGATACACACACACACACACACACACACAGAGAGAGAGAGAGAGAGAGAGAGAGAGAGAGAGAGAGAGAGAGAGAGAGAGAGAGAGAAAGAGAGTGAGAGTGAGAGAGAGAGAGAGAATAAAATAAACTTAAAAAATTTTAAAAACTGACCCTCATTCTGTTTTCGTATAGCCTGTAAACTTATATTAATATTGACATCTTTAATAACATGGAAGAAAAAAATGCTCCCAAAATTTAAAATCTTTATTTTCTATTTTATAGGTTTGCTGGTCTATGTTTTAGACAATTCTCCCTTCCCTCTTTCACAGAAGAGAGAGGTCTCCCTTCCCTGGCAGAACTGATTTTCCTACATCTGTATCTTCTCTGCTTCAGAGCTCCCCTGAACTGACTTTTGAACCCCCTAGACCCTGTCTCTGTTTCTTTTATAGCCAGGGCCTATCAACCCACATGGCATGTTTCCTGACTGCCTTTCTGGGCCCTCATTCTTTCCTTCTTCCTGGAATCTGTGCCTTCTCCCCCTACCTCTCTCTTCTCTTATTAGGCATCTCTCTCTTACCATAGCTGTAAGTACTTTAACCATGCTGATGCCTCCAAGTCTTCCATTCAGCCCTCCTCTCCTCCCTCTACAGTCATGCAGATGACATGGTGGTACCCACAGTCTGTTCTGTGTTGACCTCTCCTAAGCTGAGTGTTTTTTTCTTTGCAAATGGGTGATTATCACACCCCTCCTCATCAACTTGATTGCTTTTTGATTGACTGAGAGCCATTTTCAGCTTTCCATTACACAGCCACTAAGTCCTGAGAACTCCATGTTCAATACTTTTCAAAGTCTCTTAGAAGTTCTCAAGTAAACCTCATCATTCTCTGTAGACAGTAAGCATATTCTAATTAGCATGGCAGTTTACCTGCTGGAGTGCCCAAGATGTAGAACACACTGTGGGTGGTTCTGTCTTCCCACAGTCTCTTGATTATTCTTATCTAGAGTAGAAATGAGGTCAAAGAGTTGGGACTAGGGGATGAGTCACTGTGGTTAATGCCCTGGGTCAGGTCCTTGCCTTCTGAAATATTGAGCTGTTTACAGGCTTGGTGCAGAGGACTGCATGGCTGGCATAGAGAACTAGAGAGCTATCATTCAATAGGCACATGAGGTCAGCCTTGGCTAGGGGCATATGTGATAACCTGATCAGGGTTAATCTAAGGAATGAAGTAAAAATTGCAAAAGTCAACACTTAAAAATGAGCAACTTATGTAAGGATGGGGACGACCTCAGCAAATGATTCTGTGGCTTCTCAAGGACAGAAACAAAAATGACATCAGTGAGGAGCATAAAGGAGACTCGCAGACAACTTATAGTCAACCTCACCCACACTATGTCTATGAATGTAGCTGAAAGGCATCTGCCCTTGTCTGACTTTACCCAGTGGAAGGGTTACAAGGCAGAGACAGAGAGACAGAGAGACAGAGATCCAGAAAGGGGAGAGGGAGAGAGAGAGAGAGAGGGGGAGAGAGGGGGAGAGGGAGGGCTAGCGCTCTCTCTGATCACTGCATCACCGGCACAAAATTAGCTGATACTGACTGCAATGAGAAGTGATAAGACCAAATTAATAAAACTTGAAAAAATTGAAGTCAGACTGAAATGATGATGTAAAGTATAGTTTTTTAAAAAATTAATTGATCAAGCATACTTTGATCAAGGTCTCATGTACCTAACATCGTGCTTCTTAAACAAGATTCTGTCTAATGCAGGGATTGTCATTACCTCCAGAGTCCTGACCAAGGACTAGCTCCTTATAAACTCATATAAAGATGCCTAAATTTCACATAGCTTCTCCTGGGGAAATATGAACAAATCCTCCCTACAGGAGGGAATATTCAATTCAGAAGGAATAACTGCACAACATCAAGCCATTAGGACTGAGTTCAACCAACCCCTAAGTGCTGCTTCTCACTGTAATTTACTCTCATATTTTTGGTCTCAAGAATCCTACTTTTAAAATGCACACACACAAAGAAGAGGTAAGTGCTTGGGGAGCTGATTGGAAATAAGAGTGTCGACAAGCATGGGAAAGGGATAAAAGACTGTGTAACCTTTGTGTGCTCATGAAGACAACACATTGTATATATGTATTCAACTGACAAAAATATACAGGAAACAATTAACAGTGAATAAATAGGAAAGTAAAATATACTGAACACCTCACTTATCTGTGAAATAATGTAAAATTACACAAGGTGATTGATTTGTTGCAAAATGTAGCAAATCAATTTTAAAAATAAAAGACAAAATTTTATTTTAAATTGTTATTTCTATTTTATATTGTAGCTGTCAAAATAAAATGGGTTATTGAGAAATTATTGAACTGTTCTATCATTATTTTTGCCTATGTCTGAATAAACCTACTCAATTATCAAAAGATTGTTATCAACATTCATCTTAGTGAAAAAATTTAAAGCATATGTGATAGGAAAATATAAGGGGAAACACTAGAGGAGGAAAGGTTTAAATGGGATGGAAAGGGTAGGAGGGAAGGGGTGAAAAGGAGTGGTCAGGAAAATTTAAAGATGTATATAAAAGCAATATAGAAACATATTACTTTATAAGTATATGATAAAACATCGTTTTTCAAAGCAGAAATGTGCTGTATGGTGGTTAAGTCTGGTTGCAGATGTCAAATGTTGGCAAACACACAAAAGCTGGGTGTGTCATACCTTCCTACAGGTTGTTGCCCATGTAAGTCCTGGAAGCTTCAAAACAAATTGTCACTGCTCTGACTTATCCACAAGAACTACACTAAGACATTACTACTAAAGACAACACATATTCTGGACTCGGAGCATGGAGATAACAAACTGGAATTGAGCTGATTTTTTTCCCAGCTGGCTAGTGTTCATAAAGGCCAGGATGTATCATGCAGGCTGATGGGGAAGAACAATCATTATCTATCCTTCCCCGCATGAACCCTGTTTGCAGTTGTACAGAACTCCCTGGCATAACAGGACTGAAACTACACTAGTCGCATGGGTGTTATAAGGGTTCTAAGAGCTTCTTGATTGGATTTGAACCCTGTTCCATAGGGGAGAAATTCATAAAGCCTATAAATGCACACTATAGGCCCTGTGCAGGGAATCTACTATTTATGTTTTGCTAATTGAACATACAGTTAAGTTGACTTTTAAACTTTTATATTTATACCCACAAACTAGGATGGCTCTTTCTACCTGGCTAAAGAAGCTTCTTTCAGCAATGGGTGGCAGTCACAGCAGTGCCCCTGAACCAGAGAAAATACATGACAGCTGAATGCTTGTCCCTAGATAGATTGCCTATGTCCCACCTCCACCTACACCCCTACCTATTAAACCCAAGGAACATCATGGAAAATAAAATAGAAGAGCTGTGGGAAGGAGACAGGGAGGAGTGTGATACATTACTGTCTTCTGAACATGGCAGGCCTGCTGTAGTCAAGAGCATCTAATATCGGTGGTGGCCAACAGTGGGTCCCTGAAACAAAAATAAAAGCAAATTTATACAGACTAAGCAAGTTGTATGTTTAGAAACATGTATGCATGCATTTATGTATATATGTATGTTTATATGTATAAATGTATGTTTATACATATTTTTGTGTGTACACATATATATACACATATATACATGTATATATGTGTACATATATGCATGCACATATCTATGTATACATGTATGCATATTACAATAAATTATGAAAAGAGAGGTCACAGATTTAAAGGAGAGCAAGAAGGGGTGTATGGGAGGGTTTGGAGAGAGGAAAGACAAGGAGGAGATGATGTAATTATAATCTTTTAAAAAGAAGCAATATTTTTAAAAACTTTAAGAGAAGGAAGGGAGGGATGGAGGAAGGGACCTGAGGTCAGCGGAAGTAGGAAGGAATGACGTAATGTAACTACCTTGGAAGTATGCAAGTATGTAATTGTCAATTAAAATAAAAAACCTACAGGCTGTGTTAGTGGCTTTTACTTCTCAATGGAATAAATAAAACACTCCTAGATGTTAGAGAGCTCAGAGACACACTTGAAGTAGTCCATTACTTTTTATTTAAGCTCTAAATGGCTGTTCTCAGTGATTCTGCCCTTCACTGTTCGCACAGTGCAAGTGTGAGAAATGCTGTTGTGCTCCTCGAAGTAGGGCGTATTATTAACATCTGTAAAGCTGGGAGGAATGTCTTGGGGGAAATTCCATTTCTTCTAGCAGCTCCACCTAGGGTCTTTGGAAAAGCTTCTCTGTCTCATGTTTCAGAGAACACGATATGCCAGTTAGAGCTGGAGGTCACTCACAAAGCCCCTTCCTCTCCTCCTTTCACTTTTTTACATTTTAGCCATCAGCTTGTCAGAAACAAGCTGCTTATAGGTGATGAGAGACTTTATTTTAAAAGATCACTATAATGCAGGAGGGAGCTATTCGGTACAGAAAAAATCTGAAACATAAAACCTTGGAAAGTCTGAAAATCAGAAAAAAAATTGATTGCTCAATTTTAGAAGATGATAAGTTGAATGGATATTTTTCCTGTATAGACTAAAACTATAAAAATACATTATACAAGAATATTTCTACGTGATAGAATGGCAGCCTTTTAAAGAAAGAGTACTGCCAATTTTTATGACATAGGCTTATCATGCTATATTTCACTTAAATGTCCCATGCTGTCAACTATTTTCAGAGTCTAAAACAAGCCAAACTCTTAAAAGCATTAGCTGAAGGCGGAGAAGGTTGAGACAGAGGGATATAAGCAAGAGCAAATGAAAGAAGCTGGTCAAAGAGTACAGGATTTCAGTAAGATAGAAGAAATTCATTTTAGTGTCCTCTTACCTAGCATGGTGACTATTGATATCATGTATTCCAAAATTACTGGAAGTCTAGATTATAAATGTTCTCAATACAAAAATGATACAAGTCCAATGATATGAGCATTGTCTTGATTTAATTAATTCCATATTTTAACATACATTAAAGCATCACATAGAATTCCCTACATGTATATAACTATCACTTGTCAATTGAAAAGAAAAATTATAACACTTCTTATTTACCCACAAGGAATGCACACGATCCTGGAACAAGAAGATGTATCTCTCTCTGCCTTAGTCAGGGTTTCTATTGCTGCAATGAAACACCATGAACAAGAAGCAAGTTGGGGAGAAAATGGTTTATTCAGCTTACACTTCTACATTGCTGTTCATCCTGAAAGCAACTCAGGACAGGAACTCACACAGGGCAAGAACATGGAGGGAGGAGCTGATGTAGAGGCCAAGGAGAGGTGCTGCTTATGGGATTGCTTTCCCTGGCTTTCTCGGCATGCCTTGTTATAGAACCCAGGACTACCAGCACAAGAATAGCACCACTTACCATCCCTTGATTGCTAATTGAGAAAATGCCTTATAGCTGGATCTCATGGAGGCATTTACTCAATGGTGCATCCTTTCTCTGTGATAACTCCAGCTTGTGTCAAGTTGACACACAAAACTAGCCAGTACACTCTCCCACAAGATTGAGCTATCACAGGCTATTGAGCTCATTATCACCAGGAAAAAAAAAAAAACAAAACAAAACAACAACAAAAACTCAAACAAACAAAAACAATACACTGACTTAACCTTTTATTAGCCAAACAGTATTTCATCCAGAATGGGAGAGACAGAAATGATCACAGGCTTTCTGAAACCAGAATTATAAAAAAAAAAAAAAAAAAAAAAAAAAAAAAAAAAAAAAAAAATCAACATAAAAGAATGTTGACAACCTCCAAATGCCCAAAACCCATCAAAAGAACAAACAGGATTCCTCCTTGTATTTAAAAGTGGATACCAAATAGCATAGTCCTGGTGAAGGTGGTACTTAACAATGGGGACTTAACAACTTAGAACTGGGAACTAGTTCCAAGAATTCCCTAATGAAAGAAACTGACTCCTCCCTCAATGAGACAGTTGGGATGATGGAGATGTCTCACAATGGAGGCATTGGTTACTAGTGGTTACTAGTCACACCTTATACTTAGTTATCCATGGCTTGACTGATTCACATAGACAAGCATACAATATATGAGATGCACTCTGGTTTTTAAAAAACCTCATCATCCTTTCCTTCTCAGCTCTCTGCAGCCTACAGTGAGCCTACAGATAATGGAGAAGACTCTCCCAATGCTGCTGTGCAACTATGTGTTAAGTACCACCTTCCTCAGGACTGTGCTATTTGGTATCCACTTTATATAGGAAGAAGAATCCAGTTTGTTCTTTTAGTGACAGCTAGACAATTGGAAGTTGCCAACATTTTCTTATGTGCAGTGATTCTTACAACCTCCATTCTCTGTAGATGCCAAAATATCAGGTACTGGCAAAGCACAGGATGAGCTAGACTTCGTGGATATGTCTGTCCTAATAAGTGAAGCTATCTAATTCCTCTGCGTAGTTATTTTTAAGACATTAATGATGTTAGTAACTTAAACCCATTGATTCCAAATCACACATTAGCACAAGATATATGTGTGAATACTTTCAATCAATAAGGTGTACATCCAAACCTTATATCTGTTCCTGTTATTGACACATCTCTCCAGTCCTGCATTTATAGCCAAGAACCAAATGACAGAAAACACATGGAAGATAATGTAAGATAATGAGAGCAAGTTATCTACCAGTCTTTTCCAGCTTCCCTTTATGGGCAGGACTTAGGAACTGCAAATGAGCAAAGAGTAGGGCTAAGGGGTGTCTGCTTCTATTAGAAGGCATTGATTTACCGTGCCACTCTGAATCAGTTAAACAATGGAAATTTCTAAATCTCTGATGTCTCAGTGAGAGCCTTCAAGCAGAGACACCAACCATGGAAACAGGTTTTCTATTTCCACAGCACCAACCTCAGAGACCAGAGAGGCTTTGTAAAGCAAGCTCTGCTGGGGAAGTGAGGGAAGCTACAGGTGGTGGGAGATACTCCAACCTTTCATTTTCTCACACCCAGTTATGATCTCCCAGAATCTGTCCTATGGACACATTGTGATTATGTCATTACAGCTTGAGTGAAGGAGGCATAGGAGCAGTAGAAAGAGACAAACCTAGGAATTGACAAATGAATAGTTGATGTGGCAAATCATAGGACTGTCTGTTAGTGCTATTTGATTGACTCTGTCAGGACCTGGCTCTATAAACTCCTGCTAAAGGTACAAACAAGAAATGTTTCCTGACTCCATGGTTTTACTTCTATTTCTTGGAATAGTCCATACAAGAGAAAATGCTACTGTTGGACACTTGATCCCTATGTTCAGAATTCTACTGTTCACTGCTTCCAAGAATAGCTTATAAAAATCAGTTTAGACAGGTCTCTCTGGGCTGGTGTCCTGAGCAGACCTTCAGCACAAGCTCTGCAGCCAGTCCCACAACACCCAGAGGAAGTTCCACTCCCAGGTGCTCTGACACGCCTAGGATCAGAGGTGAGGAGGAACCAACATCTGTCCCAACACAGGGAGTAACTGGGACCTGTGGGACCAAGCACACAGGAACTCCACCAGGCCATTGGCTCAGGTTCCCGCTGATCTCTCTGGGCTGGTGTCCTGAGCAGACCTTAGGTGCAAGCTCTGCAGCCAGTCCCACAACACACAGAAGAAGCCCCACTCCCAGGTGCTCTAACAAGCCCAGGACCACAGGATCCCAGAATCACAGGATCCCAAAGACAGCTTGACTCTGAGGAGTTCTGACACAACCAGGATCACAGGAAGGACAGGCTATGGTCAGATTTTAGCAAGGGCAGGTAGCACTAGAGATAACCAGATGGTGGGGGCAAGAGTAAGAAAATAAACAACACAAACCAAGGTCACTTGGCATGATCAGAATTCAATTCTCCTACCATAGCAAGTCCTGGACATACCATTACACCTGAAAAGCAGGATTCAGATATAAAATCACTTCTCATGGTGATGATACAGGACTTTAAGAAAGACATAAATAGCACCCGCAAAGAAATACAGGAGAACAAAGGTAAACAGTTAGAAGCCCTTCAAGAAGAAACACAAAAATCTTGTAAAGAACTACAGGAAAACACAAACAGATGAAGGAAATGAGCAAAAGCATCCAGAATCTAAAAATGGAAATAGAAACAATAAAGAAATCAGAAGGAGAGACAACCCTGGCGATACAAAACCTAGGAAAGAAATCAGAAGTCATAGATGCAAACATCACCAACAGAATACAAGAGATAGAGAATCTCAGGAGCAGAAGACACCATAGAAAAAGTTGACACAACAGTCAAAGAAAATGCAAAAAGCAAAAAGCTCCTAACCCCAAACATCCAGGAAATCCAGGATGCAATGGGAAGACTAAACCTAAGGATAATAGGTATAGAAGAGAGTGAAGAATCCCAATATAATGGGCCAGTAATTATCTTCAACAAGATTATAGAAGAAACTTCCCTAACTTAAAGAAAGAGATGCCCATGAACATACAAGAAGCCTACAGAACTCCAAAGAGACTAGACCAGAAAAGAAATTCCTACTGTCACATAATAATCAAAACGCCAAATGCACTAAACAAAGAAAGAATTTTAAAAGCAGTAAGGGAAAAAAGGCAAGTAACATATAAAGGCAGGCCTATCAGAATTACACCAGACTTCTCACCAGAGACTATGAAAGCTAGAAGATCCAGGGCAGATATCATACAGACCCTACAAGAACACAAATGCCAGCCCAGGCTACTATTCCCAGCAAAACTCTCAATTACCACAGATGGAGAAAGCAAGATATTCCATGATAAAACAAAATTTACACAATATCTTTCTACAAATCCAGTCCTACAAAGGATAATAGATGGAAAACATCAACATAAGGAGCAAAACTACACCCTAGAAGAAGCAAGAAAGTAATCTTTCAACAAATCCACACAAATCTAATTCCACCTCTTACAACAAAAACAACAGGAAGTGACAATTACTTTTTATTAATAGCTTAACATGAAAATTAATATTACAAAAATATCCTAATCAATTGAAATCCAATAATATGAGGAATTACAAATTTGTTGATTTGTCATCCAATGATCTCTCTAATTTGGTAATTGGAGAAATAGGTCCAACATTGTACAATCTATATA
>NW_022196914.1:22579088-22603475 GCF_008632895.1 Mastomys coucha
GATTAAGTGACCATAGGTGCATGGTTCAATTCTGGGTCTTCAATTCGGTTCCATTGATCTACCTGCCTGTCACTATGCCAAGACCATGCAGTTTTTATCACAATTAAGAGCCAAGATTTTAAACTCTACTAAATACAAAACAAACAAACAAAAAGACTTTATATATTTATGTCATTTAAGAAAATACTAGTAGTGATATATTATTTTGAAATATACAGTTAATATGTTTGGAGTTATTTAAAATTCATATTGAGAAAAATGTATTTTCACTATTGCTGAAGACAAGCACCTACGTAAGACTGTTAAATTGATTGTTGTTTTATATCAATCTTGGAAGAACAATTTTCCCTCTCTTGAGCCTCTGAAGGGCTACAATCCCATCTTGACTTGAGACTTCTAGTATATAAAATTAGAAAGACTAAATTTGTCTTGTTTTAAACCACAGGGTGTGTTTGGTAATGCTTCCCACCATCAAAGAAAACTTCAAAAATTGTGTTCCTGCTGCTGTCTCTATTAATATCTCTCTTAGTCAGGGTTTCTATTCCTGCACAAATATCATGACCAAGAAGCATGTTGGGGAGGAAAGGGTTTATTGACCTTACTTCCACATTGCTGTTGAAAGACCCCCAGAAGGAGACCCTCACTCAAATCTCAGGATGGTGCACACCCAAAGAAACACGATAGACCAGCTTGATGCAAAAGCACGAGGCCGCTTTAATGGCGGAGCTCTGGGCCATCTCCCAAACTCTAGCAGGAGATGGGAAGGCAATCCCGAGGCTCTAAAGCTAGGGGTTTATATAGGAAAATGGGTCTAGGGGAACAAAGGAATCGTTGTGGTTACACATGATTGGTTGGTTTAAAAATATATACAGTCTAAAGCAGAAATTTCTTAAAAAGGCAATATATGGTCTTTTTGTGGGTGGTACTAGTCTGAGTCAACAATTTTTTCCTGTTGACCTCATTCCATATCTCAGGGGCCAGATGGTCCATGGCCTGCCCAGGCATGTCCTGCATGCCCAGACATGTCCTTGTTTGCCTAGACATGTTTTTCTTCTATGTTTATAGTTTTAGGTCTTCCTGACCTGCCAGCTTTTATGATATCTAACAACTTACTTGCTCATTCCCAGGCTATGTGAGCCAGTTGTTAATGGATTCTCAGGCCCATAATTTTTCTTTCTAGTCAGCACAGGCCTAAAGTTTTAATTAACCCTTTCACTGTTATCATCAAAGGAAGTCAGGACTGGAACTCAAGCAGGTCAGAAAGCAGGAGCTGATGCAGAGGCCATGGAGAGATATTTCTTACTAGCTTGCTTCTCCTGGATTGCTCAGCCTGCTTTCTTATAGAACCCAAGACTTCCAGCCCAGGGATGGCACCACCCACAAGGGGCAATTGAGAAAATGCCCCACAGCTGGATCTCATGGAGGCACTTCCCCAACTGAAACTCCCTTCTCTGTGATAATTCCAGCCTGTGTCAAGTTGACACACAAAACCAGCCAGTACAATATCTATTTAGATATGATGGCCCCCATATTCATGAGAGTTTAAATGGATGTGTGGTCAACACAATCACATGTTGAAACAACTCCTATCCCTACATTATGATTGTGAATTCACTAACCCCCTTAACTTTTTTTATACGAACTCAATGAGGAAAATGCTTGTCTGTAGATTCCCATTGAAGTAGACAAATGTGTGATCTTAGATAGTTTCAGATTCAGAAAAGAATTTTCAGATGACTATTTTTGTTTCCCAGACTTAAATAGAATAAAAGCTCAGGTTGAAAACACTACCTTGTGAACCCCATGGTGATACAGAATGCCTTATTCCCAGAAATGAAGCTATTTACTTTTGCAAGATGAATACTGTCTTCTAATTAAGTGCATACTCCCATTCCTAATCTGTATTAATTGTGAAGATTGAAGTTAAGCTTTTTGAGGTCAGTTCAAGGTGTACAAGAAAACACTAGATTGCATCCAGTACATGTGCCTCAGAAACACTCAATAAATGCCTTGTTCAACTGAAATCAACTGCATATCTCAATCAAATAATAATACATTTTTTGTTCTCTGTGTATATGCACTAGCTTCATTTACTGATGCTCTGGAAAATGCTACTTTATCTACTCTAAACCAAGGTGACTCAGAAAAGGACAAAGTATCATGAGAATTTAGGAGAAGAAAAATAATTTTTCTAAGAAAACAACTTTACTGAACTCACAGGGTATTTGGCTACAGTTCTATGGTATTGTAATAAGTGGTGTGTGTGTGTGTGTGTGTGTGTGTGTGTGTGTGTGTGTGTGTGTATGCAACCATGTGGCTGGGTAAATTTCTTGAGATTTCTTGAAAGTCACTGTGTCTCCTAGTCTTGCCTATCTCCCCCCAGAGTATCCACCAAAGGTCCTTTCATGAAGAAAAGGCCAAGATACATGGTTCACTAAAGTTTTCAGGTTATCATGAATCCTCTCATCTAGGGGTAACACAATCTTCATCTTCCACTGCATGTGATGGACTTTATGTACACACAAGGAAAGTAGCAAGTAGTCCTGGCTCACTCATGGGAAACATTTCTGCTGTAAAGTTTCCATTTCTGTCAGCATTCTCAAAGGAAGTTTTCCTCTCCCAGGGTTACAAAGTTAGATGCAACTGCTTGACTTGGGAAGCCAATTGGATCATTTGAGGTGTCTCTCAAGAACAAATTGGAATTCTATGCATTTGTCAGCATTGTCCAGAGTGTAATTTATTTAAACCCAGCCTTTTGTCATTGGCAACCTCAACTGGTCCATTCTGTGAGCTTCAAACCCCATGTGTTTTTGCTCATTTTTGGTTTCTTGTGCAAGTAAGTTTTACAATTAGATTTATCATTCTGTAAACTTGAGTTCTGACAATGTCAGGGGCTATGGTTTCAAGCTATGGTTTAAATCCATTGCTGTGAGAACTTAGGGAGAATGATAGAGTTCTGTGTATGGTTATTTTTATATTTATTTTGAACTCCTAGATGTTGAAATGTTTTTTTCACTTCTGGGGCTAAGAAGGGGGAGACATTTGGGTTTGGAATTTCCTTCTCCCACAACCGCCATTTTGGATTTCATCTCACTGTATTTTTGCTTCAGAATTTTTCTTAATTTGCTTTATTATTTTTCTTTGAGGAATAGCTTGGCCTTCCTTAATCTCATAAAAGTAGAAAACAGTTTGGTAGTGGTATGAATTAAGAAGTTATTTGTTGAAGGAATGATGGTCTCTGGAGAGGTTTCAAAGTTTACACAGTGTGGCTACATTTTTCTATTTCTCATATCAGTCCTACCCAGCTTACATAGCAAATGCTTTTTTCAGGTGTGAGCACTGATCTTTGCAAATAGGAATGTTTTGCCAGGCCAATAAGTCCATATGTAAACAGGAAACATAAAGGGAGTTTGATGCAAGATTTGGCTTTTCAGCTTTAAGGTAATGTTGGCAACATAAGCAGACAGAACTGCACAGGAAATTATGGTATGCTAGTACAACCTAAGAATCAGTTTAAGTCAAATCTAGAGAGTTTTTTTTCTTTTAAGTTTTGGAATGCTAATTACTTGTTCAATTCAAATAAGGAAAGAAAGAAGGAAGGAAAGAAGGAAGGAAGGAAGCAAGGAAGGAAGGAAGGAAGCAAGGAAGGAAGGAAGGAAGGAAAGAGAATTTTTATATTACTTTTGTCAACCTTATTGCACTTAAATTAGCAAATACAAGCTGTATTTATTTAAGGTGTGCACAATTGTCATTTATGTATGTATGTAGGGTACACCAATTACTACTATAATAAAATTAGCCAATACAGTCATCGACTGTATTGTTGTCATCAATACAACTGTCATCAAGTGTGATAACATGAGGTTAGTGGAAAAACCTAATATCTTCTTCAGTAGATATCAAGTAAAGAGCATGGTGTTACCCATACTCATTATGCTATAAATTAGAGTCCAAAATCTACATTGTACAAATGGTCCACTACATACCAGCTGCTGTTCAGAACCTCTAGAGTCCTAAGGCCCTATTGGTGAAGACACTACATATTTATATACCAGAACATGGAGAGCTCTAGAACTTACTCATCTGGAAGCTTCACCCTTCTGACTATCGTTTATGGTTCTGGAAGGTGCAATCCATGCTACTGTAGGATAAAAATAATACAATCCATAATAATGACATATCTATGAGATATGCCAGTTGACAGTGGCACAAATGTCATAAGAGTAAAAGTAATCACTTTTTGATTGGATTTAATGAGATTCACCCACACCTAACACTGTTATCAAGGCCAATATCCTGAGACTAGGTAGGTCCTAGGCCTAGGAGAAAATTTACATCATTATTCTGTTAAGAAAGCATAGCAATAAAATGACTAATAATGATATCTGGCTATACCTACAGATCAGCATGTCACTTAATCCTTATCACAGAATCTTCTCATTACAGTAGATGGAAATGAACACAGAGACCCACAACTGGATAATGTGAAGAGAGTACAAGACTATGGCATGTTCAGCTCTAAATAGAATACCTCTATCAAACCCCTCCCCTCAAGGCTTAGAGATATATATAGAGGAGAGGGGCAGAAAGACTGTAAGATCCAGAGATGCTGGATGACTCCAAGGAAATAGCATCTTCCAAGTAAAACAAGGTAAGTGCAAATATGAACTTACAGAGATCACAGCAGCTTCCACAAGACCTGTACAAGATCATGCCAGACCAAATCTCCATACAAAGGAAGGAAAATAGACACTAAATCTCATCCCAAGTGAAGACGTCTTTCACAGTTGTTAGCTGCTATGAGAGGGTAATCAGTTTTCTACAATGGAATATCAGTGGGCATATTAAGCTCACTCCAGTACAAGCACCATGCTCAAAGGATAGTTGACTAATAAGTTAGACTTTATGTTTTTGCTTTCTTTTTTTAAATAGAGAAATAACATGAAATTTGGTAGGTAGGGAGGCAGAAAGGAGGTGGAATTGTAAAGGAAAGGAAAGAATATTGTCAAAGCATATTGTATAAAATTCTCACAGAATAAATAAAAAACATTTTAAATATGATATATACTTTTTTATTATTTTCCAAAATAAACCTATAATGTTAGATACTGTACTGCTGGTTTTGTGTGTCAACTTGACACAGGCTGGAGTTATCACAGAGAAGGGAGCTTCAGTTGGGGAGATGCCTCCATGAGGTCTAGCTGGGGGGCATTTTCTCAATTAGTGATCAAGGGGGTAGGGCCCCTTGTGGGTGGTGCCATCTCTGAGCTGGAAGTTTTGGATTCTATAAGAGAGCAGGCTGAGCAAGCCAGGGAAAGCAAGCCAGTAAAGAACATCACTCCATGGCCTCTGCATCAGCTCCTGCTTCCTGACCTGCTTGAGTTCCAGTCCTGACTTCCTCTGGTGATCAACAGCAATGTGGAAGTAAGCTAAATAAACCCTTTCCTCCCCAACTTGCTTCTTGGTCATGATGTTTGTGCAGGAATAGAAACCCTGACTAAGACAGATACCATTATGGCATTTTTTAGCAAAGCATGTTTCTTCTTCTCCCCAGCCCTTTGCTATCCTTGTTCTGTAGATTCTTTTCCTCTTTTGTGCCTTGCATTCTTGATTTCCCTAACTCCCATCCCTGGCCATCCTTCCTCATTGCTCTCAAAGTCCCTTGTTGTGCTCTGTTGGTTCTTGTTCTAGATTTTTTAGAATAACTCACACTTACACCTGTTTACAACAACATATGCATGTATGTATTACAGGTAGTGTCTGCATATGTAGGAGAACATACAATTTTTTTCCCATCTGAGTTTGGGTCTTGTCACTTAATAGTAATGTTTACCTTATTAATGGTTTCATAGAGAATGTGCATCAGGCTAGAAATCTCGAACTCAACCTCCACTTTTTGTTTTTCCAAACCTTTTACCTGAAGTCCCATCCTCCTTTTCACCTTGATACCTCACATGTATATTCAAAGACCCACCAGGGGGAATGCCAGGTCTTTGGAGGCACTTGGTATGAAGATAGGTCTCTTGGGGAAAATGAGTTGTATGATTTTCTGAGGGTTTCTGTGTTTTACAGGGTACATATACAACAATCTAAAACTGGACTTTGGATATCCTGAGATGATCATGAAGACCATTTTGGAAGATGGAAGGCTTTAGAATAAACTTGGAGGACTGTGCCCAACTAAGTCTTCCAGGATTCAGTCTTAATGGACACTTTGTGTTTATGACTAAGTTGCTTGCAAAGTAGGAGATCTTCAGCTACATCTCCAGGAAACATTGCGTGGTTGCAGCAGTATCTGTTCTCATACCTAGAATCTCCTAGACACCTTTGCAAGCAATCACAGTGTTATACAGCTCACTATGCTGACAGCTGCCCAGGCATCCTCCCCAACCTCAATACTACCTCTTTTTCTTCATCTTCTTCCTCCTTTCTCTCCTTTCTCTTTCTCCTGCTGCATCCCCTATCCATCCTCTTCCTCATCCCATTCTTTCTCCTTTCCCTCATTTTCTCTCCTTTGCTTCTCTTTCCTATCACCTCATCAGCATTCTCCTTTGTCATCTCCATTTTTCTCTCCTTCTTCATCTTCTCTCATCTCTGAAAGACTTAATTCCTTCCCAGATTTTAATGACACTGAGAAAGATTTTGATAACCTAAGGATGATCTGAGGATGATTTAAATGCACCACTACCCAGCATCCAACATGGAGACACAGTAAAATGCCATATGTGGCTAGGCTAGGGAAAGATAAGAATTCTGAACATATTCTGTATGGGTGTAGCTTTTAAACTTTAACAATGCTGAGGGAAAGCTTAAGTCAAACCATTGTAATCCAGGGCCCAACTCAACTGCATTGCCAAATGATTTGCTAAAGAAATACATATTTCCTTGAGTTTCTGAAATTTGAGTCTCATGTTACCTTTTCCACCATTGATATCACATTATCACATGAGCACGTTTTAAGGAAGTCATATTCTTCAGAAGCACAATAAAAATGGACTTTCTTAGTTCTCCCAAGTCCCCAGCACTCATCATAAATACTTCTTTTCTTTAATTAGATGTTTTTCTTTATTTACAATATCTCCTTTCTCAGGTTCCCCTCCAAAAAAAAAAAAAAAAAGAAAGAAAGAAAGAAAAGAAAAGAAGAGAAAAGAAAAAAACTAAAACTAAAACAAACCCATGTTCCCTTCCCCTTCCCCCTGCTCACCACCTACCTGCTCCTGCTTACTGGTCATGGTATTCCCCTACACTGAGGCAGAGAACCTTCACACGGCCAAGGGCCTCTCCTATTGATGACTGACTTTGCCATCTTCTGCTACACACATGCTGCTGGAGCCATGAGTCCCACTATGTGTAATCTTTGGTTGGAATTTTAGTCCCTGGGAGCTCTGAGGGTACTAGTTAGTTCATATTGTTGTTCGTCCTAAGGGACTGCAAATCCTTCAGCTCCTTGGGTTCTTTCTCTAGCTCCTTCATTGGGGACCCTGTACTCAGTCCAATGGTTGGCTGTGAGCCTCTACTTCTGTATTAGTCAGGTACTGTCAGAGCCTCTCAGGAGAGAACTATATCAGGCTTCTGTCATCCAGCACTTGCTGGTATCCACAATAGTGTCTAGATTTGACAATTGAATATGGGAAGTATTCCCAGGTGGAACAGTCTCTGGATTGTCCTTCCTTTAGTCTCTGCTCCATAGTTAGTCTCTACAACTCCTTCTATGGGTATTTTGTTCACCCTTTTAAGAAGGAACGAAGTATCCACACTTTGGTCTTGCTCCTTCTTGAGTTTCTTGTGGTTTGTTGTTTGTACCATTCCTATTTTCTTGTAGAAAGCTCAAGTCCAAATGGATCAAGGACCTCCACATAAAACCAGATACACAGAAACTAATAGAAAAGAAAGTGTGAAGAACCTTGAGCACATAGGTACAGGGGAAATTTTCCTGAACAGAACACCAATAGCTTATGCTCTAAGATCAAGAATTGACAAATGGGACCTCATGAAATTTCAAAGCTTCTGTAAGGCAAAGGGCACTGTCAATATGATTAAAAGGCAACCAACAAATTGGGAAAAGATCTTTACCAATCCTATATCTGATAGAGGGCTAATATCAAATATATACAAAGAACTCAAGAAGTTAGACTCCAGAGAATGAAATAACCCTATTAAAAAACAGGGTACAGAGCTAAACAAAGAATTCTCAACTGACAAATACCAAATGACTGAGAAGCACCTAAAGAAATGTTCGACATCCTTAGTCATCAGGGAAATACAAATCAAAACAACCCTGAGATTCCACCTCACACCTGTCAGAATGGCTAGGATAAAAACTCAAGTGACAGCAGATGCTGGAGAGGTTGTACAGCAGATGAACACTTCTTCATTGCTGGTGGAATTGCAAGCTGGTACAACCACTCTGGAAATCAGTTTGGCGGTTCCTCTGGAAATTGAACATAGTACTACCAGACGACCCAGCTATACCACTCCTGGGCATATACTCAGAAGATGCTCCAATATGTAATAAGGACACATGCTCCACTATGTTCATAGCAGCCTTATTTATAATAGCCAGAAACTGGAAACAGCCCAGATGTCCCTCAACAGAAGAATGGATACAGAAAATGTGGTACATTTACACAATGGAGTACCACTCAGCTATTAAAACAATGGATTTATGAAATTCTTGGGGAAATGGATGGATCTGGAGAATATCATCCTGAGTGAGATAACCCAGTCACAAAAGAACACACATGGTATGCATTCTCTGATAAGTGGATATTAGCCCAGAAGATCAGAATACATAAATACTTCTTGTGGTAGTACACTGACTCTGCTAATGATCAAGGACCTTTTCAAGTTCAGAACTGAGCTTTCCACAAAACTCCTAAGTCACAGCCCAGTTTGTGCAACAGGTCTAAGATTTTCTTTTAGCTGTAAAAAGCTCAGGAAAGGCTCACGTTATGTGTATTTGCTTTATAACTATCTGCTAATCAACTTGTTATTGATTACTCTTGTTGAGGGTAACAAGTTATCATTAGCTCACTTAGTAAGCTCATAGTTTTCTAAAACATTGTATGGGTAAGCCTTTGAGAGGCAATTGCCTTCTCTTTTTCTCTAATAAGTCTTAATACACTTAGCCAGCATAATATGTGGACAGAGCTGCTAACATCTCAGGAAGCCAGGTGACCTAGTGTGCAAACTCTGCAAGCTTCCTCTACAAGCATTCTCTTGTTCCACTTAGCACCAAGTTTGCAGATTGCTTTTGAGATGGGTCAGCCAAGGTTCAAATGTCTTCTCTCCCAGGGAAGCTGTTCTCTTCCTTGGAAATACCTTCAAATTGTGGTGTATCATTACTTCCTGTGTAGATAATATGCCCTTACCTATCTCCTGTCTCTGTGTTAGCCATGTGCTTGATGGACATCTCAGGCTCAGGGTGACAGTCTAAGATAAGAGTGTTAAAAATAACCCTCCAGTATCCTCCTTTGTTATTAGTATGCACAATGACTTGATCGCAGGTCAAAATTTAAACACTCAAATATTTTCCTCCAACAGACTGAGTTGTTTATTTTTAAAATATTTATTTTTATTTCATATATATGAGTGTGTTGTATACTGTGAGCATGCCTGGTACCCTCCAATAGCAGAAGAAGATGCTGGATTCCTTGGAACTGGAGTAAAACCTACTTGTGAATTGCCATGTGGGTACTAGGAACCCAATCTATGTCCCTCACAAGAACAGCAAGTGCTTTCAACCACCAAGTCACCTCCCCAGCTCCAGAGCTAACTTTTAGCATCACTGGATGATAATTTTAAAAATTTACTGCACTAGCCATTGCTTCAGGCTTTGCATGGATTTAAATTAGGCAGTGATAGAGATTGGGAATTGCTAAACCAAGTCCTTTCTAGTATCTCAGTATGTAGCTGTGTCCTGACCAGCAGCCAGCAGGCCTTGCCTCCATGGTTCTCAGCATTCAGCTTTGGCTTCTTTTCCTCCTCCCTTGTCCAATGAATGTATCCCATTTAGGGTTGAGGGTTGCAAAGTATCTCACGTTCTCTGAACATTTTCTAGTTGTGGATCTCTCAGTACTTACTTACCATATACTGCAAGGAGACGCTTCTCTGGTGAGGTTTGAGTAGTGCTCTAATTTATGGATAGAGCAGGAAGTCATTAGGAATTACTTTATTGGTATGTTCCATTAGCATATTCATAGTATAGATTTTGCCCTAGGGACTTTTTCAATGTCAGGTCTAGATTCCATCCCATGTAGTGGATTTAAATCCAATCAAAAAGTGGTTGGATAGCATGTAACATTTATGTCACTATCACACCTGTGTGTCTTGCAGGCAGATCACAGTTGTAGGGTTTCAAGGTTTATATCTGGATGGTTTTGATTCCTTTTCTCTTCTAATAGCATACAAAGTACCTTCCAGTACCATGAATATTGGTCAGTAAGGGTGAAGGTGCTGGTGAGACACCAGCTCAATTTCTCCATGTTCAATGACTCAAGTGAGTTGTGTCTTCAGCAATATAGCCTTCCTGTCAGGTTACATTGAATAATAAATAGCCTTAGGGATACCTTGCATTGTTTGAGAAGTCTGTGGGACTCATTTGGCCAATGACTCAATAGCACATAACCAATTCCTGGCACTGGAGGTTTTACCTGGTGGCATAAGATATCTAAATGGGGCATTGTCTCCTCTAATATTTGGTGACTTCATTTAGATTTCTTTTATATACATACATTTAAGGAGGTTTCTAGAGTAGTAGGTTTCAGTATGGTTTTTCAAAACAACTTTAGAGTTAGTTGTCAATTCCCGCATTCCTATTTGACTCTGTTCTTGCCTTCCCTCCCTGTTGAATTCTCTTCTCCTTTTCCATTCATCTCTTCATGACACTGTACTCTGTTTCCCCTTCCTTGCATACTTGGAGTGTGGTTAATTGTCTTCATCTTCATTGATGCACATTCTGGATTTTGTATTTCCAAGTTTTCTCTTTGACTTCCAAATTGTAAAAGAACATTCTTATACATTATTTCTAATTTGTTCATCCCCTAAAATATAGATACAGAGACCAAGTAGCTTTTTCTGAATTTTTGTAAACAAAGTATTGCACTATATTTACTCCAGCAACATTCACAGACTCAATGAAATCCTTCTAAGTCATTTAAAGACTGTAACATTGCCAGGCAGTGGTGGTGCACACCTTTAATCCCAGCACTTGGGAGTCAGAGGCAGGCGGATTTCTGAGTTTGAGGCCAGCCTGGTCTACAGAATGAGCTCCAGAGAAACCTTGTCTCGAAAAACCAAAAAAAAAAAAAAAAAAAAAAAAAAAAAAAAGGAAGAAAGAAAGAAAGAAAGAAAAAGACTGTAACATTAACAAAACTGCTTGCAAAATGCTTCTATTTTATTTTGAACTCTATATCAGAGGTGCCTGACATGTAAGAAGAGCAAATAGTGATGTTATTGGAGGTCATGTGACATCAAAGCAGAGTGGTACCAAACACATTTTCTCTGTATACTCAGGATTTGTGGGGTTTGAGGATATCTTTATGTTGGAATAGTCTTTCAGCTTCCTTCTTTGGTAAGGAGTATGAAGTATTGTATCACATGAAAGGATGGACAAATGAAATTTGCAGAGTACTAAGTTCCTACCACTGCCTCTGGTCCACAGTGCATTCCTTCTGTTTCTTTGCATATGAACAAGTTCAGAGTTATACTTCTCAAAGAAGAGAATCATGTGAAGCAGCTCCAATATTTACAACAGAAGATACAGATATTAAACCATATGGTTGTAAGATTTTATAAAAATCTTTGCTATTGAGTGACTTCCCTAGGGGATGGGAAGCTTTGTAACCTCAGCCATAAAAATGAATGTTATAGACCAAAACATACATCTTGGCAGAGAATAAACCTTGGGTTTCACATACTTTGTTGAAGCAATGTTCTCAACATTCCAGTGACTGCATTTTTAAAATTCCATTAATGAGAATTTTACCTCAAAATATAACTAAGTATTATTTCTAGCAGCCCCCTTCCCACAAAGAGCTTTTTCTAGCTATGAAAACTGAGGTCTTATTTTTAAAATAATAAATGGATACACAAGAGAATGACTCCTATACCAGTGAGGAGTTGCTGTGGAGAAGTGCCATAAACAGAATTTCTTGAAGGAGGAGAGAATGTGAAATACTAAAAGCTAAGATGCGCAGGCAAGGAGTGGGGACATCATCAGATAGGAAAACATAAACAGAAAATTCACAGATGTCACCTTTTAAAAATAGTGTTACTCAAAAGTAAATTGCAAGCTTAAATTGTCATATTTATCATCTTATTTGATGTAAAAATATGCATAAATATTTAGGTTTAATTTTCCTACAAATATTAATGAGCACCTTTAAATATTCCATTCTCCCCCAGTCTGCTTAAAGAATGTGGTCTCTAAACAGAGACTCTCTGATTTTATTATCAGCATATTTGATTCCATGCTTTATTTTTATATTCCACAGCTTTGTCAAGAGTAAAAAAATATATTTTGGAACCACACAAAATATAACCCAAGAAGCATCTCTCTTAGAAATAAAAAGAGTTCTGTTTCATTCCAAGTAATAGATCACCTCTGAACACACCATTTGACAGACAAGTCTACTGGGCATCAGGTATTAGTAAAAGCCCTGCAGAGAAAGCATGGAGGTGAGATGTTGAAATAGATCTGTCTGGAAGGCATTTGTAGAGCCAGCAGTTGATAAAAGAGACTCCTTGTTTATGCACAAGCACTCTTTTAATGGGTACCAGAATGGTTTTCATACCTCAGTCCACATCACGTTGGTCTTGCCCAGCACACCATCTTTGCTCTCAGTGTGTAAGTGGTTTTGCTTTGTTTTGTTTTGTTTTGTTTTTCCTTGGGATGCATCCCTTTCTCAGTCCTAGGGCTCCTGGCAACTCACTGAACCTTTGCACACAGCACCCTGGCTTTTATACTTTCCTCTCCCTCTTCCCCCTCCCAGCCCAGAATCTCCCCCACCCACTCTTGGTGTCCTTCAGCACCCTTTGCTCGCATGCCAGTTCTCATTCTTGGAACCATTTCACAATTAATATACAACCTTACCCACCCCCAATCCCCTTTATAGAGTCTCTTGGGGAAAAAAAAAAACATTCTACAAAGCTTTCCAGGCCAAATGCATTGCACTGTAGCTCTCCTTTGTAATAGTTTATACTCTTTGGCTGAAATGGTCAGGGAGGCATGAATAATGCTTTTTCTCTCATGCCCTAGGAACATTTAAGGTGCCGTGTAATTCATGCAAAATTACCATGGGAGAATTCTCTCTCCTGAGCTGTTTTTGTCCTGTACCCCTGGGGACATGTCAGTTCCAAGAATGGCCCTATAACCACACAATTCTACCATCAATCCCCTCTTTAGAAATACCTGCTTTATTGACTTTTCTAAAACTAGCAGGCTTTTATTATTTTTCCCTCTCAAGTAAAATCTCCAAGCACAGAGGTTAATGGTAGGAGCTTCTCATTGATTCCACAGGGCTTGTGTGAGACAAATGCACAAGGAGAGTCCATGGGCATTAATGAGAAGACTTTACGTCTGGCCCTTTATTCCACAATTAAACATTTTCTAAGAGTTTTGTCTACTGAATTTTTGTCTTATAATTCTTCCTTTAAATGAAGCTGGATTCACCCTATATAGGCAATTATCACAGCATCTCTTTCCTTTGTCAGAAAGGCTCTGGGAAGAATGAAATGAAAAATAGAAGCTCTTGGTGTTTTAATTAGAAGTATAAGCCATTCATATTCTTCTTACACAGAGGGACTAGAAGAACAAAAAAAATGTTTGCTCTAGTCTACAATGCCGAAAAATTTCAGTTTAAGGTATCCCCAAACCACACACTGATCTTGTGGTAATCCTATTCTGTAAACCTGGAAATGTTTTATAAATGGATTCTAAAATGTTAAATGATGAATGAAGTGTTCCTGTCTTCTCAGCCATTTTTCCTTTCTGGACGAGAACAAATCTTTCTATGCAAAAGGCACAGTTATTAGAGAAAAGAGAAGTTAGGCCCACCGCATCTCTAGAAGTCTACTGTCTCCTCATTATTAATGGTCTGCTGAGTTGGTGTTATGTTGCACTGATAACGTTATTGAGACTGGGTAATTTATAAATAATAGAGGTATATTAATCTCATGACTTTTAAAAGCAAAGACTACGGCGTGCCACCAGGGAAAGTCTTCTTGGTTCTTGAGGCAGAGGGCATCGCCTGGGGAGATAGAGTGAGTGTGTTAGGTTAGGTCTCTTCCTCTTCCAATAAAATATGAATGTCACTATGTGAAGTCTCACTCTGAAGAATGTGCAGAGTCTTATGTATCTCCTATGCTGGCTAGATTTGTGTCAACTTGACAAACTGGAGCCATCTGAGAGGGAAGACCCTCAATTGAGAAACCTCCATAGGTTTGGGCTATAGGCAACCCTACAGGATGTTTTCTTAATTAATGATTGATGGAGTAGGCTCCAGTCCATTATGGGTGGTGTCACCATTGGTCTGGTGGTTCTGGATGCTAGAAGAAAACAGACTGAGCAAGCCATGGGGAGCAGGCCAGTAAGCAGCACTCCCCCTTGGCTTTGCATTAGCTACTGCCTCCACATTCTGCCTTGGCCTCCCTCAGTCAACTGTGATTTAGTGTATATGTAAGCCAAATAAACATTTCCTCCCAAGTTGCTTTTGGCTGTTCTGGCACATCACAACAGTAGTAGCCTAAGACACCTCCCAAAGGTCCATCTTTCAAACATTGCCAACATAAGACTCCAGGGATTAAGTTTCCAGTGTAAGAAACAGGCACACATCCAAACCATAGCAGTCCCACTCTGTTCCTCTAAGTCCCAGGACATCTAGCCAGAAGCACAATCTAGATTATCGGGACACTGTTAGCTACTGACCTCTGGATAACATTATCTATGCATTACAGACTTTAAGAACTGTTCCGTCACTGTCCTCTCTGCTTCCTTTTCTATTATCTAATGACAATGTCATATAAAGAGGGCACTCAGAACTCCTGCTCTAACACTTTAGCTTCTTAATTCTAATAACCTTTCTGTCTACATTATGTTAATAATCATGGCCTGGATATTGTTATCATCAATCAAAAGCATTTGTCCTAACATTCATTCCTCTTAAGAATAAAATACCTCCCTTGATTTCCTAGCTATTGGTCAGACACTGTCTGACCCAAACCCCTTCTTTTGTTTTTCTTTTTTCTTTTAGTTATTTATTGGTTATTTTGTTCAATTACATTTCAAATTGAGGATGCTCCCCCACCCATCTGCCCACTCCTGCCCCCCCACCATCCTAGCATTCCCCTGCACTGGGGCATCAAGCCTACACAGGACCAAGGTCCTCCCCTTCTTGATACAGATGGAGATGCTTGGTGTCAACCATAGGACTGAGCAGGGGGACCCCACTGGAGGAGTTAGGGGAAGGACTGAAGGGGTTTGCAACCTCATAGGAAGAACAACAATATCAACCAACAAGACCCCCTCTGATACATATGTAGTTGAAGCCATGGGTCCCTCCATGTATATTCTTTGGTTGGTGATTTAGTCCTTGGGATCTCTGACAGGTCTGTATAGTTGATATTATTGTACTTCCTATGGGGTTGCAATCCACTTCAGCTCCTTCTGTCCTTCCTCTAACTCTTCCATTGGGGTTTCTGAGCTTAGTCCAATAGTTAGCTTTGAGTATCTGCATCTATCATAGTCAGGTGCTGGCATAGCCTCTCAGAGGACAGCCATACTAGGCTTCTGTCTGCAAGCACTTCTTGGCATCAGCAATAGTGTCATGGTTTGATGTCTGCAGATAGGATGGATCACAAGGTAGGGAAGTCACTGAATGGCCTTTCCTTAAGTCTCTGTTCCATTTTTGGTGCCTGCATTTACTTTGGACAGGGACAATTCTGGGTTAAAAATTTCTGACACTGTCCATTATCCCTAGCCCATCATTGTGATGTAACATCTACTTGTCTGCTGTAAATGTTCTCACTGATTAGTCTATTGTTCAAATTCATAATCCTACTAGACTTGGGCAGTGGATGTTCTTTTTTTATTAGATATTTTATTTATTACATTTCAAATGTTATCCCCTTTCCTGGTTTCCCCTCTGGGAAAAAAAAAAACCCTATTCTCTCCTGCATCCCCCTGCCTACCAACCCACCTTCTCCTTCTTCCTGGCCCTGGCATTCCCTTACACTGGAGCTTAAAACCTTCATAGAACCAAGGGGCTCCCCTCCCATTGATGACCAACAAGGCCATCCTCTGCTACATATGCAGCCTGACCCATGAGTCCCACCATGTGTACTCTTTGGTTGGTGGTTTAGTCCCTGGGAGTTCTAGGGGTACTGGCTAGTTCATATTGTTGTTCCTCCTATGAAGCTGCAAACTCCTTCAGATCCTTGGGTCCTTTCTCTAGCTCCTTCATTGGGGACCCTGTGCTCAGCCCAATGGATGGCTGCGAGCCTCTACTTCTGAATTAGTTGGGAACTGGCAGAGCCTCTCAGGAGACAGCTGTATCAGGCTCCTGTCATCCAGTAATTGCTGGCATCCACAATGGTGTCTGGGTTTGATGATTGTATGTGGGAAGGATTCCCAGGTGGAGCAGACTCTGGATTGTCCTTCCTTCAGTCTCTGCTCCATACTTTGTCTCTGCAACTCCTTCCATGGATATTTTGTTCCCCCTTTGAAGAAGGAACGAAGTATCCACAATTTGGTCTTCCTTCTTCTTGAATTTCTTGTGGTTTGTCAATTGTATCTTGGGTATTCTGAGCTTCTAGACTTATATCCACTCATCAGTGAGTGCATAGCATGTATGTTCTTTTGTGATTGGGTTACCTCACTCAGGATGGCATTCTCTTCTAAGATACATTACAAGAAAATGACAGGATATGTGTGTGTATCTACAGACTCACTAAGTTTTCCTGTCTCTTCTGTGGTACCTCTATATATGAGCTCTATTTAGGCTTCCTTGATTTCATTTGGGATCAGAATAGATTATTATGAAACCAGCCTTACCCCTTAAACCAGGATCAATGAGCTGGTGGCTGGATTTCTTATCCAGAACATTATATGAATGTGAAAAATAAGACATTCATAAAAGACTGCTGAACTCCCCAATGCACCTGAGTTGTGGAGAGGTGATCCAATGCTGTGACATTCACAGAACTGTTTTCCTGCGGCATTCCTTTAGAAAGACTGGCAAATTCCAAACTTCCAAACAAGTTTCCCTAACACATGGGCCTTATTAGAGGCCTCCATTTTCTTTGGCAGGAAGACAAGTTGCATTTAAATCCTAATGCGAGCTGTTTTCCATAATGCATGCTGAATGGGCTTCACCCACGTGTTGGAATGACATCAGCCGTTCCCAGCCCCATGCTACAAAGGTTCCAAATTATTGAGTGCGAGAAAGATGAAAAGAGTGGGATTGTTATACACAGGAAAACGTAGACAAATTCACTGACTCCAGCTAGCAGATGACTTGTGTATTTGCCTCCAATCAAGTAAAATCCTTTTAAAAAATCTCCAGTCACAGCTCAAGAGTTTATTCACTATTTTCAATTGATAGGAAGATAAAGTTCTGGGAACATGTTGCTGTCAATTGGTTCCTGAGCAACATTGTGCTAATCTCTGCTACTTTCTGCATTTGCTCAGTGACCCCAGAAGTGTGCACCACACAGGAAACAAGACAAGAGCCAAACACCCTCTCCTGGATTCTCGCCAAACACAAAAGTTTCACAGACCTTAATCATCCAGCTCACACAAAGGCACATGGTCTATTGAAAAGAAAGGTTAACATCGTGGCATCTCAATACTTTAAAATGTGATTTTAAAAGAGTTTATGAAATGAAATGCCCCCCAGTGTTCTTTCACTGGCAACATCTGGCTGTTTTCTGGCCCTTGAATGGGATGGGACTTCTAGTGCCTGACCCCAGGAAGCAGGAAACCAAGATTCTGAACCTGTTGCTGACAGGGAAGAAGATAAATGCACCAGGATGCAGCCATACTATCTATGAGAAATAGTCATGTAAAAAATACCTAGGCTTGATGAAGTGCAAAGGTTCCTTCTTTTCTGCATGCCACTACAGCAGAGAGAATTTTTAAAGATTTCTAATGGGAAAGAAAAACATGTGGAGTTTTTAACATTTTCTGTCTGGAAAGAGAAGTACATTGAGGGTTACAAAGCTTGGTTTGAAATTGAGTCTCAGCTGTGGGCTCAGTAAGCTGCAAAGTTCTAAGCTTCTCAAGTCTAAAGTCTCTCCATCTAATTAGGGAGGATGGGGACATGGGATCATCTTTTTGGTCAATGCGCTACTAACTTGCTGAATCCTGACAGTGCTGTTAGCTTTTTTCATTGTTGTAAAAGGGGGTAGCCTGACACAAGCAACTTAAAACTGAGTTTGTTTTGGCTCACAGTTACTGGGTGAAGTCCATCCTGCTGGAGGAATCTGGGTGGCAAAGGTTTGAAGCACCTGGTCACATTATAGTCACATTTAGGAAGGAGAGAGCATTAAATGCTCACCTTTTTTTTTTAAACAGTCCAGATGTTGCCCCTCTCCCATAGTTCCTCATCCTATTTCTTCTCCTCCCTGTATCCGAGAGGATGTCACCTCCCCACCAGACCTCCCCACTCCCTGGCACCTCAAGTCTCAAAGGTTAGGTGCTTCTTCTCTTACTGAGGCCAGACTAGGAAGTCCTCTGTTATATATGTGTCAGGGGCCTCAGACCAGCTAGTATATGCTGCCTGGTTGGTGGCTCAGTGTCTGAGAAATCTCAGGGGTCTGGGTTAGTTGAGGCTGCTGATCTTCCTATGGGGTCACCCTCCTCTTCAGCTTCTTCCAGCCCTTCCTAATTCAACCACAGGGGTTCCGGACTTTAGTCCATTGGCTGTGTTTAAGTATCTGCATCTGTCTCAGTCAGCTTTGCTTGTCGGTCCTCTCAGAGGACCACCATGCTAGGTTCCTGTCTGTAAGCACACCATAGCATCAGTATTAGTGTCAGGCCTTGGGGCCTCCCCTTGAGAGTGCTTCTTCTCTCTAGGCTCCACTTTACTAGGCAGTTCAGGCTAACGAACAGGAAATAGCGCGCCAACTGCTTTAGGGTGTGTTTTCCTACCCAGTTAAAATAATCCAGATAATCCCTCAGAAGCTTACTCCAAGGCTTGTCCCCCACTAGTTTTGGAGCCTATGAATTTAACAATCAATGTTAACTATCACACAATGTGTTCTATATGACTGGGTAAAGTAATTTTATTTTTGCGTTGTTAACATAAAGGCACAAGGACATGCATGATAACCACTCTTACTTTGTTATGGCCAAAGTCTACACCTTCCAAATTCTCATTCAAAGCTATAACTCTCATCATTTCTCTATTTAGAGAATGAAATTCTGAGATTACTAATGTCAAATGAAATTACTAAGAATTAACAGCACTGACCCTGACCTCATGAGTTACCCTTTCAGTAAGAGGTAAAAATGATGACACATTCTCTTTCTCTCTCTTCTCTCCTCTCTCCCTCCCTCTTTCTCTCTCTTTCTGAAGGTAAATATCAAGGACAGTGCTCTCCTCAGACTCAGACCCTGACAGTCCTTTGATCTTCACTGCTCAGTCTTAAGAAGTATTTTTAAAAACAGACTTCTGTTGTTTATATCACCTAGCTAATGCATTTTGTTATGACAGCCTGAGCATATTAACATATACTTACATTTTTAGAAACTATTAAAACTCAACCCCTGGTCTTATATCCTTGGTTCAAATATTATTAGATCCAGGGTCTGTCTGGACTCAGGCCAATTATATATGACTAACACTTTGGATTTAATCTTTTGGGAAAATAAAGAAAACTTAGGCTTTTCTTTGCTTCTAAGAAGTAATATAATTTTCTTAGTGAGCTCAAATGTTCAGTTGACTTTCAATTAAGGGCATCAAACTATCCATTGGGAAGAAAGATATACTTTTCACCAAATGGTTTTCTGAAAGAAGAGACAATCTACAAAATGGGAGAAAATATTTGCAAGCTATACATCTGGAAAAGGGTTAACATATGAAATATGTAAGTAACTCAAACAACTCAAGAGTTTAAAAAAACAGAAGGTCATATTTAGAAAATGCAAAAAGGAACTGACTAGATATTCTCCAAAGGAGAACAGGCACATGGACAGCAGGTGTATCAACCACGCTCAGTATGGTTGATTATCAGGGAAATGTCACTTGATACACATGAGAAGGGCTTATCTCAAAAGGGAACTTGGGGAAAAATGTGGAGAAATGGTAAGGCTTGTTCAAGTTTGGTGGAAATGAAAATCAATGTAAATTTCCTTTTAAAAGTATCAGAATTACTGTATGATCTGGCAATCCTATAGTATTTATATATTTTGAAATAAATATGTAATCATTTATGCATAGACAAAAGAAGCCTCTAACCTTGATCAAAGAAACCTTTTCTTACAATGAATAGTTGAGGATGGAGAGAGACTATGGCTCCTACAGATACAGAAAATAAACAACACTCTGTGCCCATTCCAAAAAAAATTTACAATACCCATGCTGTGACTTAGGGAACGTTTTTTAGAAAGGGAAGTATGTAAGAGCTAAAGAATGGGTGATGGGCTACCTAACATGGCTGTCTAGACTCAATACAATGATTGCAATAACTTACTCATAACAACTAACTGTAGTTACCTATAGTGGGCTCACAAGAGTCCTACCCTTAGTCAAGGAAGTAGGCTGGGCTCCCACCTTTGCTTCTGATCTATTGGCTACTGATAGATTCTGGAAGACAAAAATTGCTGTCTCTAGTTGTATGCTCGCTACTGAGTCTACCAGGGTCCAACACATAATTCCAAACCCTAGTAAATCTCAGTAGGTCACAAAGCAAAAGTGGTATATGAAAGTATAGAGAGATTTTTGGGAAGGAAGGAGTGGTGTTGAACTGGAGGAATTCCAATGAGTACATCTGTGAAACTGTCGAACACCAAATTTGATGGATATAAATAAAATCAGGACACTAAAGAGCTATCTTTGATGCTGTGTTTACAAGAATGTGACACACTGGCTAAGATCTGGAACCAATCTAATGTCTAGAGATAGATGAATATGTAAGGAAATGTGGCATATTGACAAAGTGGGATACAGTCATAAAAAATGGAAGCCTGCCATGTTTAACAACATGGCAGATTTTTTTTTTTAAAGAATCAAGTCAGAGGCAGAAAGCCAAATATAGTATGATCTCATTCATATGTGAAACAAAGAGATTGGTTCTGTAAAGGTGGAGAAGGAATGAAGGGTTTCCAGGGAGGGAGATGCTAAGTGGATGCTGGTCAAAGGATGCAAAGTCTCAGTTAGGAATAAGTGTGATGATGTATGACAATATATTTTGTTCTTGAGAAACACCAGAGTAATTTTCACCAAAAGCTGACAATAATGCATGGTAATGCACATACTTTAGCTAAGTTAACTAGATTTACTCAAAGTACAATGTGTCCATATATACACAATATAAAAATATTATATATAAGCCTGATATAGCTATCTCCTAAGAGGCTCCAATAGTGCCTGACAAATACAGAGGTAGATGCTCTCAGTCAAACATTGGACTGAGCACAAGGTCCCCAATGGAGGAGCTAGAGAAAAGACCCAAGGAGCTGAAGGGATTTGCAGCCATATAGGAGGAACAACAATACGAACCAACCAGTACCCCAAGAGCTCCTAGGGACTAAATCACCAACCAAGGAGTATACATAGAAGGCTGTATACTCCATGGCTCCAGCTGCATATGTAGCAGAGGATGACTTTGTTGGACAACAACAGAAGGAGAGGCCCTTGGTCCTGAGAAGCCTCGATGCCCCAGTGTAGGAGAATGCTAGTACAGGGAAGTGGGAGTGGGTTGGTTGGTGAACAGGGGGACAGGGGATGGGATAGGGTTTTTCGCAGGAGAAACCAGGAAAGGGGATAACATTTGAAATGTAAATAAAGAAAATATTTGATAAAAAAAGAAAATATCCAATAAAATATTATATATGATAAATGCTTATAGGCTTATCAATTTGCAATTTTAAAATAACATTTTAAACTTTTAAATATATATAACAAATATCTATTAGGATTTCTTTAGAAAATCAATCTCATGAAAGTAGACATGTAGCTTTCATTTTTTGTATTGATACAAGGTATACTCAGTATATTTGCAAATAAGTATTCTCATGTGACCTAAAACTGTCCATGTTCTATGACCACAGTGTACAACACTAGAGAGGTCACCTTTATCCATTCTACAGCTAAATCTCTGAACACTAATTGGAGGAATCATTGCTTGACTGCAGAGACTCTCCTAACAGTTTTTATTATACCTAGCAGAAGAGAGAAAATGTGAAACTAAGACCAAGGGGGTGGAAGGGCCAGAGTACAAAAATGTAAAGGTATCAGCTGTGAAAGCCTAGTAACTAATTTAGTAAACTTTCTAGATAGTAATCTAAGAGAATATGAAAGGACGTCTTTATAAAAGAGTATTTCTTATTTAGTCTTTAGGGATTTTGTACAATATATTTTGATTATATTCATTTCTATCCCTAAACTTATCACAGATCTTTTCCCTCCTCCTCCTTTACCTCTCTACCCACCAAACTTTATTCATTCTTCCTTCCTACATCTGTCCTTCCCTCCCTCCCCCTCTTCCTCTTCCCCTCTTAAAATCTAATTCCTAGAGTGTGGTTAGTGTTGACCAACTACTCTAGACCATGAGACCCTTCCCTTGAATATAGTCAAGGGTGTGACTCCATTGAAGAAAACTGACTTTCTCCTGTTCAACTGTAATCAAATGCTGATACATCCTTCAGTAGGTAGGGGTGAAATTTTGTACCTAAGAATAAGAAAAAAAATAATGATAAAAGAAAAATTTCTAGATCTAAAATAAGGATGAAAGTTTTGCTCACCAAGGTCACTTCAATGTCACCTCTGTGCCTCAGTGTAGGGGAATGCCAGGGCCAATAAGTGGGAGAGGGTGGGGTAGCAAGCATGGAGAGGGAGGAGCCAACGGGTTTGTTCTTGTTGTTTTTGTTTGTTTGTTTGTTTGTTCCTGGGAGGGGAAACTGGGAAAAGAAAAATCATATGACATGTAAGTAAAGAAGAAGAAAAAAAAAGCCAAACACGGGGAAATAATTACAAGACATGGAGCCTGAAACCAAACCACTCAGTCCTAAGGTGACATACAACAGCAGGAGGCTAGTATAAAGAATGGGAAGTCTGGATGTGGACAAGTTCTATCTACCATGAGGTTCACTGTTGTGGATACCATGAATGTGGAAGCTCCAGCAGACAACTTTGCATCCACAACTGTATTCCTGAAGTAGATCATGTAATGTAATGTTTAGTTGAATTTGAATGAACAGAGTAGGTCCGACCATCAGCTGTCAGTACTGTGGTTGTTTCCCCAGCTCCCAACGCACTATGAAATGCTCACAGATGGGACATTAGCCATCCCAGGATGTAAAACCTGAGGAATCCAGAAGGGTAAGAAAACTTCCCTGACCCACACACTGCAAAACAAAATGTGGCCACAAAGAACCCAGTATGCAGAAATGCAAAAGAGGGCAACTGGCATTTGTCCAGCCCTGGCTCCCCAACCACATAAATCATCAGAAGGTACCCATGCAGATCAGTTGACAGTGCTCACCCACTTAGGCTTCTAGAAGACGCAGAGGATGCTGCCTGGTGTGGTTTCCCCACTTTGTATTTTTCTATACTTTTAGTAGCATTTTGACTTCCCTCTTCTCTTCTTCCCCTAATGTTTTGTTGTCTCTGGTGTTTTGATCACATTCTTCCCAACTCATCTTCTTACTTTTTCACTCTTAGCAAATCTTGATTCTTTCCTGTTGCCTGTCTTCTAGTCCCCTCTATACCTCATCAATTGGCTATTTCTTCATTTACTCCAAATACTTTTAAATGTCATAGCTCATTAATTTGGGCAGTCTTTGTCCTGTGGGCATGGCTCGCTTGTCAATGGGGTTGTTGCAGCTGCACCATTCTGTTTTGTCCCATTTCAGTTAGCCTGGAAACTGAACCCTCAAAGGCAGGCTGCTCACTGACATCCTCTAGATGAAAATTGTAGAGATATCCAAACAAATTGATGTGCAAGTTGCCACACAGATGAAAGGAAACATAGAAAGACAAGGAGGCATATTCCCTCTGAAGTTCTGGCTCATAAAATACTGAATTCAAAGATCTTGAAATACACAGTACTCTTGCAAGTGGAATGGAGTGCAGTTCCCATATTGGGTGGCCTACAACCACCTGTAGCAGTAGCTGCAAGGAATCTAACACCCTCTTCTGCCCTCTGAGGGTGTATATATATATATAT
>NW_022196914.1:22603485-22670992 GCF_008632895.1 Mastomys coucha
ATATATATATATATATACACATATGTATATGTATATATGTGTGTATGTATATGTGTGTATATATATGTATGTGTGTATGTATATGTGTATATGTATATATGTGCACATACACATAAATATCTTTTACAGTTATAAATATATATTTAGAATCATACAGAAGGCCAACAAAGTAAAACCATAAATGAATTTTTTTAATTATTAAAAATAGGTTCCTGTAAGTATATATGGCATGAGGACATTAGATCTGTAAATTTTTAAAGAGCTTTACATATTTAATATTATACCTTCACTCAGTCAATATGAACAAATTTAGTGCTAGATCTGAGAGTAGAACCACAAACAAACGGAACCCTTTTCTTTCAGGAGCTCACATTCTTTTTTCTTTTTTCTTTTTTGGCTTCTTTTTTAAAATTATTATTAGATATTTTCCTTACTTATATTTCAAACGATATCCCCTTTCCAGGTTTCCCCACCAAAAAAAACCAAAACCTATTCCCTTCTCCCTCCCCCTGCTCACCAACCCACCCTTTCCTTCTTCCTGGCCCTGGTATTCACCTACACTGGGGCATAGAGACTTCACAGGACCAAGGGCCTCTCCTCCCAGTGATGAATGACTAGGCTATCCTCTGCTACATATGCAGCTGGAGCCATGAGTCCCACCATGTGTACTCTTTGGTTGGTGGTTTAGTCCCTGGGAACTCTGGGGGTACTAGTTAATTCATATTGTTGTTCCTGCTAAGGGGCTGTAAACCCCTTCAGCTCCTTGGGTCCTTTCTCTAGCTCCTTCATTGGGGACCCTGTGCTCAGTCCAATGGATATCTTTGAGCCTCTACTTCTGTATTAGTTGGGCACTGGCAGAGTTTCTCAGGAGACAGCTATGTCAGGCTCCTGTCAGCCAGTACTTGCTGGTATCCATAATAGTGTCTGGGTTTGGTGATTGTATTTGGGAAGGATCCCCAGGTAGGGCAGTCCGTGGATTGTCCCTCCTTCAGTCTCTGCTCCACCCTTTGTCGCTGCAACTCTTTCCATGGGTATTTTGTTCCCCTTTTAAAGAAGGATCGAATGCTAAAACTTACAAAACATTGTTACATCAGATGTGGTCAGTTGTAGGATTTAGAGTTCAGTGGAAACACGTATAATTCCTGTCCTACTCTTATTACAAAGATACTTAAGTTATTTGAGTTTTGTTTTGTTTTATTTATGTGTATCTTGCTTTCTGAGAAATAAAAAAGGATGTGACTGGTGTGCCTAATGGCTCCTAGTAGATATGAATATTATTTCTAAAATATCAAGCGCTACAATCATGGTTTTCATTATCACAAGACCTGGCCAGCCCACCCTCATACTCTATTTCTAGGCAAAATTATTCTGTTTAGTCTTCCAACTTGGGGATTTTGTTTTATGCTCATTAAGCTGACAGGTAATAAGCAGAGACATGAAGCTAATGTACTGGGAAAAGCATACACGTGAGTGTGACAAGGAGATGAAACCAGTCACAAAGATTCTAAGTGCTTATTCCAACTTAACATCTACATATCTTGAGTAAGTCATCACCCTTCCTGAGCCTTGATCCAGTACATGAGTGAATTCTGTCAAGTGTAAAAATAACGTCAAAACACATGATTAAGACTTTAATAATTTTATAGGAGTATTTAATTATTGATTGTTTTATTTCCTTCCCCAAGTATTACTCACTTTTTAGCATTACCCTTGTTTTTCTAGGTAATATAAACACTGACAAAAGAGTACATATAAAATTAAAATGTCAAGCATAAGAGTTTGGCAGCACAAGGGAAAATTCCATTGCTTTTACCGTGTTGGGATATATTTTTTTCCTTTGCCTGAGCAGATACAAAGAATTTTATTCTGTCATTTTACCTTATAGTATTTTATAGTGTGCCTTTTTAATGTTTGGTATTTCTTAAAATGAATGCTAAGAAAGTCAGTCATAATATTTTCTAGAGTGGATAGGCTACCTGGGGAAAGTACATTTAATGAATTCCTAGAGGATTGAACATGGTTAACATATTTACCCAATGGCTACAGTATGTTTGTGTCTACATCCTACATATGAGTCTTGACTTCTACAATTTAACAAGTTTATGAAGGAAGGGAGGAAGGAAGGAAAGAAGGAAGGAAGGAAAAAGCCTATGCCAATGAGCTGCTCTGTCCTAATAATAATGATTTTGTGTGCTCATGACTCCATGGATCTGCTGAGCAATTCTGCTCTCAGCTGGCTTTGATAATCCCAGCTGGAATTGCTCCCATGTATGTAGTCAGCATTGTCTCCTGGTAGCAGACTAGTCTAGGGTGGCTGAAGGTAGGAGGCTAGCAGTTGGTGTGGTTGGTTCAATCTGATAGGAGTAACCGGACTGCGTGTGATTCACCATCTGAAAGGTTAGTCCCTAGGTTCCAACAGAAGAAGGTGGATGTCAAGCCATTGACTTTGGGTATATCTTGATAGTATCACTTCTACTGCATGTCATCAATCAAGGCAAAGTATTGTCATAAACCAGACTAAGGATGACTGAAATTAGCTGTACCTCTTAGTATGATAAGTTAGAAAATAGTGAGAATAGAATTTCTCATCTATTTCTTAATTCTATTACCAGCATCCAAGATCCTGATACACTTAAGAAATGATTAAAAACATAGGCAGACTATCGGTTTCCTGGGGACCCTGTCTGCCCTTGAAGTACCTATCTTCTACCCTTCTTTGCATTGTATTTTGGAAGCATGTCATAGTTTCATTTCTCAGGCTCACATCTTGGAGGGGTACAATTCACCTCAGGATGAGTCCTGCCTTGAGTTCTACACAGATTGACTTTAAGTGAGTTTTTGAGGTGAGAATTGAAGATTTTAGGAATTGCATATTAGAAGGATATTTATTTTGGAAGCCAAGGGTAGAACTCAAAGGCTTTAATCTGAACCACAGAGTTCATATGTTAGAGACTCAATCTCCTTTGCCAAGTGACAAGTTCTTTAGAAGGTAATTAAGTCACATATGTTCTGCCTAAGGGAATAAATAAATGTTATCCAAGTGCAAGGTCCTCATGATGATGAGCTGCCTGTCCCACCTATGTGATATATTTCCTCTTATCAAATTATCTTACACATCTTACCCAAGATCTTACCTTGATCTTTGTTGAAGACTAGCATGGAATATTAGTACCTTCATCATATGTCTATTAAGAAAATTATTTATTTTTTTAAAAATCTCTCCCACAGGCTTTTATACCATTCACCTAATCATCTTCCAAGTTCCTAACCATGCTAGAAAGTTATTAGTCACTATTTAAGAATGAATAAAAATCCAAATTTCTGGTCTGTCCTTCTAATAAAAGTAAACAGATACTGCCCACAGTTCTACTTTCTGGGACTGGTTTCTTTCACTTAGATTTTCAAGTGACATGTCTGATGCATTCAAGGCAGGTATACTATATGGAAGCCACATGGCTGGCTCTCATTGACATTTTGGAGCTTATGGTGAACCTAATTACTGATGACCTGTGTTCCACACTACATTCAAAAGACATTTGAATCCAAACAACTATCGATATCAGAGGTTTTGTTTCTATCTAAAGTAGAAGTCATGTTTTGACTGCTGAGGATTGTGAAGAACATAAGACTTTAATCTACTTACACACAAATTTCATGTAAACTCAGAAGTCAGTGGATCAGGCCAACTGATTTTGTTAACATTCTATATCTACTTGACAAGTGAACTTAACTGGGTCCTACTTTCCTAACTAGGACTTTGTAAATAAGTCCTAGTTAACTATGCCCAAATGGGAATATCATGCTTAAAGGTTAAAGGTCTTTATGGGTCAGTAGTTTGATGTTAAATAAAGGGCAGCAGTGACTCATTGTTTTTTTAGAGAAAGATATGGTAGCCATGTCAAGAAGATGTAGAGTTTAGTTTTTTTTAAGAGGTCCCAGTGGGTAGAGGTTGCCTTCTGCCAGATGGTACAGTCATCAGTTACATAGACTTACAGTTCAAAGAGGTCACTGGGGTCATGGGGGTCCCAGAGGCACCAAGAGCATGCCAAAGCCTTCTGGATAATTTCTCCCATAGTCTGTTGGTTTGGCTGACACTCAGCCATGCTGATTTATGGGTTGGCTGGTATGCATAAGAAAATACAATGTCAAGTGAATCACACATGTTCCAATACCTAAAGAATCCTATAAGGTATAGAGATTCATATATGATATAGCAAAGACATTTTGCAGCATATTTTGCTTGACTCACAGCCCCCCAGCCCGCAAATGCATAAAACATTGTAAAAAAGCTGGCAAGCAGGACTCTACATTTTTGTCTGTTTTTTTCAATGCCCACTAGATAGTAGATTTATGATACCATTATAGTTATGCAATTTAGAGTACAGCTTCTGCCTTGCTAACCAACAAGATATACATAACAAAATATATGAACATCAGAAGAAGGGGACTCTCATTCTAAATCCTTTACTCCACCCCCTGACCTTCATGCTAATAGCAGGTGGCCTGGACTTTTCTTGCACTAACACTTCCCTACCTCTATGTTGCATAGCTATTTCTTCCAAATTTACAGTCCCTCCTGTTAGAAGAAAGGACAAGGCAGGCTCATAACACGCAGAAAGTAAAGGAAATACTTCAAAGGAAACAGTGTCTTCCAAACACAACAGAATTGATGCACATATGAAATCCCAGAGACTGTGGCAGCACACACAAGACCTGCCCAGGTTCAAACAAGACAAAATCCCAGCACTGAGAAGGGAAACAAAGTCCTACACCTAACAAGGAAGTTATTTGTAATTGATACCTTCTGGGAAAGGGAAATCAGTTTTCTCCAATGGAATGTGTCTGGATATTTCAACAACATATTAAGGCAGGTCCCATGTCAGGTGCAGTTGACCAACATGAAACAGACTCCCTGATTTCTGTGTGCTTTTGTTTGTTGTCTTTGGTGTTATTGATGGGCTTTTGCTGTTGCTTTTCAAGACACAGAGAGAAAGAGGGGGGAGACTGAGAGAGAAAGATTGAGAGAAAGACTGAGACAGGAGAGAGAACATGGATTTGACAGATAGAAAGGGGTAATAATTGGGTATGTTGGGGAAAGGGGAAAGAATATGATCAAAACATACTGTATAAAATTGTGGGAAATAATATGATCAAAACATATTATATAAAATTTGGGGAAAGAATGTGATCAAATCAAAATTTTTAAGTTAAACAGGAAAATGAAATGGACAAAGCTCAGGATGCTCCTGAAAGTTACAAGATTCTCAAGGCTTCAACAATTACTGGGGAGAGGAGATTCTAAGAGTGACTAATTTGCCTACAAGTGGTGCAGGAAGCTCCAAGGAGGTAGTTTTATGAATATTTGCCCCTTCCAAGCTGAGCTTTATCATGACACAGCTGCATGCTCCTATAAGTAGCCGCTTACTCGTAGTCCTATAATTGACCATATAACTGTTGGCGACCAGCGTCAACGTTAAAGAAAGGGTTACCTGGGAAATGGAGTTAGAAGGAAAGGCAATGGTAGGAGAGAGTTTTCTGGAATAAGGGGTCGGGGAAAAAATAGGGTGGCCAAAATTATACCTGTCCACGTGGAAGGTTTTATAAAAATTAGATGGGGGTCGTGATCCCTCAGCCATCTTGAATTTAATAAACTCTTTGTTACAAGCCAACAGGTAGAATAGGTGAGGCAAAACCCCTCCCACAAGTTCGTCAGCATGACGGCCCAATCAGCGGCTTCTTTTGGTCTCTGTAGAAGTGGGACTTCCGATGTAACTGGAACCAGGAGCGAGGCATGGCAAATAGCAGGAGGTGGGCAGAGAGGTGTGGTTATGAGAGGCAGGCCTCAAGCCAGGAGGGTTACATATAACAGTTTCACTATTTGACTCTGATGAGCTTGCGTGTAATAATTTCTTTGATCTGTTCTCAGTGCTGTATCTGGACAATAATGTGTCCTTGGAAAACACACAATGGTGTCACTTCCTGATTGGGATAGTTTGGGGTTTTTTTGTTGTTGCTGTTGTTATTGTTTTGGGTTTTTGTTTGTTTGTTGTTTGCTTTTTGTTAATATACCAATGTAATAACTGTCATTATATATACCTATATAGACACAATAACAACAGCTAAAATGCTCCATATAAAGCATCCTATCTCTTTCCATACTTTTCCTTTATACTAAGGTATGGTCATGTGGTATTTAGATTCTTTTCGAAACAAAGAATCTTCAGACCATCTGGATCAAGATACTTACAAAAAGAATGTGAAACCAGGTAAAAGGAATAGAAAGGGTCAAATGTCACAGAAAGAGACAGAACTCTGGACAATTTTCTATTGTGTGACTAGAAGACATTCATGACTAGACCAGTGTTTCTGATCCACACCCCAAATCTTCTCTTTTATTGCCCACATGTTTTATTTGTGATTTGGAGAATCATTAGCTCATCAAGATTTGACAGAGCAGTTACAGACAGATTGGTGTGGGTCTTATGACTTATTACTCCTTGTCATGATAAGCATTCTCCATTTCTTGAACATGTAGAAAATTAAATAAAAAATAAACAATCTAAGAGGACTATTTTAGTTCTACCTTTTGATCTCAGCCTCTCAACAGTCATCAACAGGATAGTGGAAGATGCTTTATAACCCTTGGATAAGGAGCTTTTTCACTGGGTCTTCTGAGATTTTCCAACCAGATTTATACAAGCTGCCTTCCTGATTTTTCCACCCCCCCTTCTTTGTCACTGAAACCTTCAGCAGCTATGAAGGATCTGAGATCATAGCATATTTGAAAAAAATTATCCTACCATCTACAGCTGGACTTATAGCAGAAAGCATGAGTCTCCTGGGCCATAGGTAAGGATGCTTATTGTACTACTCCACGTTTGTGTTGGTTTCCTTTGGCTCTAGGCCTTAGTGAGGAATTTTTAAAGTATCCCAGACAATATTCTATATGCAATGAGTTTGCATAACAGCTGAGAATTCCACATCTGGAGACCCTAATTATTTAATAATGGGCTTCAAACAGACCTACTTATCTTTTTTTTTGTTTGTTTGTTTGTTTGTTTTTTTGTTTTTCCAGACAGGGTTTCTCTGTCCTGAAATTCACTCTGTAGACCAGGATGGCCTCAAACTCAGAAATCTGCCTGCCTCTGCCTCCCAAGTGCTGGGATTAAAGGCATGTGCCACCACCACCTGGCAGACCTACTTATCTTTGCCTTATAAGTTGATGATATTTATTTATTAGAAAGTGTTAGGACAATTCTATTCCCTTTATATTCACCTTAGACACCATAGAGATTCTGACACCCTTTATCCAGAATAATTTTTTTTTAAATGTCCCCTACAATAGTCCACAGACAGAAGAGCAGAAAATTACTCAGGAAAACTCAGATATTTGAGATACTATTATTCTGATCCCACTTAAACTTTGTACCTTTTTTTGATTTCTCCATCATCAGGTCAGAGCCCATGCTCAAATGATGTATATTTTAAGCATAAGCCATGAGAAATCATATCATTTTTATTTATTTACAATGCATATAAAAGTCTGTTTATACATCTTATTCTTAACTATTCTCTTTCTCAAACATGACATTTATTTCAACAAATGACATCATTCTCTATATAACATACATTGAAACTTTTGTCATCTCTCACATTCATATGCCCTGGTCTAATAAAACTTCACTCTTGTCACTATCACTTCAGTGACCTCTTGTTTTAAAGCCTAAGGTTATTTCTCTAAAAAAAAAAAAAAAAAAAAAAATTCTAAAAGCCAGGATTCTAAACATAATTTTTGTTGCCCTTCCTAAGATAATAGAAACCTCGACCCACTGAGCCACAAGATACTTGAAGACATTATAATTATTGTTGCTTTCTGTTATCAATTTCACCTAACTCCTTTCTGGTTTTTTGTTTATCTAGTTCATAACATCAAATGCAAAACTCTGTGATCTCAAGAATTGGAAACATGTGTAAAATCATTTTAACTGTAGTTTAGAGCCTCAGGTTATTTTCTGTAGCTCACAGCATTTGAGAAATATTTTTGAGGCCCAGAATGAGTTAGGCCAACTACTGAAACTAAGAGACATTTATCAGAACCCCTCTCTCCTTTTCTATGTAGCACCACAACAATACTGCAAGGATAGGGTGAAGAACTAGTCTTTAAAGTGCTAACTGCACAAGCATGTCTGTATTTGGATCTCAAGCACAAATATAGAAAGCTGGACATGGAGGCATACAGGCATCACTAACCCCAGTGATAGGGAGCTAGAAACCGCTGGAGAGTGCTGACTTTTAGATCGACACTATGGCTGAAATGGAGTTCCTGAAGAGGCCAGAAGAGACTGCTTGTGACTGCATCCTCACCTGCAGGAGAGACCCCAAGACACAACAGTGCCAGAACAATAAGACATCCAGTTAAGGGTAGCTGCAGGTGTAAGGTAGAGTCAACTTAAGCCTCCATCAAGCTGGGAGTGCTGCTGATGGCAGAGTTGGAGAAGTGGGACTTCCCAAAAACTTTGGCGGTTAAAAGCCATAATTGAGCTCCAAATGCTGGACATTGAGCTACAGGATTTGATTTACATGCTTAGGTGTTGAGTATTGCTTTGATCTGATTAGCTATGCTCTGCTCTTTTGCTTTTGAACTAAGAAATATTCCAGTTTGTTTTCTAATTGTAGAAGAGCTCACAGTAATAGTCATTGAAATCAAGTGGTCTTGACTTTTAAAGTTTTAAATTTTCAAAAGACTATAGGATTTTAAAGTTGGACAGTGTTATGATATCAACATGAGCTCCTGAATACAAGAACTGAAAGGTTTTGTCTTAAAGTGATGTGTATGTGTGTTGAATTGACAAGAGATGGATGTTCTAATTCTCCTCAGGGGTCAAGATGTCATTTGGTGGAGTTTCCATTGAGAGATTGCCCACATCATATTCGCCTATAGCTATGTCTGTGAACTCTCTTGATTGTTGATGGATAGGGTTGGTTGAGGCTACAGCAGACAGTGCCATCCCTAGTCATATGGTACTGGACTGTGTAAGAAATAACTGAACATGAGCCAGTGTGTGAAGCAACAAGTATTGTTCATCTGTGGTTTCTGCTACAAGGTCTTTCTTGAGTTCTCGCCTTGGATTCCCTTAATTATGGACTATCATGTGGCTGTGTAAGCCAAACAAACCGTTTGCTGTATAAACTACTTTTGGTGAGCCTGTGTTATCAACATAATGGGAAGGAAACATTTTGTGTCACACTTGCAAAGTAGAAACCCACTGAAGCTGTCACTCATGGTCTAGTCTCAAACCCATTGAATCCAAAACTTCCTGGGACCTCTTTCTTTAATATGAAGTATATTCCTCCAGTACTACAAGATATGTTTAAGTATCTTAAGTAAGCCCTGCAGCAGACTCTGAGTCTCTTTTGTGTTTGTATGAAGTGTCTGACTGCCTGCTTATTTAATTCTGACATATGAACTAAATTATATCTTCCCTTAAAAATATACTTTAAATCACCTTTCTGCCTAGCAGTTTGTCAGAAATTGACCACCTGTAAGGAGCCTAATGAGATTACACGCTGAGAACTGAGCTCTGTGCTAATCCCAACTTCTATAATTCAACATTTCAACAAACATTTACTAACTGATCAAAAGGAACTCTGGAAAATACTCCGAGAAATACCTACATCTTCGAGAGAGGAGTTCAGCAGATGGTGGATACATCCATGTTTGGCACAACATGAGGCTAACTGTGAAATGGATTGAGGCCAACAGCCCAGATTTGTGTTAATCTCTGTGTTCAGTATTTTAGTTTTTCTCTGTAGATCTGAGTCATATCTGTTTCAGGCCTGTTCATTATAGGCTTTGTAACAAAGCAGTAAGCTACACAGGTTCTCAGTGCTATGGTGCTAATAGAAGAAAAGCATGAATATGTAGTATATCTCAAACTTCTGCTGCCAGCATAATTAATTTCCTTTTGGGCAAAGATAAGATACATGGACGACCCCAATGTCACAATTCAGAGTCACATATTTAAGCTAGTAAAGTCAAAGCTGGACTCATATGCTCACATTTATGATACTCCCCAGAAGAACACTAGAAAGAGAATGATTATTTTAAACAAAAATATACTCTATCATTATACATTATACATTATACATTATATCCTTAAACAGACAGGGGCTTATCAAAAATTAAAAATAATCTTGAGAATTCAGAGATCCTTCTTGAGGCTACCTTGCAGTTGGATACTGTTAAGGGAATATTTAAAAAATGAATCCACCCCGCAAACTCTCTTTCCTGCCCGAGCACATTCTAAAACCAGTACTGTCCGGCAATACCATGTCCTGGCGGGCTCTTGTTATTTTCTCCCAGCTAGTAGCAATGTCTCGCTCACATGCAACTCTTTACACACCCCCACAATCATTCATCTAATGCCTAGAACCCTGTAAAGCATAATTCTTAAGGCTTAATTATATAATCAGGTTTATATAATAATAAGATCACAATTATACAATACAATAATTTCAATGCCAAATGATAAAGTCAAATTTTGACCCAATTAATTTAACCTTGTAAAAACCTTAGCCTAGTTATAACCACACAGGGTCTGACTGGTCATCTTCCTCTGATTCCATGATCCAACTGCTGCCCTTCTCCCTCTGACCTTTTTTCCCTCAACTTCTAGCTCCACTACCCTAATGTGATTGGACAGAGAAAATGCTGCAACAGGATATGATTGACAATCACTGCCTTGGCCTTCAGCACACAATAAAAGTCCCTAGTGGGGATGTTTAACCTAAGAGTGATCATATGGCCAATGGTGAGGTCTGTCAGGAAACTGGAAACAGTGAGTTATAATTTGAGAAGCTAAGAATGAAACCTTGAAGGACCATTACATCTAAGCAGAAGTGGAGAAACTTCAAGCCAGGAAGGAATAGAAACAACAATTAGAGGATTTAAAGGCCCAAAAGGAAGGAGCTTTCAAGGAAAAAAATGCAGAAAAGAAAACCTTTAAGTCATTTAAAGAAGTGGTTGAAGAATTAAAGTCTTTGAAAGGTTCACAAAGACTAGCAGCAGAAAATAATATCCTTAGTATCTGAAATATAGGCAAATTGGAGTGGAAAGCACATACAAATTACACAGCATAAAAGGAAAGGTAGAGTACATAAATCAAGAGACATGAGCAGTTCATATTCTTACAGACATTTACCCTTTTCTTTCCAAAAATTATCTGAATTTTGATTTAAAATTAAATATGTTATATCATCAATAATTTTTGGAAAATAGTCTTTATATGAAAAATATGGTATTTCTTTATACATGTGTCATGAAACATACTTAAGTACTTCCTTTTTGTAGGATGATTAAATTTGCCTCTTTGGCCCATAAATGTATAAAAGCACACACACACATACACACACACATATAAATGTATATATTACAAATTATATATAAGAACAAATATTTGATCAAATTTTATGGATATAAAATATAGTTTAAATTTAAGTTATAAATAAGATAAAATTACAGTACAATCTTGCTCATAGAAAATTCTTAGTACTTCTTTTGTTAGTATTTACTTTTTCCATTTAAAGTTTTCTGAGATATATATATATATATAAAGTATGTAAAAAAAGACTTATTTTTAATTTTTATCCTTTAATCAGTCTTTACATCTTTGAAAATCTCATGCTTTTAAACAATAAACTGTGATTGCATTCACTCTCACTATTCTCTCTCATCCCTTCCTACTCTCTGTGGCACCCTTCTGCTTTCCCAATTAGTATCCCAGTCCCCCCACTCCATGCTTCTAAAACTTTTGTGGGTGTATGCTTGTAGGTGTGCTTCAATGCCCACAGCTTCTGTGTATTCAGAATAGCAAAGCCTTTTGTACACAGAAGACAGCATTTTTAAGTACCCCTCATCTTCCTATGATACCCTTAATATTTGAGGAAACCCATTTACAGATTTTTGAAGTACCTTTCTCAGAAAGTGTGAATTGATATTGCTGGTCTTCACACTGAATAATATGGATATCTGTGGTATCCTGCCCCTCTGCCCCATTGCGGGTTCAGGAAGCGAAAGAAAGCCGTGACTGGCCCAGGGCTGAGACCACCCGCCTGTGGCGTGAAACACGGGCAGTGGCCACTGAGATCAAAGGTGGACTTTGCAGCTCGGAACATCAAAAGAACTGAAACTAAATGAAACTCAGCCTGTTCCTGCCAGAACTCCGTTTGAAGTGTGTTGTGTATACAGACTGGAGTGCTGTTTTCCTGCTATCACGTCTATGCTAAAAACCAAGAATTGTTTCGGTTTCGATCATGCCTGTGCCATATAAACCCATTTTTTCTCTAGTAAAGACACACCTTGATAAATCTTCTTGGTGTGGTTTCTTTGTCTCCTCCCTCACCCACTTATTTCCACAGGTACTCAATTATCCCAGTTCGAGAACACCCACGGAGAGAGGGACTGCTGGACGGCCCCCCTCAGATATCCACCTTAGGGGTGAACACTCATCAATCCCTTGTTCTCAGTAGTTTGAAGCATGGTAAGTCTCAACTTTGACCATTGTCCTCTACCAAAAGAATCTTGCTTCTCTGATTAAGGCTGAGAGCTATATCATTCCACAGTACAGGCATACATATTTAGAAGGCAAATTTAAAATTGATTTTGCAAAAACATAAATAATAGTATTCTTATGGTGACTGTGATTTCTCTACCCATAGGCTTTGATCAGGTTCACTGGGCCAGGCATTTTTTCCTAACATGAACTGGACCTCAAATCCAATCAGAAAGCAGTTAGATATCCCTGAAACAGTCATATGTTACTATTGCACTATAAGACATATCTTCCTGGCTAAGATAAAAAACTCAGGTGACAGCAAGTGCTGGTGAGGATGTGGAGAAAAAGGAACACTCCTTCATTGTTGGAGGGGTTGCAAGCTGATACAAACACTCTGGAAATCAGTCTGGTGGTTCCTCAGAAAACTGGATATAGTTTTACCTGAGGACCCAGCTATACCACTCTGAGCAGATACCCAGAAGATGCTCCAACATTTAACAAGGACACATGTTCCACTATGTTCATAGCAGCCTTATATATAATAGCCAGAAGTTGGAAAGAACCCAGATGTCTTTCAACAGAAGAGTGGATACAGAAAATGTGGTACATTAACACAGTGAAATACTACTCAGCTATTAAAAACAATGAATTCATGAAATTCTTAGGTAAATGGATGGAACTAGAAAATATCCTGAGTGAGGTAACCCAATGACAAAAGAATACACATGGTATGCACTCACTGATAAGTGGATAATAGCCCAAAAGCTCAGAATACCCAAAATACAATTCACAGACCACATGACGCTCAAGCAGGAAGACCAAAGCATGGATGCTTTGGTCCTTCTTAGAAAGGGGAACAAAATACTCATGGAGGAAATACAGAGATATAGTGTGGAGCAGAGACTGAGCATGGGAAAAACCAATGGAGGAGTTAGAGAAAGGACTGAAGGAGCTAAAGGGGTTTGCAACCCCACAGGAAAAGTAACAGTATCAACCAACAAGACCTACCCCGAGCTTCCAGGGACTAAACCACCAACCAAAGACTACACATGGAGCAACCCATGGCTCCAGACACATACATAGAAGACGGTGGCCTTGTCTAGCATCAATGGGAGGAGAGGCCCTTGGTCCTGTGAAGGCTCGATGCCCCAGTGTAGGGGAAATGCCAGGGTGGGGAAGCAGGAGTGGGTAGATGGGTGGGAGAGCACCTTCATAGAAGCAGTGGGAAGAGGGATGGGATAGAGGGTTTCCAGAGGGTAATCTGGGAAAGGGGATAACATATGAAATATAAGTAAAGAAAATATCTAATAAAAGAAAAAAAGGGAAAAAAAGGCATATCTTCTTTGAGACTTTGATACCCAGGTAGATAAGTTGAACAGTTAACTAAGACTACTGATGACTTTCCTCTCAAAAACATATGTAAAACATTCTGGGATGTAGAAATAGGCAACCCCATATATCACATCTGTTATTAAAACAAAAACATATTCCCATAATATTTCTGTGTTTTTCAAGAAAACCAAAGTTCCAAATTTTTCACTACAGAAAGTAGTAAGTGTTTTGTCTTCTAGCTGTAGAATGTATCTTCTTGAGGCTTTGAGATATTTTATTTCAGGCAAATTAAAGTCCTATTTCATGAAGTAAAAGTTTATAAAATTGTGACATGAAGTTTTACTTTGCACTGGAGCATATTTGGCTGTACCAATGGCCAAATTAGTTCTTATACTTGTTTTACCTTTAGACAATTTTTTACTGTGTTATTTGAAGTTATTACAAGAGACATAAACTTATCCATTGTTTCTCCTTTTGATAATGTATCAATGTTCCAAAGAGAACAAAGATAAGTAAAAGCAGAGGATTTAAATAGTATGATATTCTATAAGCCTATAGGTACCGTCTTCAAAACTTGACCCTTTTACAAATTTCCTATTTGTTTTGGGGGACAGTTTAATTTTGAAAATTTATTTTAGCTCTAAGAGCATCTGCAGTGTTCAAAGCTATGTGTAAGAGAGTCAGCAAGTAGGAGTACTTGCCGTCGAGTTTAAGCACCTGAGCTCAATCCTTAGAACCCACTTAATGGAAGAAGAAAACTGACTCTCTAATACTGACATCCATATGTGCACATTCCATATCCATAACATATACACACATACACACAGAAAAATTAAACATAAATATGTACAGGAAAATATTTTAAAGTGTGTCAGAAGATGGCAGAAGTTGGTGCTTCTATAGTCTTTTATTTCTTTATTTCTGTTAGAGTTCCCTGGTTGTATGGCGGGATTCACAGCTATGACTAGTCTCTTGAAGTATCTGTGTCTAGATATGCCCAATAGTAAGTTCTTATTTTCATGGAGAGGAACCATGATACTTTAAGGGAGTTAATAGCAAAAGGCTGTAAGCAGTAATATACAGGTAAGAGGGAGGACAAAACAGTATTATGTAAAGTTCATTTAAAGCCCTATTTCATGTCACTCTAGATAGAGTCTAATTTGAAAATATCTACTTTATTGGGTCATAAATGTAGATGACTCTTTTTTTTTTCAAGCCTAGAAGTCTACACTTTGGTGGAGTGGAAGAAAAGACACATAAGTCAGAAGAAGAGGTGAATAACAACATTCAATATGTGTCAATGGCTGACATTACCAAATATGGATCACACATTTTTTCACAACACAAAACAGCATATTTAATATCATATGCTATATTCACCTGTGTGAAAAATGTTTCAATGACCTGTGGGCTACCATTATGATCTACATGCTCCTGACAAGAAAATACAGGCTGACATGTCATACTTAAGAACACATATGTATATGCATATACACATACAATAGTAATGAGTTTAAAAAGAGCCCACAGATTTGAAGAATAGGAAGGAAATCTGAGAGGATGTAAAGAGAAGCTGGAAATAGAGAAATGTTGTAACTAAATTTTAATCTTTTAAAAGCAATTTAAAAAAAAAGGAAAATTTAGGCTCAGAAGAACAGGTGGTTTATTCAAAACGTCAAATTGGGAATAGAAGATTAAATCCAGTTTTATTTTTGTTTTGATTTGGTTTTGTTTGTTTGTTTGCTTGCTTGCTTGCTTGACAAACTGCTTTCCTTACAGTCAGTAATGTCAGGAAATGAGCTGCATCATGCTTTGGTCTCTGAATCATCTGATACACCAATAATCACATAATACTCGTGCTACTCATTGTCTTTAAAAGGAAAAAAAATTAAACCTTTGGCAGAGATTCATATTTCCTCAGGACCCAAATATGGATTTCTTTTTAAGGAATACCAAATGCCATATTAAAAAGAAACTAAATATCTGTAAAACATGCACGAAAATCAGCAAATGCATATTCTATTATATGCCAGACATCTCATAGGCTGAGCCCATAATTAATTCACTTCTACTCAGTAAAAGTATGTATTATACACCCAAGACAATGTAGCCTACATCATATCTGGGGAAAGCACTTGAACAATCTGTAAATAGGCTCCCTTAAATATTGAGTATATTGTATGAGCAATTTGTAGATGCTACTCTGTCATACGCTAGAAGGGTTTCCTAGTATTGTAGTTTCTTAGTAGTAGGTTAAAATGAAAGATTTTGTGTTGCAACATCACAAGTAGAAAGTGAAGATTTTCACAGCTAAGCAATTATTAATGTGAAGAAGGGTTTCTTTTCTTCATCATTTATAGGTGTACCCTATGAGCACCTGATATAATTTATAAACCAGGAAAAATGCAGAATCATGGGTAGAACACTGAGCATATTGTCTCATGGCAACATTTTATTTTTATTTTCTTCACAGGGAAGATCTAGTGCTGAGATTACAAACTGATAGTAGACAGTTCCACTTTCTGTTACAAAACAAAGGACATTTCCTCCAGTGTGTTCCAGTTACAGAGATACCACAGGAAAAGAAATCCTCTTTTAAAAGATGAATTGATTTTAACAGTCTTAACCTTTCCATTTAAATTAAGTATCTTTGAGGGCAATTATTACTCATGCCAAAATGTTCTCTAAACACAGCATGTGGTCATAAATGGTTTGCCATTTTCTCAACAATATGTGTAACATATATACATGTGAGCAAATTTTTAAAGTTAATTCACATAAGTTATACTATTCTTTACAATTTTCCAGCATTTAGCATGTCTGGAGAGTATCAGTTCTAACATAATTTGTCAAGTGAAATAATACACAGGGCTTACTCTACTGTGATGTTATACTAAATATTTTGACCACTCTTTGTCTACACTATATTAAACTTATTATACTATAGGTCTGAATATACTAACCAAACACACACACACACACACACATACACACATATACACATACACACATACACACACATACACACACACAAACACACATATACACATACACACATACACACACACAAACACACACACACATACACACATATACACATACACACATACACACACACACACATACACACATACACACACACACACATACACACATACACACATACACACACATACACACACACACACATACACACACACACTTACACACACACACATACACACACACACATACACACATATACACATACACACATACACACACACAAACATACACACACACAAACATACACACACACACATACACACATATGCACATACACACACACACACACACAAACATACACAGACGCAGAGTTCAACTTTGGTTGCAGAAATTGTTTAGATCATTTTAATGTCTCTTTGTGATAAACTTTCCAACTTTTCTGTTGAACATCTTTTGTTGCTAAGTCAGATGAAATCTAGTGGAATGCTAGAAAGAAGAGAATGGAGAGTCTGCACTAAGCTGGGCCTTCTCTGAAACTGAACTATTCATGCCTATAAGAAAACACATGATGTCCAACTGAAAGTAGGTGCAGTGGGCTATGCACTACACAGGGATATAAAGAACACACATTGCTCAAAGCTGTGAGAACTCCAGTCCAGAGATAGACTCTGAGACACTACTAAGAACTCAGCCATTCAGTGTGGGAATCAGGAGCATGACCTAGTGAAAGAAATAAGGGCTAAGGGAAAGGGCAATGAAATACATTTTTGATGAAAAATTAGTAAGCCAGACATACCTGACCAAGAAGGTGCTGCAATAATGTATTTTCTGTTCAGACAGCACTTGCCATTTTCTAAAGGAAGATGACTGTCAACAGACAGTCTACAAGACATCGTGATATTCAGCACACACACACACACACACACACACACAATGGCACATACATGCACACGTGCACTAGGTATGTCCATGAAAACTAGAATAAAGTGGCAAGGAGGGGAGAAGATACAAAACAAATGACAGACACTGACAATGATGCTGGAATTAGCAGGTAAAATGCTACCATCAATCTGAGTTTTAAGTCTTAAAATATGAACAGAATGAGTGAACAAGGGGGTTGTCACTGGAGCATTTAATTAAAACACATTGGAAACTCATAATGGGAAATAAAAACACCTATAAATTACCAATGTACTTGATGGGATCAAGAATGGGTTGTAGGGTTCTATGTCCCAGCTTTTACATCCCAAAGAACACTGTAGAACCATTCGTCAAAGAAACAAACAAAACAGATGAACATTACTAGAGAATAACAATCATTGGATGTCTTGGAAAATTGCTCGAAGGGCATGCAACAAACAAATTTAATGAAAATCTACACAAACAGTGTAGCACAGTGAGTGTGTGTGGCATCAGGACTCCTACCCAGCCTTGCTCTCAGCCCTACTATCTGAGAAGGAAACAGCACTCCATACAGATTCTCTTTGTGTGTTCTTGTAGAAGTCAGAGGTCAACGTTAGATGTCTTTCTTGATAACGTTCCACATTAACAACTGAGGCAAGGTCTTTCACTGATTTGATGTACACTGATTGGCAAGTCTGTCTCACCAGCGAAGTTCTGAAGATCTTCCTGAATCTCTTAGCCCTGCATCTTCACACCAACCCTGTGCCAGTGTTAAAAGTGTATACAGTCACATCCAGCTTTTGAATGTGAGCACTTAGGAACCAAGCTGGGGACATCATGCTAGTGCAACAGGTACTAAGCTACTTCCTTCCCCCCTGAAATAAATTTCAAAAACATATGTTGCAAAACACAAATAGGGACTCAAACCACCTGTCCATTTAAAAGAACAAAAATTGAATAAAATCCATCAACATGTATTGATATATACTTTGATTTACATTATTACAGAAGACATAATAAATGACATGTTATGATTGTTTTAATTTTGAACACAGAAGAAAATGTGGCATTTTTCCTATTTAACAGTTTTCTTTCATTTTTAAAAATTTTACTCCACACTCAGTATTCCATACAAATATACTTTAGTGCTTTTCTGATCTTTAATATATTAGTTCCCTCCAGGAAATTGCCTTTTCCTCTTAAAATGTATTAAGGAGATTGCAAAGTCAAGCATTGGTTATTAAATTTTCAAGTACAGGAACATATTTAGAATATAGATGACATAAATATTACTAGGTCAGTATATATTCAAATACAAATTAATCCAACATTACTTGGTACATTACTGCTGACTCAAACTATTAGGTATATTAATAAATAATATATACTATATATATGTATATATTTTTTAATTCTGGGATTATTTTCTTGTACTAGTGCTATAAAATGTCTGCATGATAAAGTGAACTAGACAGAGACAGATTTAGCATGATGTTTTTGTAAAAAGAGCATTTTTAAAAGGAAAATATTGAACATGAAATGTCTCTGAAAATGAGGCACACTTTGTCTGTGTGTCCCAGTCTTTGTCTGCAGTGATCACTTCCCTCATAGAAACTCAGAATGTAGAAGGACTAAGGCAAAGCTTCAGATTCAAAATGACAACTGCAAAACTGACAGCCAGAGATAATGTGAAATTCTGATGTCAAGTTGATTGGCATTCTTAAAAATTCCCTTTAAGTAGATGCAGTATACGTGCAGAAAAAATGTTTCAGGGCCATTCAAATAATGCAGTTACTGGAAAGCTCTGTTTCTCAGCAATGACAGAGTGAAAACCAAGCAAGTCTGCTTTGCATTTTGAAAGGCTTTTTTTTCTCCCTAAAGCAACTGCCTTTTGAACAAGCATCATGGAAAATTGCTGCCCAAGATTCACAGATAGTGGGAGAAAAAAAGTGATCGGCTTCTTTTGGTTCTCAACATTTTCTTTAAATGGTTCAACTCTCGTCCAATACTCATCTTCATTAAGAACAATTCTGGGGTCCTTGGCAACATGCACAAACTTCTTCCCTCCACATCTCTCCACCTCCTTCTAAGAGTTTTCTCTGATGGAGATCAAGCAGGACTCTCTTCAGTCCTTACAAGGTTTTTCTGCTTTGTATCCTTTCTTTGTGTTTTCTTGTTTTGAATTGACTGAGCCATTGTTTTCAACCTGCTTTCCTTAGGACATGAAGGCTTTGTCCACTTTGGAATCCCTTCACATAATAGACATAGGAGCAGTTGTTTTGATGAGCAAAAATTTCAAAACAACAAATTCTATGGTGGTTTGAAGGCCTCCTTTAAAAAAGGTGAAAATGTTTCTTCAACTTTGTTGCACTCCTTGGGGTTCAGTAATGAGAAAAAAGTTTCCATTTCTCGAGTTGGAGAAGTCAATAAATAGTCCTGGCAAAATTTTCCCAGCAAAATTAGGAATGCCATTCTTCTAAAGATGATCTGACTCTTGAAATACATGGGCTTATTCCTGAGTGAACTCTTCAGAATGCAATAAAAACCTATTATCCAGAAAGAGGAGCAAACTCCCCAGAAGCAGTGCTGGGAGACTCCTATCTGAAGGTTCCCCCAACTCATGCCTTTAGCTAAAGTAGGCATTCTGCCCCAAACAGCCCGGTCCTAAGGTCTCTGTGGAGAATGGCACAAAGCTACCACAGCAAAGTAGCTTCAAGGAGGATAGCATGGAACTTATGTACCACTGATGAGATTTTTAGGACAGAAATTGCATTTCTTCCATAAATGCTGGAAGAATAGTGATTTCTTTCCCACCTTAATGAAATTCAAGCCTGTGCTCTAGCTGCCAGGATGGAAGTTCCTGGTGTCTTCTTCTCCTGAGTGTCCCTCCTGGTTCCTCTTGCATGTGTCATAGTCCTGTTATTTTAAGTACAGATATAACTACCTAACTTCAGACTCTATTATCAATAATAACACTATTTGACAGGTACATATCATATTTGGGCCTAATTAAGCAGCATGTAATGTATGTAGTCAATAAGGCTGTGTAAGAGTTGAATAACTTGGCTCATCCTAAATTTAACACAAGATTGGTGGCTTTTCAAACAGTAACACTTCTTCCTTTATATGTCTAAATTGTTTTACTTACATCCTATTTGGTTTTGGTTGTCTAAAGGAATTAATAACTACCATGCTGTAATAATATAATAGCATAATAACATACCAATAATATAACTTCATCTATAGTTTATTGAACTGCAATTGGAACTCGGCAATCTTGACATAAAATAGTAGGGTTTTATCTTTTCATTGAAAAAAATTATTCTATCAAAAATATAAGAAAAAAGTGTATCAAGATGCATGATGTCTCTAATGAAGGCATCAAAGCATCGCTGAGAGAAATGAAGGTGACTGAAATGAATAGAGAAGAAAATCCAGAATTCTCCAATAGAAAAGAAGATCTGCAATAGTAACAATATCTTGAAAGAAAGGAACACAATGTGAGACTCTAAAGATCTATGACAAAGCCAAACCAATAAAGAAAGAATAGGCTTGAGAAAATGATAATCAGAGCAGAAAATCCAGAAGTTAATTCATATATATAATGAATTTGAAAGAAAGACGTTAACTCTTTGTAAGAGGAGATAGACACATAATATTAGTGCCCATGTAGAGTGTTAAGACCACACCCTGGCTTGTGGTATTCAAAAAGTTAATTTAAGATGAATCCCAAATAGTAAAGGATAAAAATTATGAACATTCTGACAGAACACATCAGTGATATCAACATAATCATAAGATAGAACAAACTTCTTATAAATATAGAAAGGGTGAACCAAAAAAAAAAAAAAAACAATGCAAGTCAGTAAGATTTTGTCCAAATTTAGTAATTCTGCTCTTCATAAACTTCAAAAACACTAGGAAGATAATTAAAAAGGTAAAACATGTTCTGGGAGGAAATAAACTATCTTTCAATCACCTATATATCAATACTGACTTTCTCTATCTATCTATCATCTATCTGTCATTTACCAATCTATCATCTATTTCCATGATAAATGACTTATCTCCAGAACTTATTTACAAGAAATTCCTGTAATTCATTAATAAAAATTCAAATATGGAGCCTGGATTCAACATGGGCTCCACAGTATTTCTAAGTAATTGCCACATGGTACTTCTGTTATGACAAAAGAGATGGACTACAGAGCAGGCAAGGAACAGTGTGAGAACCTATAGATTTACCGTTGGTGTTAGATGGCTGAAACTGTAAGTGCTTTTCTTCAGTTATTATAAAAGCTTCAATGTCATCACCACAGAAGTTAGAAGTACTGTGTAGAAAACATTGGGAAAATGAGTCAAACTTTCCAAAGTGATTTCCAAGTCAGGCAGGAGTCAAGCAGCAGAAAGACTTCTAAGTGGAAAGCAGAGAATCTTGTGTTCTTGCCCTGAAGCCTTATTTCTGTAAACCAGAACAGTTCAAACCTTCCCCAGGCACTGGCTTTATTTTATAAAACATAAAAGCTGGAAGACAGGGCTTCTTACATTCCTTCTAGAAGTCAACTACAACTGCCTTACACATTCATACATTTTATTTATCAAACATTTATTGGTAGTTACCCCTTTATACTTCCTAAGTATAATTAATACACAGATAAATACAATAGACTACAGTTATTAAATAAATCTAGTTGAAGAGACACACCAAGCAGGTAAGAATAAACTATTAATGGAATTCAGAGCCAAGTATTATACAAGGAGGAATTCAAGTGCTTGGTGTATTCCAGAATGTCTTAGTTAGGGTTTCCATTGCTATATGGAAATGCTATGACTAAAAACAACTTGGAAGAAAATAACTTACTTGGCTTCTATTTCCATAGGGCAGGAACTTGGAGGCAGGAGCTGATACAGAGGCCATGAAGGAGTAATGCTTACTGACTTGCTGTCTTAGTCAAGGTTTCTATTACTGCACAGAACATCATGACCAAGAAGCAAGTTGAGGAGGAAAGGGTTTATTCAGCTTACATTACCACACTGCTGTTCATCACCAAAGGAAATCAGGGCAGGAGCTCACACAGGACAGGAATTTCGAAGGCAGGAGCTGATGCAGAAGCCATAGAGGAATACTGCTTACTGGTTTGCTTCCCTTGGCTTCCTCAGCTTGCTTTCTTATAGAACCCAGGACTACCAGCCCAAGGATGGCACCACCTACAATGAGACCTCACTGCCCCCCTTGATCACTAATTGAAAAAAATGCCTATGGCTGGATCTCATGGAGGCATTTCCTCAATGGAGGTTCCTTTCTCTGTGATAACTCCAGCTTGTGTCAACTTGACACACAAAACCAGCAAGTACACTTGTTCTGCCTGCTTCTTATAGAACCCAGGACCACCATCCCAGGGGTGCCATTACTCACAGTGAACTGGGTCCTACCACAACAATCATCAAACAAGAAAGTGCACCACAGGCTTGCCTACAACCCAGTCTTATGGGAGCATGTTCTCAATTGGGTATCCCTCCTCTTGGATGACTCTAGCTTGTGTTTGACACAAAACTAGCCACCGCAACTGACCTCTGGTCAATTTGACACACAAGCACATTACTGTCAAGCCACAAACTTTCCTTGTTTTATTTCCAAGATCATACATTAATATTGACATTAAAATATAAATATTTCAGATTTTAAAAATTCTATAGTCTTTAAATATTCAAACACTTAAAAATTAAATCTCTTAAAAGTATTCAGTCTCAAATACAGAGTTGGAAGTTCACAGCCATCCATTGGACTGAGCACAGGGTCCCCAATGGAGGAGCTAGAGAAAGGACCCAAGCAGCTGAAGGGGTTTATAGCCCCATAGGAGGAACAACAATATGAACTAACCAGTACCCCTAGAGCTTCCAGGGACTAAACCAACAATCAAAGAGTACACATGGTGGGACTCATGGTTCCAACTGCATAGGTAGCAGAGGATGATCTTGTCGGTTATCAATGGGAGGAGAGGCCCTTGGTCCTGTGAAGGCTCTATGCCCCAGTATAGGGGAATGCCAGGGCTAGGAAGGGGGAGTGGGTGGGTAGGTGAACAAGGGGAGGGAGGAAGGAATAGGGGCTCTTCTGAGGGGAAACCAAGAAAGGCAATAACATTTGAAATGTAAATAAAGGAAATATCTAATAAAAAAAGAAAAAATTCAGTCTCTTTTAAAACCCAAAGTCTTTGTCAAATACCAAGTGTCTTTATAAGTTCAAAGTTTCTCAAATGCAGGCTCCTATGAAACAAAATTTAAATTAAATACTTTACTTCAACAGGGAAGAATCACAGCACAATCACAATCTGAACAAAGCAAAACCAAATTCCAACAGTTTAAATAACTCAGTGTCCAATACTGGAATTTTCTTATAATCTTCTGGACTCCTTCAAAGGTCTTGAGTTACTTCTCTGGCTCTGTGCTCTACAGCACACACAGCTTGTCTTCTAGGCTCTGACGGATTCTACTCCACTGCTGTTGCTGTCCTTGGTGATTGTCTCATTGTACTGACACCTCCAAAATTTTGGAGTCTCTTGCTGCAACCAAAATATAATTTTATCAATACCGTCTCTTAGATTCTCTTTGGGGACTCCAGCCCTCCCACACAGTGCCAAGTCTTAGCTGATGTCCCTTCATATCTTCAAAACCAGTACAACCTGTGTGATTCTTACACTGCCGATGTCAGCTGCTACTGCAAGCTACAACCTTAGCCTTGGCCATCTCTGAATATATATTGCATAAGCTGACTCAGAGTAAACATTTCCCAGGAGATTTCACCTCAATGTTGCTGCTGCTGCTGCTCCTCCTCCTCCTCTTCTTTTATTAAAAACTTTTAGTTGGTTCTTTGTGAGTTTCACATCATGCATCACAATCCCACTCATTTTCCCCAACTTTAGTACTCATCCTGCATCCTTCCAACCTCCCTGCCCCCAACAGAGAAAAAACATCTCATTGTGGAAACTGTAGTGTGTCACAGTAGATTCTAGAGTATACACTCTATCCACCCTTCTTTGCTTGCAAATGTTCATTACAATGACTTGTTGGTTTGGTACAAGGGCTCTGGCTTCTGCTACTCTATGGATACTGGAACCTCCCTCTGACTCCTTTCAGATATCCTCCTGTTGCCAGGTGTCAGGATATCTTGTAGTTTTGGAAATGTAGGAAGCTCCCTTTCATGCACTTGCACACATCAGTGGTGTAGACGTTGGGATGGACCAATTCAAAGCCCTGAATCTGGACCTGGGGGGTATCTCAGCTGGTCTAGTCTCTAGCTTGTTCCTGGTTCTAGGAGCTATCAGGATCCAGTGGTCATCTCAATCTAGCTCTGAACTGGTGGTCTTTTCAGCTTTCTTTTTGCAGGGATTTTAGGTTACTAACCATTCAGATGTTCATAGAACAGAACACTGAGTGTAGACATAGCCTCTCTCATTCCTCTCTGCTACCTAGGGATGCACGTGTGACACAGCAGCCACACCTGTAACACTCTTCTTATTCACCACTAATTTCTCAGCTCCAGCTAGCCAGCATCAATTTGTCTCAGTAAAATAAAGGTTTTACTTAGGTGACGCAAATCTCTTGTTAATGTTAGCTGACTCTTCAGCCCTAGTTGACCTGAACCATGAATTCTTAATTCAAAATATGAAGCAGTCTTGAGAAAGTCTTTAAATGACTCTCAAATTTCTCTCTGGAACTTCACAAGCCAGGTCTCCAGTATCTGCATTTCTCTCCACTCTCTTTATCTTCTAAATTTCTACAGATCAGCTTACCAAGCTTTGAACACTAAACGGTTTACCTAGCTCAAATTTCCAAAGTCCTTCCACACTGCTCCCAAACTCTACATGGTCAGGTTTATCACAGAAATACCCCAAAATCCTGGTACCAATTCCTGTCTTAGTTAGGGTAACTATTGGTGTGACCAAAGACAACTTGAGAAGGAAAGTATTTATTTGCTTTGTGATTCCATATCGTCAAAGCAAGTCGGGACAGGAACTCATGCAGGGTAGGAATCTGGAGTCATGAGGCTGGTGCAGAGGTCACGGAGGAGTGCTGCTTACTGGCTTGCTCTGTATGGCTTGCTCAGTCTGCCTTCTTATAGAACCCAGGACCACTGGCCATGAGTGGCACACCCACGATGAGTTGATCCTTCCCACATTTATCATCAAACAAGAAAATGTACCACAGGTTTGCCTACAACCCAATCTTATGGAAGTATTTTCCCAGTAAGGTTACCGCCTCTGTGATGATTCTAGCTTGTGTCAAGTAGACATAAAACTAACAAACACAGAGAACAATAAACACTTCCATACACAAGGAAGCACTGAGGTTTTGCTTTATCACATGAATGTGGTGTGGGTTGGAGGTAAGCAGATTTTTCTCCTATGACAAGAAGTTTGGACTTTATTCCTTATAGTCAGAATATTTCTTTGTCTCTTTTCAAATGTCCCTGTTTTAGAAAAACTCAACAAGAAATATCTGTACAGATTATAAATTATTTTCATTTTAAGCATCTTTTCAATCTCATAATGAGTCTCATTCTGAGACACAGCTGTTCAGCTTGTACATGAATTCTGCAGCTGTGGTTCAACTAACTGAACACATACATACCACACACGTACACATACACATACATATACATATGAAACCTGATATGTCCAAAATGTTCAAACACACTGACATTTTTGTCTTGCCATTATTCCCTAAATAATACAGTCTATCTACCTCTCACATTGCATTTATTGTCACAAGTAAATTATAATTGAGTCAGAGTATAAAGGGGAATATACAGATTACAGGCCATACTGCAATATGTTACTAAAGATGATGAGTATCCTTAGATTGTGGTCTTCAGAGGGTCTGGACCTAACACCTTACATCAGTGAGGAATGACTACATTTGGTTTCTATCTGGGAAACAGTGTCTTTCTATTCTTTTAAATGTCATCTGTACAACATCATTCAAACCGCACTGATACACTGTCAGAAATAGAATACTGCCCCAGGCAGTTTGACTAAAGGATGTTAAGGAACTTGGTTTATGTAACCAGAAGAAAAAATAAATACAGACTCTCTGCTGAAAAGGGCTGTCACTTTCGTTTCCTTCCTCTTTTGAAACACAGAAGACATTGAGTTCAGGTGAGACCGAAATAAACTTACAATAATGTTTTCCAAGGGTATAAACACATGGCTGGTTCTGGTTTGATTTTTTTAAGGCATGAAACCTGTTCTTCGCTACCCATTTATATTGGCAAACTCACAAGAAGTTAAACTGGCAGAAAATTCAGCAGCATGACATCTTGGAGTACCAGCACAATAAATATGTGTTGGCTGAATATTTGAATGTTCCAATTAAATGTGCTCTGTTTTGATAATAGCTGAACCAATTGAGCTATTTTTCATGATACATTGTAGGCTTACATGTACCCAATGATGTTTTACTTCATTTTAACACAATGATAAAACTAACTCCTATTTAGACACCTATTTCATGATATTTTATGAAAATATATTACCAGGGCTCATTTTTAAATTGTTTTTCTTGAAGCCAAACTGAGAGATCTTAATGCAATCATTGTATCAGGATTTCATCAAAAACTCAGGTATTATGCTACCTATTTCAAGTGGTAAAGTTATAACACAGGGAAATGTAATCATACCTAATTATTGCAGGAAAAGATGAAGAAAAACAGAAAGAGAAGTATGCCAACAAACATGTACCAGTGAACCATGCTGCCTTTGGCATCACAAGGGGACCCCCAAAGCCACTGGCATAGTTCCACATTTGCCATCTGCAGATGTCAGCTGCCCCTGGAGGATGATGGCTTCTCTGCATACCCACCTCCAAAGCTTACACAAATGCTTTTGCTGGCAGAGTTTAAACAAAAACCCTTGTTGTCTGGTAAAACCAGTTTACTGTCACATCCAAACTGCTAGGTCCCATGTTTCAAGATAGATTTTAAGAAAACAAGGACCACACAATGGGTATCTACACTAGTGCTCCAGACACATCTGCTCTGAATTCCAAAGATGTTAGTCTTCTGACTATACTGTCAGAACTATTCCTCCACCAGGGAATAGGTGACTTTTTTACTTCTGAGACGACAGAACTTTAAAGAAACCTCTCTTCTCTATCAATAAATTGAACTGTAGTTTCCCAACATTGCATCAACATACAGATCAAGACATGTATTGTTTTGATCTGTAAATCATGTGAATCATGTTGATTCACAACAACTTCTCTTTGCTCTCCTTGCTCTTTGATGAACACTTCATACAGGGAAGAAACAAGGCTGCATCCTATATCCATCAATAAATATTAATATCATATATATACTTTTAAATGAAATGGAGACTGAATAACCAGTGTATTCCTCATCAGTCATAGTTTTTCTTTTTTAAGTATAATTTTTCACAATACAATGAGCAACAGAATTGATTTCAAGTGGAATTAAAATGGCTTGGATTTTTTTAAGGAAGTGAAATGGTGCTTAAATATGTTGTCTTTTCTTCTGGCGCTATCAATCAGCCCAATTCCATTAATCCTTCATAATTAATTTGTAAAACTAGGGTGTGTAGGTTTATAGACCCTGAAGTTCTCACTTTCTTCCTTTCCCTCATCTATCCCCAAGTCTTTTCAAGCCCTCTCTATAATGTTTCTTAAGCACTCCACCCTGCAACTTAGGCATATCTACACTGCTCTCTAACACCTCCTTCTGAATCTATCTTCATTTCTGGCCCATGCAAGTTTCCATCTTTGAAACTATCTCAGGGATGAGGTTTTTCTACAATCACAATCAGTCATACCAGACCTCTCATTAAATCCTCCCAATGTTTCTGAGATGCCAGAAACCATACACATTAATGTTTGAAACTCAGAACATTTTGCCCTATCGAGCACACACCAGTCATGTATGGGGAAGAGTATTCTACAGTGACTCTAGAAATTCAACAAAGAGAGTGTACAGAATAAGTATATTTTGTTTCAATATTATTTGTGCTTAGAAAATATTTTGATGAGTTAACTGGAAATGTATGGTGAAATTTCTTCACAGATTGCAATTCTTAATCTGTATAAAGAAAGAAATCAATATATATGAAAATCACTTTATTTCTAGCTCTATTTAATCTTAATTTTATTACTTGTATTTTACCAAATAATAATAAATTAATGATTATTATGCTTTTATTATCATATAGAATGCTTGCTGAAAATTTGTAATTATTTATCTTTTGAACTTATAATTACATCATTTCCCTCCTGCCTTTCCTCCCTCCAAATCCTCCCACAAATCCTCCTTCTTGCTCACTTTCAAATACATGGCTTAATTTTTTGTTACATACATATATGTAAATATGCAATATTCCCAAATCTTGAACTGTTCTGAAAGCCTTCTCCCTGTAGACTAGCTTTCATGGTACCAAAATGTTCCAGGCAAGCTTCCAATGGAGGAAAGCAACCATCAGTCTTACCCAGCTATGATAACTATGAACCACAACAATGCATAGCATGATAAACCTAAAGGTGCTATAGTGGCATGCATACCTGTTCAGTAACCAACAACTCTCTAATTGGAACAATTGGTACAGCAAGAGGGGAATTGGTACAACAGGAGGAGAATCAAGACTGGGACTGGAAATCTAGTCAACTACTCAGAGATCTTGTTGTAAATTTGGAGATGAATTTAAAAGGTTGGATCTCTCTAATGTCTTGAGCCTAACTGCTTCATGATAATCTGTTGGTACACTTTTACATTTGTACATTATGTTTTTAAATAAACTCATTAGACAACCATCTTAGTCAGATCTGACTACCATGAGAGGTTAACATGGGCTGTGTAACTTAAACATCAAATATTTGTTTCTTGTAGCTATAGAGAGATACAAGGTCAAGAAAGACACCTGGATGCGACTATAGTTGTAATTCAACGGACCCAGTTATACTTCAACCTGGCAGCAGAACTCATTATCAAGTGCTATTTTGATAACATGCATGTAGAGAGTCACTGAGGCTAGCACTCAGGAAAAAAAATTGAGACCAGCCAGTATATGGCAGTGTTGGATTCCCTGTAAGGAGGCTCTGGGAGACCAGTTTGTAAAGCAATGAAGGTAAAAGCTATGCTGCCCTGGAAATGAAGAGTCTGGCTAGGAAAGATTCAGGCTGTGAGTGAAGCCAACATAAAACAAAAGCCTTGTGTGCTGCAAATAGCAAGCCATATGGAGAGGGCTACCCAAACCCAGTGGAGACAGATGACACCACCAAGTGTCCCAGGCCAGACATAGAGATGTAAGGGTTAAAGTTTCCTTGCTGCCTTTCAGCATTACTTTTGTCCAGTGTGTCCTTGCTATTCTCATGTTTTTCTTTGGGGGAGTGAGAATGTTTATTCTGTGGTATTGTATATTAGAAGTATGTAATTTGGTTTTGTTTTTACAGGGGATGAAAGCTAAAAGACTGATTTATGCCTTGGAACATACTTTTAAACTTTGAAAGTTTGGGGGACTATCAAGACTAGGAGGACATTTGAAGTTGGACTAAATCCATTTTGTATTATGAGATGGCTGTGAGTTTGTGGAACCAGGCACAGAATGTGGCACAGTACAAATTTAAAGTGTATCCAACAGATTCATGTGTTTGAACACTTAATTCACAGATGGTAGTAATGTTTTGAACTGGAGCCTTTGAGGCAAGGACTGTTGAGTTGGCCACTGGAGGTGAGTCCTTGAGAATTATAAACCAGCTCTGCTTTCAGGCTAAGGTCTTGCTGCTTCTGACTCACCAACAGAGGACCCAGTTATACCACTCCTGGACATATGCCCAGAAGATGCTCCAACATGCAATAAGGACACATGCTCTAATATGTTCATAGCAGCCTTATTTATAATAGCCAAAAACTGGAAACCACCCAGATGTCCCTCAACAGAGGAATGGATACAGAAAATGTGGTACATTTACACAATGGAGTACTACTCAGCTATTAAAAACAATGAATTTATGAAATTCTTGGGCAAGTGGATGGATCTGGAGGATATCATCCTGAGTGAAGTAACCCAATCACAAAAGAACACACTTGGTATGCACTCACTGATAAGTGGATATTAGCCCAGAAGCTCAGAATACCCAAGATACAATTGACAAACCACAAGAAATTCAAGAAGAAGGAAGACCAAATTGTGGATATTTCAATCCTTCATAGAAGGGGGAACAAAATACCAATGGAAGGAGTTTCAGAGACAAACTATGGAGCAGAGACTAAAGGAAGGACAATCCAGAGATTGCCCTACCTGGAAATCCTTCCTATGTAAAATCACCAAACCCAGACACTATTGTGGATGCCAGCAAGTGCTGGCTGACAGGAACTTGATATAGCTGTCTCCTGAGAGGTTCTGACAGTGCCCAACTAATACAGAAGTAGAGGCTCACAGTCATCCACTGAGCACAGGGTCCCCAGTGAAGGAGCTAGAGAAAAGACCCAAGGAACTGAAGGGGTTTACAACCCCTTAGGAGGAACAACAATATGAACTAACTAGTACCCTCAGAGCTCCCAGGGACTAAACCACCAACCAAAGAGTACACATGGTGGGACTCATGGCCCCAGCTGCGTATGTAGCAGAGGATGGCCTAGTCGGTTATCAATGGGAGGAGAGGCCCTTGGTCCTGTGAAGGCTCTATACCCCAGTATAGGAGAATGCCAGGGCCAGGAAGCAGGAGAGGGTGGGTTGGTGAGCAGGGGGAGGGGGAAGGGAACAGGACACACACACACACACACCCCGAGGAGAAACCGGGAAAGGAGATACCATTTGAAATGTAAATAAAGAAAATGTCTAATAAAAAAAGGAAAAAAATAAAATAATGAAACACACGTCCCTCCACAATGGTCTTCACCACGCTGTTACTGTCACAACAGATTGGTAGTCCCAATAACCACAGGCCAGAATATTTCTTTCTCCTTTAAGTTGCCTCTATCAAATATTTTGTCAGAGAAATAACAAAAGTGGGTAATTTAATAGATTTCCAGTTCATATCCACTCCAGTAAATACTTTCTATTGAGCATTTGGGGTTGGGGGAGGTAATGAGAGCATGTTGAACAGGGTCTCACCACTGCATCAAAGTACAAAGAGACAAGGAAAAGTTTAACTCAGTTTAAGATGTTTTAGTCCATGGTTGTCTGTCTCTATTGCTTTTGGCCTGTGGCAAGGCAAACAGTAATGCAAAAAGAACCCTTTGAGACAAAGTTGCTCATATCAGGACACTCTGTAATCAGAGAATGCAAACTACGGACTAAGATGAAGATTTACCTTTGGAAGGCATTGCTGTCAGTAGCACTCTTTCTTTAATCAGACTCCATATGCCATAGTTTCCACTTTGCCTCATACATTACTCAATTATAAATTTATTAATGGATCTATCAATTTTAAAAAGTCAGAGTCCAGAGATGAGGGTCACTTCACAGGACCCTCATCTCTGAACATCCTTTGCATTGTGTACAAAGCCTTCAATATATGAGCTTCCCAGCAACACTCTATCCACAGATAATAACTGATAAGTATTTAAGAAGCTGTATTGCATTCACATAAAATACCCAGCATATTGCAAATTTATGATACATAAAACACCAGGGCAGTAAAATTTGGCAATGCCCGAAGAGAGAGGAGTTGTCGAAAAGACTGGCTGTGTCCCAAATTCAGAATATGTGCTGCCATTTAAATCACATAATACTTCGTGGTTTATTAGCTGCTTACTGAAAATTATTTTATAGTTGAATTTATGGGAATGATAATTGAACATTTTGTGATAGGCTATAGATTCTAGGGAAAGGAAGAAATTAATATAAATATCATAATATCAGTTCTAAAACAATAGAACTCCTGAAATTTTTACTGAATAGGTGACTTTTCAATGACTATTTCACTTATAAAATTGGTTCCCTCTCCCCTAGCCACAATTAACTGTCCTAATGAGAGTCAGGGCCTCATGAGCTCCCTTATGCATGCTGAAATAGCAATAGGGCCAGTCTTATGCAGATCTTGCGCAGGTTAAGTACAATTGCAGTAATAATTTGGCACTGCCATGACTAGACATTTTAGTTTTCTCATCCCCAAACTCTGACTCCTGCATTCTTGCTGAGCCCTCCTCTGGATGTTTTCTAAGTCTTTGAAGGGATAATATCAATGTCCCTTTTAGGTCACAGCATTCGAACATCACTTACATTCCAAACTTGACCCATTTGTACATCTCTACATTAACCAGCACCAGCTACAAAAAGAAGTTTTGAAGTCTGAGGGCAGCACTAATCTACCAGTGTGAACCTAAGTATTTAGAAGGAAATTTGTTACCTTGACCCTTCTGTACAACAGTGGTAGATTCTCTACAAAGGTCCATGACCTCCAGTCAATGGTTTCTTGATCATATTTAAAGTCCCAGGAATGATTTTCCTCATATGGTAATGGAAAGCAGTTGAATATCTTCATAATAGTCATGTTACTTGCATCAGAGGATATGTCTTGCAAGGAAGGCTTTTGATAAAACTCATGGGATCCACAGCTGGATAGAACTGTTGTTGATTTACCCTCTGCTCACAGTCTGCTCACATCTCTGTCTCTGTGAAAGCTAGTCAGTGAGCAGGACACTACCATCCCAAACCCAGCTAGAGCTCTTGGTGTCCTGCAGCTGAAGTGAGTCTTCAGGAATAGGATCTTTAAAAGTAGCTCCAGTGGCCAAGAAAGGACATTGGCAACAATCTGTAATGTTTTGGAGACTTCTGGATCCATCCTCACCAATGGCTCACAGGAAGGTATCCTACACCAGGTTCTGAGAATTCCATTTGCTAACCTTAGGCTTCTAGTAGAAGCATCATCTACCAATCCAGGTGCCTCCACTCAAATCTTTCTTTAAAACTAAGTTTTTAACAGACCTACAATGTAGTATGCATCCTTAAGATTTTTTCTATATTTCCTTGATTTTGGTTATCTCTTTCCTCTACTCTTTCATCTCCCCCTACCCCTTCCATTCTTAATCCCCCTGAAATGTCACCTCCACCTCCCCATAGTCCCCATTCTACTAACATATCAGATATGCTCTTCTAGTTCTCTTCCCTTAAGAGGTTTCTCCCTCTAATGCCCCCTTTTCTAGCTTCCTGGCCTTTATGGGTATTTCAGAAAAAGTAGTTAAAGAACTTCGAGCTGGATCCATACATGAGATAGAATATATGGCATTTATCTGTTTTGGCCTGGACCACCTTTTTGAGTATAATTCGGTTTTGTTCCATCCCTTTTCTGAAATGTCATAATTTCACTTATATTTACAACTGTATAGTATTCTGTTGCACATATGAACCACATTTTCATTACCCATTCATTATTTGATGAATATCTAGGCTGATTCTATTTCCTGGCTATTGGAAAAAAAACAATTAACTAAATGCTTAGAATTCAAATATTAATGCCCTAACCCCCACAGTGTGATGATTATTTTTAGATGAAGTCTTTGAGAGAAAATCCTGGTCAAGTGAAGGCAATAGGTAAAGCTTCAAGGTTTGGTAAAAGTCTTTTAGAAGAGAATAAAGATGGGCAAGATCACACATGCTTCCAACCCCACTATTCAACAAAGGACCTCAAGTTTAAGGTGGGATCAAGTGCCTGAAGATATAACTGCTAGGTAGGTTTGTTCTAAGTGGGAAAAGAGCCCCCTCACCAGAAACTCATTTTGCCAGTGACTTGATCTTTGACTTTCGGCCTCCATGGACAATAATGTTTGCTGTTTAAGATACCTACCTTGTTGTGTTTGTTATTGCAGCCTGAGCTAAGAGTAATTCAGTAAAGGAAATGGACAGGAAATATAGGGTGTAGTATGAGGATTAGTTATTGCCTGTGGCCCAAGTAAGTGATGCAATCTCTCAGATTCCATTTCTACTATGGCAAAGTTCCTCTAGAACCATTTGATACTATGTATTTAAACATCCCAGGAAGTAGACAGCATAAACAGTAAGCACTCTTCAGAGAAATTATCAGGTAGTTTTTCCATGAACAGTCAATACTCTGATGCTCATTGTATGAAGAGCCATTTCTTCCCCGTGTAGTGAAGCATAGTAGCCAACTGCTTTATTCCAAATTTAGCACATTCCTCTTGTAAAATGCTTACACATTCAGATCAAATGTCATTGTACAATATCCTGATTTGGAGGCCTATCTTGCAGGAAGGATTAAAGCACTTGTCCTTTATCTGAGATGCTTTGTACTTTATCAGTGCAAACGCTTAATCAGCCTCTGATAAGTGGCCCATCACTTACTGAGCTATTTGGCAGTTTCTTCTCAAGGAAATAAGAGGTGGACATTACATATCATGATAAAGGTCACCTTTATCAACCCTTTCCCTACTTAGTGAGGAGTTGTAGTAAGTGTAACCTCTGCTTGACACTTGCTCTTACATTTGTCTGGATTTTCTACTCATTTCTTGGAACACCGTTTTCAGCTTTAAGACTTTTATTTAGTCACTTTGTAAGCAAGAGGAAATTCTGAAGGAGGATAATCTAAGTGCTCACAGAGTTCCTTCTAAGGTATTTGTTGTTGTTGTTGGTTGGTTGGTTTTGTTTGTTTGTTATATAGAGGCTGTTTTGCTCAAAATTATAGGTTCCTAAAAGTGATTTTAAAAAGGTTTTGGTCACCTCATTAAAATTGTGTTTATTAAGAAGTGAAAAGTGAGTGGCAAAGTTTCTTTTTTTTTTTTTTTTAGATATTTTCTTTATTTACATGTAAATTTCTCCTTTCCCAGTTTCCCCTCCAAAAAACAAACAAACAAACACAAACAACAAGAACAAAACCCCTGTTGCCTCCCCCCTCCCCGTGCTTGCCAACCCACCCTCTCCCACTTATTGGCCCTGACATTCCCCTACACTGGGGCACAGAACCTTCACAGGGCCAAGGTTCTCTCCTCCTATTGATGATCGAATTTGCAATCCTCTACTATACACATGCTGCCAGAACAATCAGACCCACCATGTGCAGTCCTTGGTTGGTGGTTGAGTCCCTGGGAGCTCTAAGGGTACTAGTTAGTTCCTATTGTCGTTCGTCCTAAGGGGCTGCAAACCCCTCAGCTCCATAGGTCCTTTCTCTAACTCCTTCATTGGGGACCCTGTACTCAGTTCAATGGATGGCTGTGAGCCTCTACATCTGTATTAGTCAGGTACTGTCAGAGCCTCTCAGGAGATAGCTATAATTAGGCTGGCTTGTCCATCCTTCAATCTCTGCTCCATAGTTAATCTCTGCAACTCCTTCTGTGAGTATTTGGTTCCCCCTTTTAAGAAGGAATGAAATGTCCACCTTTTGATCTTTCTTCTTCTTGAGTTTCTTGTGGTTTGTGGGTTGTTCATCCTGTATTCCAAACTTCTGGGCTAATAACCACTTATGAGAGAGTGCATACCATGTGTGTTCTTTTGTGATTGGGTTACCTCACTCAGGATGATATTCTCCAGATCCATCCATTTCCCCAAGAATTTCATAAATTCATTGTTTTTAATAGCTGAGTAGTACTCCATTGTGTAGATGTACCACAATTTCTGTATCCACTCTTCTGTTGAGGGACATCTGAGTTGTTTCCAGTTTCTGGCTATTATAAATAAGGCTGCTATGAACATGGTGGACCATGTGTCCTTATTACATGTTGGAGCATCTTTTGGGTATATGCACAGGAGTGGTATAGCTGGGTCCTCAGGTAGAACTATGTCCACTTTCCGGAGGAACCATCAAACTGATTTCCAGAGTGGTTGTACCAATTTGCAATCCCACCAGCAATGAAGTAATGTTCTTCTTTCTCCACAACCTCTCCAGCATCTGCTGTCCCCTGATATTGAGCCTCTGAGTCCTGCACAGACCCGGTATTAATTTTTGAGCTAAAATGTCAAGACATATCTAGACACATAGACATAAAAGAAACTTTCTACAGTTTAAGATTTGAACTTGATATTGTTCCCAGCGATTTACTTTAGAACTGGCTTGTAAGACCTAGTATTTGAAGGGCATTAGGTATCAGAGAAATTCCATTCCGTTTGCATGAATATTATGAACATAAACTAGAGCCTCCTAAAAAGGAGGTCTGCCAAAGACACTATTCTGTTTCCTACTGTAAACATACAAAAAATCTTAATTCTAACAGAGTGTGTGCAGAGAGGAATATTTAGATAATGATACTAGATAAGTTGCCTAAACCTGGTGTTTCATAGAGGTAAATAAAGGGATCCACAGAGAACAACTGACCTCATATTCTGTGGAGACTATATTCAGTTGATTAAATAGTTTCAAGGCATCCTAACTTTCTAGAATGTTATCATATCTATTGTTGATCACTGGCTCAAGATCCTCTGCCTCTCTACTCACAAAGCTGGTGTTCTGCACCAGCATCCTGCAGAAGGAGGCTACAGCAAACTTAGGAAAGACAGAATCTACTACTTGCTTCATAGATTCAAAACTCAGAGCAAAGGTTCAAGGAGAATGTCTGTTGAGAAAATAAGAAAAGAAACAAATTTTTTTCTGTTATATTTCTCACCTCCTTCCTTACCACAAAGAAAGCATCATCCTCTTGGGGAAAGGGAGGAGCCATAAGACAATATAAGATGCTTGTGGGTCTACAAAACTCAGAGGGTGAAACTCTACCATGCTAACGAGTTTCAATTCCCTTGCCTTTCACAGAGAGATCCAAAGAGACAGAAGCACCCTGAAGTAATAGTTGTTGTTGGAGCACCTAAGAGTATAAGACTCTCTTCTAGAGAAATATGAGATAGCCTTTATCTAAGATGAGCATGAGGAAATGAAGAATCTCAAGAGAGGGTTTCTAGTAGCTTCAGAGAATATCTGATGGTGTAAACTCAGTAATGGTCCAGAAATAAGGGAGAAGACTTTGTGGTGAGGCTGAGAACTGAGTCAAGGAGCAGCCTTATGTAGCTTTCCAAAATCCAGAGAGGAAAGCCAAATCTATTGAAGAACATAAACAACACTAAGACCTTTGAGGTCTAGGGAAGAAAGTTGGAATTGTAGAGAGAAATGAATTATCCAAGCTGAAAATTCCCACTCTTCCATAGAATAATAATAGTTTATGAGGATGAAAACAGAATGAAATCACTTTTTACATAATGGGAATTATAGAGTCTGAGATTTGATGTTCATGGTTGCCTACATAAGCTAATAACATAATAACTCTTATGATGAAAGAGAAAATTGTAACTTTTACTGGGACTAGAGATGTGGTATTGGACAAATGTGGGCCCTGTTGAGAGCATCCCAAGGTGTTCTCTTATAAAGCAACTAGGCTGCACATAATCTCTTGGAACACATCTAACGTCTCAGTAACTACATCCCCCACAAACACTGCAATCACATCACTCCAGGACTGAACTTTTGCCAGTAGTTTCAGTGCAAGGATTTGCTTTCATCTCACACTGGATGCAGAGTCCCGAAGCTGCTGTGCTTGCTCTCTGCATTCCCCTCAGATCCTCATGCTCTGCATCTTCCAACAGCTTCTCTAAGTCTCTTTGTGGGAACCTGTGCTCAGTCTTGCTCTCTGGCAGCTGTTGCTTCTGAAGGATCATCATTCTTCTGGAGGCTGTGGTGATAGGATGGACTTTTAAACTCTTGGCAGAAAAATAAGTTGCTTCCTGCTCAACGAGAAAGATGAAAGTGAACCCCACACTGTGTAGAAGCACAGGCCCCCTGATGCTTTCTACTCAGCTTGCCCTAACATAGCATCTCAGAAAAGCACTGCCACGGGGTTTCTTGACCTGGACTCCATGAACGGGACCTACCTCAGCTGATGTCACACTAGCTCAAGGAAAGGCTATTTGCAAATAAATACTTGGGTAATCAACTTCATATTCTTCCATGTTCAGACAGATCACTGCATCCTCCATGGTTTTCTGTATAAGTTCTAACTAAGCCACCCTCAATAATTGAAAAGTTTACATTGTCCATTAAAGAATAACTGCCCCACTATCCCTCGAGAGGCATTTCCTGGAGATATATTTGGAGAGGGTGGCAGAGTGATATTGATGATTATTTGGGAGAAATGATAAGTTTACTGCCACGTTAAGTAAGAGAGATGTTTCTTAATTTAATTGTATTTCCAAAAGTTAAAAGAGGTACATGGAAAATCCTGGTGTGGTTTGAATAATCAAAGGTACAGGGCCTGTAGTTGTGGAAAGAATCCTGGAGAAACTGTTCATAATTGATCCTCGTCCCACAACTATTCTTGTAGACCTTTTCTCATTTCTTTGTATGTCTGCTGACTAAGTGGATTTGAGGGTTATCACTAGATATTTTTACTCCTTTGTAGACATTATCCCTTTCCTTTGCCTCCTTGTTCTAAATTGCACAGTGCCTGATACATAAGGAGAGTTAAGTAAGTGTTTGGTGTTGCAACTGGATTAGAGAAATATCTTCCAGTTCCATCCATCTCCTCCTTAGATCCTAGTGAACAGACTGAGGTTTTCATGAAGCATAAAGGTGCTTCCCACAGAGCACAAACTTTCTTTAGTGAGAAAGACCAGTGCCTGGAGATGTAGTTCAGTTGGGAGAAGACTTGCAGAGCATGGATAAAACCTAGGCTCAATTCGCATTTCTTCAAAAACCAGTACCTGCAATCTCACAGCTAATGAGGCAGAGACAGGAGGTCAGAAGTACAAGGACCTTCTTGGCTACATAGTGATTTTAAAGCCAATCTGGGGTGCATGAGCCCCTGCCTCAGAGAGATGGGAGAAACAGCCCAAAATAAGAGTAACACAATTTCCATAAGGACAGCAGGCTTCCTAACCAATACTAATACCCTACCAGTCTCTACTTCTCAATTTGCACCCAAATTGCTTTGGAGGCCACTCCACCTCTAAGCAGATGGCTAATAGGATGTGCTAGAAGGACATATGTAAAGCCAGAGTCAGAGAAAACCAAGAAGGCAATTGAAAAGGCTATAAAACCAAGAGAAATGTAGACAGGTTGAAAAAATGGCTCTTACTAAACCCTTTCAGAGAGCTTGAGAATCAAAAGACAGATGAGCAACCTTCTACTGCAGTTTTGCCCCATATCAGAGTTTTTGTCTGGTGGTATAGCTTATACAAACTGGGGATCATGGGTGGGTGACTGGCTGGATCTTGGAAATGAAACTCTTAGTTTTTCTTCTCCTCCCTCAGTAGGATTGGCTCTACTAAAGGTAAAATCCTGAGTTTATGTAGATTCTATTTAAGAGACATTCATTAATCCAAGGCACCAAGGCAGCTAGCCACACTGGAACTTCAGTGATGTTATTGTCATTTTAGAATGGCCTTGTCATGCATCAATGGAAGGAGAGGTCCTTGGGCCTAGGAAGGGCTTGATGGATACCCCAGTGTAGGGGAATCGAAAGTGGGGAGGTGGGAGTGGGTGGGTGAGTGGGTGGAGGAACACCCTCGTAGAAGCAGGGGGAGGGAGAATGTGATAGGGTGTTTTCGGGAGGGAAGGAAACCAGAAAAGGGGATAACACTTGAAATGTAAATAAAGAAAATATCCAATTAAAAAAAAAAAGGTTAACATGTTTTTTATTACAAACTGGACTTGAGGAAAGTAGTTTTGTTTTATAAAACACTGCACCAATTCTGGGAGTGTAACTGAATTGCAACAAAATGTGTGATGCCCCACTTTCAATCCCCAGTACCAAAAATAAATAAAGTACTGCACTAGACTATTACCTTTACTTTTAGTCTCTGAGTTTTTGATGGCTTCTCTGTTTCTGCCCCATATCAGATTATTAAGGCTTCTATGACAAATTAAAACAAACAAAGTGACTTAAAAACAACACAAATAGTCCTTCACAGTTCTGAACTCAGAAGTTTAAATGGCATCAGCAGAGAGAATCCTATCCCTTGTGAACCTCTCCTAGTAAGAATGCCAGTGCATACTCCAGATCTTGTTCTTTCTTGGCTCATGGAAGCAGCACCCTTATCTGTACTACCGTCTTTAAGCCTTCTCTCCCTATGTGCTTGTCAAGTTTTCCCCTTTAATGAAAATACTTGTTGCCATAATCCACAATAGTCTCTCCTTGTAATTCTTGTTTACATTTGCAAGTAACTTTTACCAAATAGGTCAAGCTCATGGCTGCCAGTGGTTATATTTGGCATACATTCCCGAGGAGGACTAATCTTCCCACTATGGCCCCAAGACAAGTGCCTTCCTTGCTTACTCTAAGCCTTAGCATGTGTTTCTCTTGGGTTCCATCACATCGCTGGAGTCACAGCTGGTTCTCATAGCTGGTGTGAAAATACATGAATGGAAAAGTGAACAACAGTAAACAACACACAAAATGAGTGTGGATGTTCCAAAGCCTGATCCTACTCACATGAGCAGTGTCTGACAAGAAGAGAGTGACAAGATCCAACATGAAAAACCTTCACACATGTCTTGAAGTTGGGAAGAAGTCCCTGAAATTCTGCCACTAAAATGACATATCTCTTTGGCTTTATTACACATAGTTTTACCTTTTCCTTGACTTATTTCATTTCAATATTTACTTCAAACATATACCACACACAGACACTCACACAAAATCCTATTGATTTTGTGTGTATGTGTTGTTAAAACCACAGCTGCATGGCTGTCATGAACTAAAATTCTTCAAGCATGATCTTCTTCCTATGATCGTGGGAAAGAGCAAGCTACTTTAAAAAACACACATATGCACACACTTCTTGAAGCCATATGGAAGTTTTATTAATGCAAATTGAACTTCATTTTCTCTCAGCTTCCCACAAAATTCTCATCAGCAGAAAGAAAATTTTCATCCCTTAGTAGGACCTATTAGGATAATCTGCCTACAACAAAATGTCTTGCTTCAACTTTGGGATATGTAAATCCTTTACTACCAGCATGGTGGCATCAGAGAATTCACTTAAAAAATGAGAATAAGAGCTGTCATCATTTGTTTTTTTAAAAAAAACTGCTTATTTTTAACAAAGCATAATTTCAGACAAATCTATATGTGAATTTTCACAATATTATACAAACTGTGTATGTTATATCAAAAAGTGTATAAATTCATGTGTTAGGGTAAATTTCTCATCCTCAGTATGTTTAAAACTGGGCATCTTATGAGCAAATCACTTGCAGATTGCTAGACAGAGTAAATAGTCTGACAGCATATGGAGACTATTTATGGACCACAGCAATTTCCACACCACTGATCGTGTGTTAGATAAACAGTGTAACTGAAGTGAATTATGACTATTCCGTTATTTTCATGGTATATTACGTTTAATGTTTAAATTGGGAGATTCTCTCTTAGGTGTCTTGCTATTCATTTGTTAAAAAAAAGAAATTGTGGTTTTTTGTGGTTTGACTTTAACAGAAAACATGCTTTCTTTTTCCTCAAAGCCAACTGATATTTCTTATACAAGAGTACCTATCAAAACACTAGGTCAATGGCAACATATACATGTGTAATCAAAGGTTTCCTGTATAGTGAGGGAAGAAGAGGGCAAGCAGAGTAGGTCAGAATGGGCAAGCAAGCCATTTGCAGAAAATGTGAATTTGCTTTTAATATACATAATTTTCTCTTAACCTAAACCCCTATGAATTAAGCCCATGCATAGAAATGATCTTGGAGGACATTGAAAGACCCTTTAGGGCAGAGGATGAGCACCAGCTACTTAAACTCCTAAATATCTCTTGGATGCCACTTCTGTAGCTCCAGGGCTCTGGTGTGTCTTGAACTTAACTATTGCCATCCCATCTTTATTGATCTCTTCCCCATGAGACTACCTCAAGCAGCCTATACACATTTCTAAAATCACTTATTCGTATATCTTTCATGACTCTAAAGCCAGAGCCATATAGACAACTCTGCCAAGTTTGACCACCAACTTGGGGTGTTCTCTGACATTTGTGAATCATATTTTTAGCAGCTTTAATTTGTTGTTCCTTTGTAGCAATAAAGAAAAAACCTTAGCTCCTTTCTTTTTACAATCTGGAAATGTAGCTGGGTGGGATTTTTTCCTGAGTGTACCCCTCCATTGATTAAATTTTGGATTGGGCTTTTTATCTTCTCATCTCTTCCAGTACAGGCCCTGGCCCAAACATTACATGTCCTATTACTTTCTCTTTAGAGTGTGTATTTTGTTTTGTTTGCTCTAGTTGCTCTGTTTCATTGTAGACGTACATGAAAGTGATTGCTAATAAGCATACCATAGAGTCAATATTAAGTTATTTTGAAATTGTCTTTACCAAGGAAATTAACCCATTCCTTTTTAGTTTAGCCTCAGGCAAAATCTTAGGACACAGGCAGAAAGCAGCCATATTCTTTTCCAAAATACCATAATAGTTTCTAGCCTAGTTGCTAATATTATTTCCCTCCATAACATTTTGAGCTGAGCCTCCACAGTTTAAATTGGTATCAACACTAGTGTTTTCCAAGCACCTACTAGGAAGGCCCATTAAAGTTCAGCTTACAGTGTTTGATTATTTTTACAGTCCAAAGTCCCTAAGTCTTCCACCTTTCTCCAAAAAGCAGGTTGGCCAGGCCTGTCACAGAAATACCCAACTCCTGGTACCAACTTTACTCTTCCTTACTTTACTATTGCTGTGGGAAGAACATCATAACCAAGATAGCTTTGTTTTTAAATCTAATTTGACTTACAGATTAAGCAGGTTAGAATCTATGGTGGAAAAGTGAATAAACAGCAGAAAATTCACACATATAGACCCACATCAATGAGGCAGAGAGATAGCACTGGGAATAAATCCCATAGCCAGTGACATACTTTTCCCCAAAAGCCCACAACCCCCTAACCATTTCAAAACATCTCCATCCACTCAAATACTTAAATATATAAGCTTATGGGAGCCATTTTCATTTGGTCACCACTACACTGACCCAAAATTTCTGGTGACTTACTGTACAGTGAAGCTCTAACTCCACAGCCAGTCTTACTGCTATGCATATTAAAACTTGATCCAACACCCATCTTGTTCTTCTGCTCCCAGTTTTTCTTGTCCTCTTTAGATTGAATAACCCACATTTTAACAGTGAAGACAGAAGAGAAGTAAAGGGACAAGCCTTCCCACAACCATGACATACTCAGAGCAATGAAGATGCTGTATTGATTTGTAATTTTTCAGATGAGATAGAAAGGCCCCAAAGGGGCAGCCTATACACAAAGCATGGGGATTTTTTTTATAGCACATATTGAACCTTCTTAAAAGCTTACTCCACACTTTAAAGTAACAGAGCTTGCTTTTTCTCGATATACATTAAACAAACAAACAAAAAAATCAAATGTCCTGTGTATTCACTTTTTAGGAATAAAAATTAAACACAGAATGTTTGAGCACCTATAAATTTCTCCTGGTAAAAACTGAGAACTCACACATAAATCACAACACAATCTCTCTAGTTAAAGGGCACACAATTAAGCCTTTGAGGAGCATCAGAGAGTCCATGAATGGTCATTGACTAGAGAACTCAGTGTCCACTGTCAGTCACATTTAACCAAAATCTTGACCACAAAGAAAGGGAAATGGGATAATACTGGGAAATTATATCCAGAGGAAAACTGGTGAAGGAGAACTGAAAACAAAACAGCAGGCAAGGTGGAGAGTTTCTGGGGTATGGATAAGAGGTGAAGGGATGCTGCAGACAGACAGTGAAGGTCCTAAAAGTCCTTTGCCCTTCATGTGCATCTGACTGCACTTTGTTGTTCCAAAGTCAGAGGCTTGGGTTGAGCTGGTGGCCTGGATGTCTCTCTCTCTCTCCCTGGGGGCAGAGGGCCTCTCTCTCCCTCCTGGGGATGATCTTTTTGCTACATGGCACCTTAATTAAAAAGGAGGCAATGTATAAATGAGTTATTTTATTGTAGGAAGGATAGAATATGCTGGTTGAGTAGAGAGAAGGAAAGGAGAGGAAGGAGAGAGAGAGGAAGAAGAGAGCAAGAGGAGAAGGGTAAGAGTAGGAGAGTAAGAGAATAAGAAGGTGAGAGGAAAATAGAGTACGAGAGGAGAAAAGTAAGAGAACAAGAGAGTGAGGAGGGGGCAACCCCCCCTTTTATTGTATGGGGCGTGGCATGTCTGGCTTGTGGTCAGATGACTGGGTGTAAGGTCCAGCTAGAATGCTGGGAGCTTGGGACATTGTCTGCCTGATAGAGCACACATCTCCTGCAGGGGCAGCTGTGAGGGGTCTGGGCTGAAATCTGAGCCATTGGTCTCAGGAGCTATCACAGAACTCCTACCGTCCCTTGTGAACAAATTTACTTTGCTCAGTGGGTCTCGAGGTTCCCAGGTGGCCGCTCTACTAGACTCTGGCTGTCAGAACTGCCCACTGCCCCACAGCACTTCCTTTGAGTTCTATGTCACAGTAGAAGGTGGTATCGAAGTTAAGGTTGTCAAATAGTCAGAATCTAGAATTATCTCAGGGATAAACTTCTGGGGACACTTGTCAGAGACTGTTCAGATTTGGATAATTAAAGTGAGAGAGCTCACCCTAAAAGTGGGTGGCTCCCTTCCCTCACTTTGGTGTTAATGCATATAAAAAGGAGAAATGTAACAAAGTAGCTGCATTTCTCTTTTCTTCAGGATTATAGTGTAGTGTGTCTAAAGGCCTCAAGCTCTTCACATCTTGGCTTCCCTTACAGGATGCACTGCTGGATGTAACTATACGGGATGTACTATACCCTATAACTATACAGGATTTGATGTACCCTGGAACTATACAAGATGTACTGCACTGTGTAACTACACAGGATTCACTGCACACTGTTAACTACACAGGATGCACTAAACACTATAACTACACAGGATGAACTACACATTGTCACTACACCGGATGCACTACACACTGTCACTACACTGGATGCACTGAATGCTGTAATTACACAGAATGCACTGTTCTTCCTTCCTCGAGTTACTTTTGTCATTTCAGTGTTGTCTCAACGTAATAGGAAAAGTCCTAATAGGATGGATTTTAAGACTTTAATTGTTTCTGTGCCTCTGGGTTACTTACTACCCAGCCCTATTTTAGTTATGTGGGGGCTGCCATGACAAAATAGACTGGGTTGTTTATAAACAATAGAAGTGAAGTTCACAGGGTCCTGAAAACTAGATGAGGTGAGGGCACTGCATAGTCAGGATTGGGTAAGAGACTCTTCCGGCCTGTAAACTGCTAAATTCTCACTGGGTACTTGTGTGACAAAGAGGCAGATGAGCTTTCTGGGATCTCTCTGTCTGTATTAGTTTATGTGAGTTTCACAAGACAAGGGATTTCATTAACGCATCTCCCAATGGATTCTTGATCAAATGCCTTTTCCTTACCTAGTTGTACTACAGGTCTCATATGCCATCAATAGTTTCCTTCTGCCTTTATGTCTTTAAATGTTTCTAGAGTCCACATGTGAGACAAAACATGACAGTTGTGTTTCTGAATTTAGCTTATGTCATTTAAAGAAAGATTTCCCATCCCATCTCTATTCCTCTAAATGGTACAGTTTTGTTCTAGTTCACGGGTGAAGAATTTCTATTATGTATATGTGCCGTATGTTTTGTCTTTATTCATTCATATGTTCGTGGTACTTAGACTGATTTGAAAACCTGACTATTGTAAATACAGTAAACATTTAGAGTGCAGATATCTCTGTTTCATACTGTGATGGTTTGTAGATGCGCTACCCTAGGCGTGGCACTATTAGAGGGTGTGACCCTGTCAGAGTAGGTGTGGCCTTGTTGGAGTAGGTGTGCAACTTAAGACCCTCATCCTAGCTGCTTGGAAGTCTGTATTCTGCTAGCAGCTTTTAGATAAAGATGTAGAACTCTCGGCTCCTCCTGCACCATGCCTGCCTGGATGCTGCCATGCTTCCTGCCTTGGTGATAATGGACTAAACCTCAGAACTTGTACACCAACCCCAATTAAATCTCCTTATAAGAGTTGCCTTGGGAGACATAGACAATTAACTAGGGAGGTGCCTTGTAGGAAAAAGGACAACAAAGAGTGAGACTGAATGCTTTGCTTGACATTTGTAGCTCTTGTATCAAGTTTGAAGGAGAGGACTTTACAAGTTACTCGTTCTCTGAGATGAAGGCTTTTCCAAATTATCACAGCCAATGAACCAGATTCTTACCCACACCTAATGTCTGTGCCACCCTCCAAGCAGAACCACTGTTCATTGAAACAGTTGGTGAATGACTTTATGGATAGACCATCTTAATACACACACCATTTCTTAAATGAATGTAACCTGTTCTCTGTGGCCTGAGAATAAAGTCACTCACTCAAGTCAAATAGTTTTGACCATAGCAGGAAGTCTGTATCCAAAAATTGTGCCTACAATTCATTCCTTGGCACAGCAGAACTGTCAACTCTCAGCTTAGCTATGATGGAGGTAAAATCCTTCGGTGATTTGAGGGTCATTGAAGTACAGCCTTATTACAATGAAATCCAATGTCTAAAAATTGTTCTTATTTTGGGCTTGTACCACAGAAAGAGCCAAGACTTTAAACTGTACTAAATACAAAACAAACAAACAAAAAGACTTTATATATTTTATGTTCATTTAAGAAAATACTAGTAGTGATGTATTATTTTGAAATATACAGTTAATATATTTGGAGTTATTTGAAATTTATACTGAGAAAAACTTATGTATTTTCAGTATTACTGTAGACAAGCACCTAAATAACACTATTAAATTGATTGTTGTTTTATATCAAACAACTTTTATAGTACTCATTTTTATTGTTATAATATTTTATCAATTTTAAGGAATATGATGAAAAAATGTTGTAGATATTGAAGAGGGGGTCTCTGGGAGAAGTTGAGGTACAAAAGGGAAACAAGAACGTGATTTAATTCTATTTACTTAAACTATGTTTTTAAATGTTAACAAATTCAGACAAATTGAAATCATGTAACTTTTCTCATCATAATGCAATAAAAGTTAATTTAAAAAAAGAGTTGCCTTGGTCCTATTGTCTGTTCACAGCAGTAAAACTCTAAGATACATGCCAACATGATTTATTCAAATGCATGTCCACGTTTTTGTAGAGCTGAATCATATGGTAGCTCTATTTTGTTGTTGTTGTTGTTGTTTATTTTTGGGATCCTCCCTATTGACTTTAATAGTGGCTACACTGATTTACATTTTTTACCCTCTGAGGCCAGGTTTTTATGACCATTGGTATTGCTTATAAGAGCTCTCCATCTTGGGGGTCTAAAAATTACCTGAGCTTCTTATCTACCAATTTCACTACCTTAGGATTTTGAATTTCAACAGATGATTAGGAGAAGTCAAGCATCTATTTCCAAGAAGAGATGAAGATGGATCTGTGGACCTATCTCAGAGTCAGGTTCCTAATCAAAAGCTATGACTCAGGACTTTTCTCTATGTATATGTATTTAACTGGACATTACACACAGTTCTGTAAGAAATGAGATAAGTCATTTATCAACTAAAACAGTAGAATGTATGGTCCTCTCCTCAAATGACCAGCTTGTGACATGACATTTACTTTTTATATTTACAGGTCTGGTGGTTGGCTGATAGGTTTTACTTTGGACTGAAAGTAGCTTGAGCTTAGTTTTGTATAAATAACATGTTCTGAAGAACAGGCTAAAGCATCAGTAGATAGCAGGGACAAACTCTTCTAACAGTGATCTCAATAGTCCATCAGTCCAACAGTGTCCACACTACATCTGGCCACAGCAAGACATGTGGTCAAGTACAAAATCAAGAAATGGAGCATGGACTCCATCTATACCCCTCAGAGGAAGTTAATGAAGAGTCGCCAATAAATACTCTATCTTATCACAAGAGATGAGGCTGTCCCCTTTATAATGGCAGTGGCTGCCATAGTGACTCAGTGCCATAGCAGTGACCAGGTGTTCGGATGCTCTTCCCTATATATACACTTCCTCTGGTGCTGTTTTGGTAACTATATGGACCACTACTGTAAGTCACCAGTGTCCTCCTTCTATCAGAGACAAGGGTATTCAAGCCCTCACCTAGTGTTATTGGCCACTCGACTTCAGAAACGTACCATGAGGGCTTATCCTCTGAACCTGCTTCTGCTATCTATTATGCTGTCAGACACCAAATGCATTGGTACACCTGACATATGTTCACAACAATACTTTATGTAAGTCCAGACTCAATATAAAGATTGCATCCATTCAAGCTAAGAGTCATAATTGATATTAAGACTTATTATTATCCTTTTAATTAGGTAAACTTGTACATGTCTCTGTGTGGGTATATGTGAGTGCTGATTCCAAGGGAACTGTGAAGAAGGTACCAGATTCCCTAAAGCTGGGGTTGTAGGTGGTTGTGAGCTATCTGATGTAGGTGTTGAGACCCAACACTCCTCTGCAATACTCTTAACCAGTGAGCCTTCTCTCAGAATTAATATTTTTAAATACATTTGAGCTTTCTATGAATCCCATAAAAAATGAGTAGAAATATCTGGCAATATTTGCATCTCAGGTCTTTTTTAAATGAATATTGACAATTCCTAAGATTGTAGAGTTTAAAACACAAGACTAATGTTATACAAAGTCTATAGATTTGCTTCTATGTAAAAAGTGTATCCATAAAGAACTACAAAGTGGGATGTAATATCAAAACATAGAAATACTTAAGTAGACAGAAGTATTAATGTTAGTAATAGAATAGAGTCACCTGTCTTCCATAAAGGTCATTAATATACTGTCATTATAAACAAACAAAATCAGAAAAAATAATGCAATTTTGCAAGTGCAACTGCAGATTTAGAAAAGATATTTAGAAACACATTGACATTCTAATCACTCTTTGCTTTGCTTTAGAAAAAAGAGAGCAAAATTTAAGCCTTAAAAAGTCTTTTGAATTGTCAGCCAAATGTTTATTTTATACCATATCTTCTTAGACATAAAGAACTATATAGATGCAAAAATAAGCCTTCTCTCTGGGGTTGTCACATCTAGCAACCATTAATCAAATGTGATTTGCTTCTTAATCAGAGAGAGAGAGAGACAAAGTAAAAGAGACAGCAGAGGTGGTTCCTCATGCAAGTTTGACAGCCACATTTCCATGATGCGGAGACACCTGTATCTCCTCCCACTCTGCCATCTGCTGGTTCTGGCAGCCTGGTTACCTTCAAAGCCAATACTGTGCAGGTGCAAAGAAAAGACATAATGCAATTGCCAGCAAAGTGATAAACTTGGTGTTTGCATCTGGTGCTAAAATTGCTCTCTTTAAGGAAGAGTACCTCAAGGATTTTGGACTGCAATTCAGGTGCCGGCCAAGTGCTGATCAGCGAAGAGACATAAAGCTTCATGCCTTGAGCTATGTCTGGGAGGCTCTGAGTAGAATTTTTGGTCTGACTTTACTTTCACATACACTCATAATCTCTAGACTTCCTGGGGTTCATCCATACTGAAGCATGACGGATGTGAAGGTAATTTGGCAAGAGAGTGGGCATGCAGACCACGGCTGGATGATCACATGTGGTTATTGACACTCCTAATGAGCACCTCCCTGTAAAGGCAAACTGTAAAACTCACACATGAAGAAGGCCTGACATGACAACTACTTGGAGCTGACAAGTATTTTCATTTCTCAACTTGTCTCCATCTTGATCCTGTCTTCGGCAGAATGGTAGGACACAGATTCATCTCCCTTAAGGTGAATCATGTAGTAGCCATGTATTGTGGATGTTTCAGTTCTATGGCCAATAGAAAGAAGGTTGTTGGGAAGAGAACAAGGGAGAGAGAGAGCGACAGAGAGTCAGAAAGACAGATAAAGAGAATCTGAATGTAATCTCTGTCTATGTTTCTCACTGTGGTGCATCTGTCCCCTATATCCCTAGGCCATTCAAAGCCAAGAAGCTTTGGTGAAGAGAGAGGGTACAAACATGTGACACTGAGTCACTTAGTCCTCCTCTGAAATATCCATTATTTTGACTAGGTATGACAGCTTTCCAAGGACACAGATAACCCTCCATAATCTATTTCCAGATTCAGCACCAGGACCCGAGCTTCATCTCTGCTGCAGGCTGCATGATTTCCACACTCCCCTGACTTTGGGATGGAATGAGTGATAGGTGCCAAGGTTAAAAGGAAATTCTGCATCTGGTGGTGCCGAGCTACAACCTGGGAACATGGAATGATGAAGTTCAAGAATAACAAGTTTGAGGAAAATCAGTGCTACCCTACCAAGATCTCAGAGAAACAAACAAACAAAATTTAAAACGAGAAGTAAATTCTGCCTCTAATGTTGGAATCTGAAAAACAAAAACATATTTGTCTGTATTCCTAGATACAGAATTAGAAGAAATAAATACAAAGAGCTCTTCTACTTTGTGTGTTTCCCACCTCTGTTCCCACACGCAGTAAACTCCTGAGTGGTTCATTTCATAGAAGACTGTGAAAACCACAGACATGTGCTAAGCTTTGTCTAGCACAGGTTGCTAATGTGGCTGTCTTTGATACCTTGTGTTGAAAGTTGTGCAGGCAATTAATTCCGCGAGTGTGAACTTGGCACCATCTCCGATTTAGCCTTAGGAGAAAGCTGTCAGGATCTAAATACTGCTATTTAATTTTACATAAAATATTTACTCCTCTGACTTGAAGCAAAAGCATGTTGTTTTAATTCATGAAGCATGGACCAAGTATTCTCTTCTGCTCTTGTTTCCTGTAGACTCCTGAGTATAATGTGTTTCAGAAAGTGAGGAGTCCTGCTTGCTTGTCCTCTGCAAGACTATGTCAGTCAGTTTGCAGTGAAGAATGCTTTAGTAACAAGCAATTCCAAAGTCTGCTGGCCCAAAACAAACAAACAAAAAGACAAGATGTTCAAGGAGGGGAGGGAGGGTGAAGGAGAGAGAGACAGAGAGAGGGAAGGACATTTTTCCTTCACACTATATAGAACAGAAGTTGGCAATAGCCTTGGGTCCTGCATAATGGGTCACTAAGTCGGGCTGATGACACAGCTATGTTTCAAACTTTGTACATTTTGGTGAGAAAAGGCATTTTGAAAGCTATTGATCTTGGAATTAAATAGTTCAGTTCACACTTCATTGGCCACTGCTGGTCCTTAGGCCTCACCACTGCACAGGCAACAGCTGGAAACTGAACATTTATGGTCCCAGAAGAGGATCACTGAGTTTTGGAAGGCAGTCCTAATGTTGGTCACTTTTGAATTCAGCCTCATTTAAATGTTCAGAACATGAGCAGAGCACAGCCAGATTCCTTGACAGCTTGCGACTTGAATGGCCGCTAGCCCAGCTCTCAAAAGAACCCCTTTTTCCTATGAAACCTCATGAGCCTAGACTGTACTGTTTCCAAAAATGTCCTGCTCTTCTGAACTTCCATCACAATAGCCCATCATGCTCTGCTTATGGCATTTGAGAGATTCCCTGGCTATAGCTATAAACCCTTCCCCACTTTCTCTGGGGCTTCAGAACCACAAGATTGGGTTCTCATGGAAACTGGCCCCACTCCTTAGCACCAGTTTTCTACACTGTTGATTCCCCTTGTAGCTGTATCCAAATGCTTGGCCAGAAGCAATGTAATAAAGGAAGGCTTTCGTCTTTTTAGCCTACAAGGAGAGATACTGTCTTTTAGAGGGACACCGTCCTTCTTGATGAGGCGGGTATAGCACAAACCACTCATGTTCATGTTAGATCTGGAAGCTGTAACTAGGATGCCTCACCCCCCCAAACCTCAACATAACAGATGCAGAGACTAGCCCAGAAGTGGAGTCTCCCATCAGTGACTTGCTTCCCTTGGCTAAGCATTGTAAAGGTTTCACAAAATAGCACTACCATATAACCCTGTGGGGAACACTTCCCACTCAAGTCATAACACTCCAACATATAGAGGATTAAAATGATCCTATGTTGGCTAATATCCACTTATCAGAGAGTGCATACCATGTGTGTTCTTTTGTGATTGGGTTACCTCACTCAGGATGATATTCTCCAAATCCATCAATTTCCCTAAGAATTTCATAAATTCGTTGTTTTTAATAGCTGAATAGTACTCCTCTGTGTAGATGTACCATATTTTCTATATCCATTCCTCTGTTGACGGACATCTGGGTTGTTTCCAGTTTCTGGCTATTATAAATAAGGCTGCAATAAACATAGTGGAGCATGTGTCCTTATTACATATTGGAGCATCTTCTGGATATATGTCCAGGAGTGGTATAGCTGGATCTTCTGGTAGTACTATGTCCAATTTCCAGAGGAACCGCCAAACTGATTTCCAGAGGTTGTACCAGCTTGCAGTCCCACCAGCAATGAAGGAGTGTTCCTCTTTCTCCACAACCTCTCCAGCATCTGCTGTCACCTGAGTTTTTTATCCTAGCTATTCTGACTGGTTTGAGGTGGAATCTCAGAGTTGTGAAGGATCTATGCCCCAGTGTAGGGGAATGCCAGGGCCAGGAAGCAGGAGAGGGTGGATTGGTGAGCAGGGAGAGGGAGGAGGAAACAGGGTTTTTGTGGGTTTTTTATATTATTTTTATTTTTATTTTATTTTAATTTTTTCTTTTTTTTTGGAGGGGAACTGGGAAAGGAGATATCATATGACATGTAAATAAAGAAAATATCTAACAATAAATAAATAAATAAAATAATAAAATAAAATAAGGAAAAGAAAAAAAGAAATGTATATTTTCTCAACCATGTACCTGGCATCATTCACGAGTCACCATAGGCTGCAACCCAACACAGCTCAGAAGGTTCATCTTCATGGCTAGTAAAGGGTGCTGGCTTCCAGCTCCTCTCCATCAAATGGCTTTTAATTATTCATGGCCCAGTAGCTGGGGTCAAAGGGGAGAATACCAAAAGCACCAGGCTGAAGCTATAGTCTATTGGGGGATGTAGAAGTCACCTATCATATAATATTGCTTTCATGGTAATCACAGTTCTTCTACTCAGAGAATGTAAGAGGGAGCAGAGATCCCATCTCTCATTTCAAAGAGCTTTTAAAGTGAATGGATGAGAACTATTAACATGTCCATTCATGAAAATGCATTCTGTCCACATTCAAAAGCATCTTTCAGTGGAATATTTGGATTCTTCAATAATTCAAGCACTGGCTACAAGGCCAACTCTTCTAATGAGACATGGTAACTTGCTTGAACTTCTTCCTTCTCTGTCCTCTCACTACTGCCTTGGGCTTCATTTCCAATTGTAAGGAGAATGAAGCTCCTCAATTGACAGATAATTGGAGGTCCAGAATTTGCCTAGTCATGTGTTCTTACTATTGTGCCACCATCCAATATACATTTCCATTTGCCCTAATGTGTGCAAGGCATACATGATAAAGTGTGACATTTGCATACATTCACATATAGTGTGATGATCAAAGTAATTAGCATGTTATCCTATGATGACTCAAGCTGCCACCTTCTCTTTGTGTCAAGAACATTGGACCCCCTTTCTTGTAGCTATGCTGAAGCAGAGTATGCTATACTTAAATATGTTTACCTCATTATGGAACAGAACTAATTTATATTTCCACCCACAGTGTATATCTCAGTCCCCCTTCCTCTTAGCCTACAGTTGCTTTGTTGCTGGTGGCACTAACCACTCTGGTCTTTTTGCCACTCTTTAATAAGAGGTAGGGACTTATATTTCCTATTTTGCCATTTATGACATATTATGTGCAGTGGTTACTGTCATCTTTTATGTTCTCTCTTGTTAGCCTCTGTCACTCCACCCTCAGTCCTGCTGAACCCCATTTCTTTGAAGCAAGTCCCTTTTCATCTGTTTCTGTTTATTTGTTTCATTTTCGATGTGGTTGTTAAACTAGTATTGCTTTCTTGAGTTGGGGTGAAGGTTTGTTCACTAGGATATAAGCAACTTAACAGTAGCTAAGCCACCCTTCTCCTCCAGCAACCATAATCTACAAATAGCTCCTCTGCAATAAGGAAGAACAAAATCTGATGGGTTCCTCTTTCCTCCGTGATGATGTGGATAGGTCCCATCTTGTCCCAATCTTCTCTACAGCATTTGTGAGTTTCTGAGTGCACTGGCCGCACCATGTCCTGCAGACAGTTTCACATCATCCCTCCCTGTCCTTCAGCTCTTATGTTCTGTCCACAACCTCTTCCTGGGGGTGATCCCTGAGCCTTGGAAGGGGCACTATAAGTGTCCTAACTAGAGCCAAGCACTCAATCGTCACTTGTCCCCAGTCCTGTGGCTAGCTGCCCAGTACAAAGAGAAGCTTCTATTACCAAAGCTGAGAGCAACACTAGTCTACAGGTACCAATATTACTATTTAGAAGACATTTTGACACCATGTACATCTTTAAAAATAAACAACAAAATAGGTTCCCCTCTAGAGCCTGTGCCCACTCTAGCCATGACTTTGGACAAAGCTTGCAGTAACAGACATGAATTGCCTTCTGTGGATCAGGTTTCAAATACAACCAGAAAGCTGGGGCAAAAGAATCCCGCGACTGTTGCACCAGTAGGTTATCTTGCCTGGTAGGTTGATAGTTTAGTTCATAGTTGAGTATGGCTATTGATATTGTACTCTCCCACTAGCTTGCACAGTATCTTTCTGGTGCTGAAAGATATCTAACAAGGATAAAGCTTCTGGCTCAGTTGCATTTTGATTTCTCTATATCTTGCAAACAAAGTGTCTTCATCCATGAAGTCTTACTGTCTAACTATGGAGGGATACCATAACAATGTCAGTAACTTGTAGTCTCTCATTGGTCCTTGGGACTTCCATGACCAACAATTCATAGGGAGGCAGCTCAAACCTGGAATTAGTGTGACTCCTTAATAACAGACGGTTCCTGTGAGCAGCATTATCTATCCATTTCATGGTATCTCTCTTCAAATATTCTTTTTAAATTATGCTCTTTAACTAGTTTACAACCTAGTAGGTTTCCATATGACTTTTTAAACGCATAATTTGTTTTGGTTACTCTCCCCTATGCACTCTCTTCTTCTGCACTCCTCCACTCCTCAGTGGACCCTCAGGACTCTGAGAAAGGAAACAGTACTTCACTGGACACTGAGCCTGCCTGGTCTTCAACCTCATAGCCTTTGATAATGTAAGTAAATTTGTATGGATAGTAAGCCACATCATCTATAATATTCTATTACTGTGGCTGGAATGAACTAACACACTCTGTCTTCAGGGGCAGTTAAACTGGTGGACTTTATGATAGTCTCCCTGTGCTGGTTGGACTACCTACCACATTGAGAGTGGGAGATAGGAAGAACACCTGGACAAGCTAGGATGGTCACTCGGAAGTAGAGTGCCTCCCTAGCATGTATGAGCATCTGGATTCATTTCCCAATAATCTTCCCCAAACTGACACAAAAATTATTACCAGACATAGTGCACACCTGTGATCCCATCACTTAAAAGGCAGATTTTAAAAGGATCAAGGGTTTCAAGATAGCAATATTGATGCCAGCCTGGACAACAGGAGACCACACTCAAAGGGAAACAATAAAAACAGACAAATAAAAAGAATAGGCTGGAGAATAGGATCATAGATTCACAGGTCTGAATAAGTTCCATTTTTCTTCTTGAATGACTCCTTCTCAGTGATTGCATTTGACCAAATGCAAGAGTTCTAAAAAGGGTTAACCTTTGTCCACATTTAGAATTATCCTTGGGGAGAAGATTTAAATCATCAGAGTTGGTACCTCCCCTATAGCAACCGATCATAGTGCCCATAAACCTTCAGAGAATCTTACACTCACACATATGTACATTTTGCATGTATACTGTGTGACTGTGTTGATCATCAGTAAAGCATGTACTTAGAGTTTGTTTTCTCTCTTAGTAACTACACAACATGAAGAAACATCCATTCACTTCTTGCAACAATGATGACCCATTGGTTTGCCTGCTGGAGATCTAAGGCAAGAACCACCATGTCACTGGGCATCTGACTTCTCAGTAAGTAAAAATTAAAGGACCCCTTTTGTTGGGGGTGGAAATCTGCCAACTTGGGGAGCCAGTCAGGAGCAAGACTAAGGTTGAGATGTATCTATACCTCAAAAATTTCATCCTGGGACGGGCCAGAGTAGGACTGTCTTCTTTCTTGCTCTGGGTCTGCATATCTTAGCTCATTTTGACTGTATGACCCCCACCTCTGCCACCATTAAAGTAATCATGTAGCCTGGTGGCCAAATTACAGGTTTAACTTCTCTCCCTATAAGGTCTTGTCCAGCCAGCACCTGGAATGCCTCTTCATGCAAATGAAGCATTTCCAACACTTCACCCTCATCCAAGAATGTACACTCACCACCACCCCCAAACCCATACCCTCTCCCCAAGGTGAATATAGCCCTTATTACCCCAAGAAAGGAAAGCTGTTTCACTGAGGACCCAGAGAAGGCTATTTTTCCCTGGAATTCACTGTGGACCAATATTCTGTGGAACCCATCCACCTGGATAGCAGAACCTTCCCTTACCCTTCCTCCTACGTTATATTTAATATCATTCTCTAACCACCTAGACTAAAGAATGCACCTGCTCATGCTCACATGAGTTTAAGGGTTTCAAGGTTTACCACTGAAAATTGAGTGACCCTCTTCAACCACCTCCAGGGTATGTTGAAGTATATAGTTAGTTACCTGTTTTTAATTGTGTGTGGGTATGTATGTATGAGGATTGTATTTCCACATGTTTATGTGTGTGCACATGGGGACAGTGATACGTGTGCAAGTGTGTAACATGCAAGTGGACACCGAAGGTCAGTTCCAGGTGTTTTGCTCTATCCCTGCTCACTCTCAGTTTTCAAACTTTGTCTCTCTTTCTGAAGCAGAAGCTTCTCTTCCTGGCAAGACCAGCTTACCAGGAAACTCCAGTGGAGCTTCCACCTCTCCTCCCCAGGTCTAAGATTACAGAGGCACACAGCCATACTCAGCTTTTTACTCAGCTACCAGGGACTAAAACTCCATTTTGCCTTATATGTAATTGGTACTTTATGGACTCAACCATCTCCCCGTCCCTTGAGAAATATTTCTCCTTTAAAACTTGTCACAAGCTCGTACTGAAAGAACGCTGAGAAAGTGTCACCAAAATACGGGTAAAGGATTATTTAGATATAAAACACTCAAATCTTTCTCTTGTATTCTCTAAGCTGATCTGATTAGTTCTCGAGAATAACTGCAAAGCCATGCCAGAACAGAACAGGTTTCTACTTAGGTCTAGTTGGAAAGAGAAAGAAAACTACATACAGCTGTTCTGGGCCTGGGAAATGCTGTGCGGACCTGACAGCAGCTGCCTGCATGCCAAATACTTCCAGCAACTTCTAATTAAATCCAGCTCAAGAGAAACTGTATGATCTATATCATGTGACTTCTGTCTGTGTACGGGATGCTTGTTTCCCCCTTTGAAAGTTTCTCCAGAAAAAAAAAGATATCAATCTAAAAGAGCTGAGTTATCCGGACCCAAACCTGTGCTTTGAAACGAGGTAAGAATCCCCATAGGAGCTGGAAAGTGTCAAGGAGGGCACTCCCCAGTGTGGGAGTACAGAGTGAGAACTTTCCTGTTCCTACAGCTTTGCTACACTGTCTCCATCTCAAGAAATTAAACATGTGCACATTTGTGCTTTTTTTCAAATTTATTTCACGACACTTCACTAAATGATCCTAAATTAGCCATAATAACACACTGGCATAACACATCATCAGCATGTTCAGGCATGTTTTCTATTTATGATTCAACACAGCCATATGAAGGAAGAAAGCAGAAATTCTTATCCCCACCTCACGTATGAGGGCCCGCAACACCTAATTCCTGAAGTGTGCTTAGCCACACATCTATCAGCTTTTAGGTAAAACTTGGCACCAGACTTGACAGCCTGAAGACCAATGCTGCTTCCACTCAGGCCACTCCCTCGTGCCACTAGTGAGATGCACAAACCAGTCTCTTCCTTTGTCCACATGGGCCACTTTATCCAAGAGCAGGTATTTACTCTGCAGGAAACCTACTCATATATGTAAGTATCTTTGCGTAACTCAAATTCTTTTCACCCTACGAAAATATTGGTAAATGGAGTAGTTCGAGGTGAGACTAGCTCATTGTACTCAAGACAAAGCTCTTTGTACATTGTTAACAAATGTTGGGGAGCTGTAAAATTTCACTATTCTTGCCTAAATTGTGCAAGATGCTCATCTCTCTGGTACTAGTATGCAGGTGCCAGGAATCAATCCACAGTGTACATTTGCAAAATCCTTCAGGCCAAATCCCAAAAATAGGAAGAAAAAAATCTGGCTGTGAGTAAGATTTTCATTAAGGTAAACAGAGTGGCAATCCACCCTCACTGGCACAGTTGTTCTGAGGCCTAATACTCATTTCCATATGATACCACATTCCCAGACTATTGGTAAGTGTGCAAGGGGCTGTAAACACTTGTGTTCCATTATGAACGAAATCAACAAACACGAAAATTATTTAACAGGACCAAACTCTATGGAAGCACTTGACTGCCAGTTTATTTTATTGTTTGGGGAATTTAGTATTCCAGATAATTAATTCTGGCTTTGCAACAGATAAACACATGAATCAGTGACAAAGGAAAGTGAGGGAATTGGAAAATTTGTGATGTACATTCCAGGGACCTGAACTACTCCTGTTAGAGATCTTTTACTGCTAAGCTGTGAAATGGCACATATCACTTACGTTCATGTGACCTCAGGCAATTTCAGAGTCCCAAACACACGAATGATCAGGAAATGTAGATCTTTCAGTATTTCCATGAAAAAGATATGAGAGTGGGGAAGAAACTTGGACTGTTCTGAGCAAGTTTTCCCTCCAAACAGGTCATTTCAGAAGCACCAAACACTGCTCAACAGAAATAGCAATGTAAAGAAAGGAACTTTATAACCCTGTTAGCAGGGAGGTTTACTAAACTCAAACAGCTTCCTCTCTTGAAGAGTCTTGAGGATCTGAGGCCTCTGCTCATAAAGATTAAGACAGGAGATACCAGCGGGAGAGGTTGTTAGACCAAATGGCTGGAGACAGAGAAGCTGTCCTCTGCAGACTTATAGTGTCAATATCACAGCTCAATACATGTTTTTTTCTTCCAATATCCTTAAATATATGTGTATAATATTCCTGAAGGACCTGATGCACTCAGATTTCAAGAGTGGATCACATAAAATGAAACAAATTCTTCAAGGGTGGAATAAATAAAATGAAACAAGTTTTTAAAGCTGGTCATGGTTGGTGTGTGCATCTCTGATGAGCTGAGCACACCTTGGAATCATGATTATATAGGAAACTCTGGTTTCCTGCACTGACCTGTTCAATAGTGTCCAAAGAATAAGCTCTTTCCCTTCTAGTGTTATCCACTCGGTCTCTCTCTCTCTCTTCTCCCTCACGCCCCCTCCTCTCTGTGTGTATATGTGTAAAACAAGAAGAGTGGGTTCACTCATAGTTTTTCCTATGCAGTTATTTTTCTTTAACAGCTCATCTCAGAGCCATCACACACATAAAACTAGACTACAACATGATGCAGCTTGCTTTTTCTTAACCCGTGGTCCATTTCTTAGGATTATTTTGTGTGTACAGGTATGTGTACATACAAGTGAAATGTGGAGGCTAGAAGTTGTCTGGTGACCTCTTTATCTCCACAATAGATTTTGAGACATGGTCTTTCACCAAATGTGAGTGTACTGGCTAGTTTTGTGTGTCAACTTGACATAAGCTGGAGTTATCACAGAGAATCCCTTGAGGAAATGCCTCCATGAGATCCAGCTGTAAGACATTTTCTCAGTTAGTGATCAATGGTGGGAAGGCCCATTGTGGGTGGTACCATCCCTGGGCTGGTAATCTTGGGTTCTATAACAAAGCAAGTTGAGCAAACCAGGGGAAGCAAGCCAGTAAGCAGTACTCCTCCATGGCCTCTGCATCAGCTCCTGTCTTGAGGTTCCTTCCCTGTGTGAGTTCCTGTCCTGACTTCCTTTGGTGATGAACAGCAATGTGGAAGTGTAAGCTGAATAAACCTTTTCCTTCCCAACTTGCTACTTGGTTAAGATGTATTGTGCAGGAATACAAACCCTGACTAAGACTGTGGGGCTCTCAGATTTGGCTAGATTGGATGGCTAACAAGCTCCAGAATCCATCTCTCTCTATTTTCCTTACATTGTGATTAAAGTGGCTACAATTTCTTTAATTTGATTTTTTTTCCTTTTATGTATGGGTTAGAGTTAGAGAGTTGTGAGCTACCATGTAGGTGCTGGGACTCAAACCCTGGTCCTTTGGAAGAACACCAAATGCTCTTAATCACTGAGCTATCTCACCATCCCTGAAACATGGCTCTTTACCTGGATTCTGGTGATCCAACTCAAGTCCTCCATTGTACAGGAAAGAACTTTATGGACTAAGCCATCTCTGCAACTAAACATGGTTCATTTCTGTTGTGTCTCTTTAGAGTTTGTATATTAAATACTCCATAGACATTAAAAGCATGGCTTTAGAAAATTCAGGTTTTTTTCAAAGTTCAAATAAATCAAAAATTCCCTCATCATTTTCAGAATGTAAGAAACCAACATATTTTATTTTATTTTTGTTTTATATTTTGCTTGCAGAAGGCATGAATAGCCTTAGATATCTATGTCCAGCCCTATGTTATTCCCACTTCTATAATGAGAAACTGAACCCCAAAGTAATTCTACAAAGTTGAGAACACATCTAAAGTGACTTATAGTGCTGGAAAGATAGATCAGCAGTTAAGAGAATTGGTTGCTTTTCTAGAGAACCCAGGTTCAATTCCTAAAACCCACAGATCACAACCAACTGCAACTCCAGTTCTAGGGTATTAGAAGCCCTCTTCTGGCCTCTGCAGGAACTGCATGCCTGTAGTACACAGACATACATTTAGGCAAAACACATACACAGAATAGAATAGAAAGAATAGAATAGAATAGAATAGAATAGAATAGAATAGAATAGAATAGAATAGAATAGATTTTAAAGCAATTTAAAATCTAAATTTAATGCTTATTTCCTAGTCATGTATATTAGTCTGTTTGTGGTTTAACTGCTCAACTTTTACATTTTGAGAACATATTATTACTCTTAAGGCACAGAGTATACCTGCCAGTACTCAATGGATTTGTTCATGTGTTTTCTATACATATTTCACTTCTCTGTGGGAAAACATTGTATGTGAAGCCAATAGAAAGAGAAACTTGAGGCTCTTATTTTGTTGTTGTTCTTTACTCTGTATCATATTGGCACAGGGAGTATCCAGTTTAGGAATATCATAAATGTTTCATATTCTGTGGTCTATATAAGCCTGTTAAGAGACAACTTTCTGCCAATACTTGAGGTCTGTACTTTTCATTAAAAGCAAAGCCTGTTCTGTATAAAGACAAAGCAGCATGTCATTAGGAACTTTTAATTTGGCACAGACAGCATGGAAATGGCCAATAAAGGAGTAGTTGTATTTATTCCATCACTTTCCAAAGTGCACAATGTCTGTTTTGGCTCACAAAATTAAACATTGGAAGAATCCTGTTAGGTCATTCAACTAACCCTCATGTGTCTCACATACTTTAAAGATGATTGCATATTTTAGAGAAACAGACCTAAGGCTTTCATTCATCAGAAAGGTAGTGACATCTACATTTCTTATTATATTTCTGTTTTTATAATTGTTCAATCTGATGTACAATATATGAAGAGTTATCACCAGTGCAGGGAAGCATTTTCTAAGACTTTTGTATAGAACACTTAATACCACCAGAAAGAGATCCCATGATCAAAATATAGGGAGTGCTCAAACAACTAAATTGAACACATTTCTTTTATTGGTGGATTTCTCACAAAGCCCTTAATAAACTCTCTTTGTTAAGGCAGTCCCAGATGCATGACCTAAAATGCTGTATTTCCTCAACTTACTTGATTATTCGAACTTCTTGGCAGACTTACTTAACATCTTGAGTCATATTGGTGTTCTATAGAACAATGTCTAAGAAAATTGTAGAAAAGATTTAAGCTCCCTCATGTAGTCCCTGGAAAATACAACTTTTCTGTATGCGCACAGGTAAATGAATTTAGCAGCCAAGTGGAAAACCAACAGACCCAATTATTTGCAAGTAGAGAAACTTGTGGAGAATAACTGAAATGATTAATTGCCAAGATCCTCAGTGCTATGTATTAAAGTGTTTAGTAGGGGCTTGAAGAAATGGCTCAGAGTTACAAATACTTAATACTCTGGCAGAAGACCCAAGTTCAGTTCCCAGACCCACACATGGCTCTTAAATGTCTGTATCTCCAGTTCTAATGTTTCTGAAACCCTCTTCTGGCCTCTACCAACACACATGCCCAAACGTCACTTACATATATTTGCACAAAACAAACACATAAAACAAAAAGTAAACAAATAAAATTTAATAAAAGTACCTAATAAAATCTAAATGAGATGTAACCCAAAGTTTCAAAAAAAGTAAGAGAATATTTCTATGCATCACAAAGGACAAACTGGGCCTTTGGAGGCTTCTGGGGCAACCATCCATGTGTTCTTTGTATCTTTGTTTCTAACAATGCATATAAATTATCCCAGCAAAAGAGACGGAACTATAATTACCTACAAAGACAAAAATCTGCTAAAACTGAATGTTTCTTACTAAAGATTTACACATAGAGTTCAGTATACAGAGGATTAAGTGTTTCCTTCCGAAATCTTTTTAAATACACACATGGTACTCACTAAGTCATGGGCTGCAGTTGAAGCCAAAAATGACATTCTTTATCTCAAGTTTCTGTGAAGTTTACAAAACAACTTTTTGCAGGTTTGCTCCAGACACAGTCTATCCAAGAAGTCATGAAGCTATTTTGTTTAGGAAATGCCACAATATTCCTGCCACACCATGAAGGAACTGCCTTACTATGCTATCTCCAGGCAGAGTCATACGTTCTCCAAACAAAACATGAGCTAATCTAAGAATGCTTCTTTCAATATGTAAACTTTCCATTATTTCTATACTTTCCAGGTCAGACACTGGGCCAAAGAGATTACAACATGGAGGAAATAAAACTCCATTTTATAACATAGAAGACCAGCATCCTTTTCATCAGAAAAGGATGAAAAAGTGAAGCAAGAAGAAGTTGGATTAGATTCTCTCTCTCTCTTTTTTTTTTCATGAGAATTCAAACAAGTTCCATTTGTTGGGACTCCCCTTGAGGATTTGGACCAAGGAAACAGGGAGGAAGCAAAGAAAACTGGTGATAGTTGAGGAAAACACTACATGTGTTTGGAAAGAACAGGGTATAAGCATTTTAAAGAGTATCCAGACGTGCAAGTGTCTGACCAAGAAGGAAACTAACGGACTAATGGAAACACCCTATATTGTCTGAACGATATCCTGCCCTCTTCTTTCTGTTGTGTTCACATAGAGCAATGAATAAGACAGACAGATTACCATCTTATGTTTTTTAATTATTTTTATTGTGTGCATGTGTGGGTATGTGGAGGCATATTTAAATACTAAGGCACACCTGTGGAGGTAAGAGGACAACCTGAGAAAGGTTGTTCTCTCCTTCCACCATGTGGGCCCCAGGGATAAAACTCAAGCCACCAGTTTTAGTAATAGAAGTCTTTACAGTCCAAGCCATCTTGCTAGTCCATCCTCTATTGATCTTTAATAGGTCTCCCTGTGAATTTGCCTTCCTGATTCATTGAGTGAGGAGGCTTTCTGGGCCAACCTGCTGCGGTATCTGCTACCACTTCACGCATGATATTTACCAACTCCACAACTACAGTCTCTCTCTCTCTCTCTCTCTCTCTCTTTTTTCATCACAGTGATTGAAATTGGTAGTCCATAGACCAAGTCTGGCACACAGATGGGTTTTTGCTGAGTTTGGCTTATGCTTTCCCCGTGTGAACCAAAATAAAAATCAGGATGCCTCCCATAAAATCCAAGCTTCTGGCTTCTTTTGAAGAGTTGAAACATCTCACCACCCTGTCCTCAATATTCAATATGGTCCAACCAGCTGAGTTTGAGGAGACTGAGCATTTCAATTCTGGATAAGTTCCATTAGTTCCATAAGAACTGCAGATGTACTAGAGGCAGACCAGCTTTATCGATGGCAACCACTTGCCTCACTTTATGTAGGCAGGAACCACCCATGTGAGGGTACATTGAGACTGCATGTAGAGATGGCCTGTGGCGAAGCCCTCATCCCAGCAGACTTATACACTCTTCTAAATGTGCTCAGCTGCAGATGCTCTGGCAGTCATCTCCCTGATGTTCTCCTAGACCTCAGTCCAGCAAGTGTATCATCTTTCCTGTTTCCCCAGCATTTGTTTCTTGCTTGAGTCTCTGCTCTCCACAAGGAAAACAATTTTTCCCATCTTAAAAAGGAAAACGGAGCACTGGCACTGTGTTCCTTTTCTCTCTACAAACATTTCTTGATGAATAATTGCACACTGCTCTCCCCAACTCACTAGCAAGCCACATTTCAAACCGCTGTAATCTGGGCCCAGCAACCCTTGGAAACTACGTCCACTAAAGTCACCGATGGACTCTCATTTTCCCGACACACAGCAGTTTTTATTCCTATGTTAAACCAGCTGCATCATCTGGCATGGATGATGGCTGTCTTCTATTTTGAAATTCTTTCCTATATTCTAAGGCAGGACTATGTTTATTCACATCTTGCAACTCTCATTTCCAATACCATTGAAACTTAAAAACATTTTCTAAATAACAATATACCAAATGATTTCTAGATGTAAACTCTGTTTCTCTGATTCCTTCAATATTGTGGTATAATCACCCTGTTTTAATATAATGCAGTATCTCCATTGACCCATTTGCAATGATAAAGTGAGATATTTGAAGCTCTATACTTGAGAAAGATTTATTTAGCTCATGAGTCTATTACTATTGACAGGGTGTCTAAGCACATGACACTAGGCACTTGGCTAAGATGCACCCTGATGGAGAAGTGGAAAGATAATCCAGCTTCATAGGTGTCCAACATATTGCTTTGTCTCAGCTCATAGCAAACTGATCTCAAGAAAAGTCACTGGTTCCTTCTGATACCTCGATTTCACTCTTTTCTCATTGATCCTTCATCTTTCCATAGCTTCACTCACCACACCATACGGAGAGCCATGCCTCTGCCACATGCGTCTTTAGAGAATAGGGCACATCCAAAGCATAGCACTGTCCTTGAGGTAGCTGAGTACATTACAGCAGGCCACTCACAGGTTAGAGACTTGTCATCTGTAAATCCTAGCCATCTGTAAAGCATGACCCCTGGCATTAAGTACTGCCCTATCTCAACTTCCCTATCTCAAGAATGTTGATGATTCCTGGATATAATTTGGTGCATTCTAATTTTCCCTGTGAAATCTTAACAAGAAGCATGAGCTCACCAATCACATTAATGGTAATGTAAATCAAACTAGTTATATTCCAGGGCTTTCCTTTCAATAGCCAAATTCACATATTAATCTTTATGCTCTGTATTCACCTTTATTTTGACTTGTTAAAGTTTCATTCAGTATACATAAGTATAAAATTATTTTTGCGGGTCAATAAATCCATTGGAATAACTCTTAGGTTTGTATATTCTCATTCCAGTGACTGGACCATCAGTGTTTAATGACTGGTGAGAAATTACCTGAATAAGAATACATCCAGTGCCTCTGTGAACATCTCAACATAGATCATACACCATCCTTCTCTCTTGTCTATTATCGAAAGCTCACTTACTGTCAAGCTTCTCTCTTGCTCATTTATCCCATTCTGCCTATATCCTAAATTCTCTATCTTAGAAAATAGTAATATCACCCAGTGAATCATTTCAAGCTGATAAATTAAGTATCAATTGCTTCCCGCTCTCTTTCCCCATCTAATTGATCAGTCTCTAGCCCATCACACTCCTCAGATAATCATGCTATCATCTCCCACACCAGATAGCCATAGAGTCAGCCTTCACCATTCCATGTTTAGCCAGTTTCTAGTTCACTAGCTGCATGTGTCTTCCAGTCCATTTCTCACAATACTATTGAATATACACTTTTTTAAATCATTTATTTTTGAGATTATACTTACCTATTGCCCTCTTCCCTTCCCTCCTACCACATCCTCTCATATACCTTTCCTTGCTCTCTTTTAAATTCATGGTCTCTTTTTTTCATGAATTGCTGTTACATATATATATATATATATATATATATATATATATGTTATAAATATATTTATGTGTGTGTACATATATGCACATACACACAAACACACAAATAAAACATGGTCAGTCTGTATAATGTTACTTTTAAGTATGATTTCATGGCTAACTAGAAAAGATTACCAATCAGTGTGCTCATTCCTGGGGAGACTATTTCTCCAGCTTTCAGCATTCCGTCATTGCTAACAATTCTTTATGTGGGGTTGAGTGTCATGGAATTTCCCCTGTCTAATTGAGCATGTCTATTGCTGTGTCCTTGTTTATGCAGCCATGCTGGTAAGACTTTAAGAGGATATCTTCTGGCACTATCAAGAGACACAGTCTCATAGCTAACTCCTTGATCTCCTGGCTCTAATGCCCCCTCTGTCCTCTCTTTCACAATGATTCCTGAGCTTTAGGTCCAGGACAAGAGGACATTCATCCTTGGTATTGGAAACTTAGATACCTTCTAAGTGCTAGTGTAATTATGGATATTGGAATATCTACAACTATCAATTTATTAAGCAAGCATAAGCCTTAACTATATTCTTTTTTTTTTAGCTATAGAAGACCATTACAAAACCTACAA
>NW_022196914.1:22671002-22688880 GCF_008632895.1 Mastomys coucha
AAAGAAAAGAAAAATTGTATAGCCCAGTCCCAAAGTATCAGAACATGCACTCTTATCTTTCTTTTTTCCCCTTGCTTAGTTTTCAAGGTTTATTTATGATATGCAGTAAAATGAATCTCCTTGACCATGCGTACAAACCTCTTGGTAGCTGGGTCTTTCTTTCTTTACATAGCTTTCTTTCTATCCATAACACCTCCCCTAATGGATTTCATTTTATAGTCCCAAAATGATAGTAGTTCTTGGCTCCTCTTCTTCATGAATTCTCTTCTTTACCTTCTTATCCTAGAACATCTTAAGTGTCCTTAATACTTACATCTTCCATACTCGGATCACCTTATCTCTTTCTATCTTTCCTAAATAGATTTAGTTGGCCTTTGTAGAAACTGGTTCATCATTTCCAGTTTAGAATGAGCATAATATAGTTATTTACTTGCATATATTAATTTCCATAAATATAGGAAAATTTATGGTTTACTTCATTCCATGATACTTTCTTATGACACATGTGAACATAGCTAATGAACTTCTCCACAATGAATTGACAGATGATAAAGTTAATGATATTAATAAAGAAAAACACAAGAGTACAGGCCTTATGAGCTCTGACCTGAAATTATTTTCATTATCTAATAACATATTTGAAGTTTGTGGTAGGCAAGCTAGTAGGATACATTAGTCAGCAAGTATTTAGAGCCAATTGCACAAATGAGAATACATAAGACAATAAATCAAAGTTAGTAGATGATTCATATAACCACTATCTATGGAAAGGGAAACATTTTGAATAATCTCAGTTGATAGACAGCATCCGTTCCATTCCACTGCATGTATAAAATAAAGATGCTTACAAACAAAAGAAAAGTATACAATAACACACTGGAATCTTTTAAAAATCCACCAACACGTTATGACCAAATACAATAACCCTGTTGAAGAAGGAGATAAAGCAATGATGGCAGGTTATTAGTTACTTCTTGGTTGCTCCTTTAAAACACTGATCAAGCTTCTGATTTCCATCTGCATCCAGAGTTGACCCTGTGCCACAGCTCTCCAAACCTAAATCCTACTGGGACAGAGCTGGTCTCCCAGGAGTTCTGACACACCTAAGAGCACAGGTAAGACCACAACTTCTGCTCAAGTACCTGAGTCCAAGAGGGACCTGCCTTGAGCCATCAGGACACAAGAACTAAGGAACAGCCAGGGACAAAATACTTTTGGTTTCTGTCTGTGCCCTAGAGATGACCCTGTGCCACAGATCTCCATACCCAAATTGCTCCAGGAGAGAACTGGTCTCCCAGGAATGTTGACATACAGACTACAGGAAGGACAAGCCACATTCAGAGACAATCAGACCAGCTAACATCAGAGATAACCAGATGGCTATAGGCAAGAGCAAGAACATAAGCAACAGAAACCAAAGCTACTTGGCATCATCAGAACCCAGTTCTCGCACCACAGCAAGTCCTGGATACCCCAACACACCTGAAAAGCAAGACTCTAATTTAAAATCACACCTCCTGATGATGATATTGAACTTTGATAAGGACATAAATAACTACCTTAAAGAAATACAGAACACAGGTAAACAGGTAGAAGCCCTTAAAGAGGAAACACAAAAATCCCTTATAGAATTACAGGAAAATACCACCAAACATATGAAGGAACTGGGCAAAATCATCCAGGGTCTGAAAATGGAAATAGAAACAATAAAAGAAATCACAAAGAGAGACAACCCTGAAGATAGAAAACCTGGGAAAGAAATCAGGAGTCATAGATGCAAGCATCATCAACAAAATACAAGAGACAGAAGAGAGAATCTCAGGTGCAAAAGATACCATAGAAAACATTGGCACAATAGTCAAAGAAAATGCAAAAAGCTCCTAATTCAAAACATCCAGGAAATCCAGGACACAATGAAAAAAACAAACCTATGGATGATATGTGTAGAAAAGAGTGAAGCTTCCCAAGTTAAAGGATCAGTAAGCATCTTCAATAAAATTATAGAAGAAAACTTCCCTAAAGAAAGAGATGCTCATAAACATATAAGAAGCCTACAGAACTCCAAATAGATTAGGCCAGAAAAGAAATACCTCCTGTCACATAATAGTCAAAACACAAAATGCACAAAAGAAAATAAGAATATTAAAAGCAGTAAGGGGAAAAGGTCAAGTAACATATATAGGCAGACCTATCAGAATTACACTAGACTTCTCAACAGAGACTATGAAAGCTAGAAGATCCTGGACAGAAGTCATGCAGACCCTAAAACAACACAAATGCCAGCCCAGGCTACTATACCCAGCAAAACCATAGATGAAGAAACCAAGATATTCCATGACAAAAACAAATTTACACAATGTTGTTCCACAAATCCAGCCCTACAAAGGATAATAGAGGAAAAATTCCAACACAAGGAGAGAAACTACACCCTAGAAAAAGCAAGAAAGTAATCTTTCAAGAAAACACAAAGAAGATAGCCATACAAGCATAATTCTATGTCTAACAACAAGAATAACAGGAAGCAACAATCTATTCCTTAAATGGTCAAGAAGTGCCTAAAGAAATGTTCAACATCCTTAGTCATCAAGGAAATGCAAATCAAAACACCAGTCAGAATGGCTAAGATAAAATACTCAGATGAGAACAGATGCTGGTGAGGATGTGGAGAAAGAGGAACAATCCATTGCTGGTGGGATTGCAAGCTAGTACAACCACTCTGGAAATCAGCCTGGTAGTGCCTCAGAAAATTGGACATAGTACTACCTGAGGACTCAGTTATACCACTCCTGGGCATATAGCCAGAAGATGCTCCAACATGCAATAAAGACACATGCTCCATTGTATTCATAGTAGCCATATTTATAATATCCAGAAGCTAGAAAGAACCCAAATGTCCCTCAACAGAGGAATGGATACAGAAATTGTGGTACATTTACACAATAGAATATTATTCAGCTATTAAAAACAATGACTTCATGAAATTCACAAGCAAATGAATGGATCTAGAAAATATCATCCTGAGTGAGGACACTCAGTCACAAAAGAACACACATGGTATGTACTCACTGATAAGTGAATATTAAGCAGAGTGTGGAATACTCATGATACAACTCATAGACCACATGAAACTCAAGAGGAAGGAGGACCAAAGAGTGGATGCTTCAGTCATACTTGGAAAGGGGAACAAAATAATCATGGGAAATAGAGGGTGGGAAGGACTTGGGAAGAAGAGAAGAGGAGGAAGGGAATGGGAAGAATCAGGTATTGGGAGAAGATGGGAAGATGTACAGAGGGTCAGAAAATTGAACAGAGGTGTATAGCAATGTGGGATGGGGAACTAGGGGTAGCAACCAGAACGTCCCAGATGCCAGGAAAGCAAGAGCTTCTCAGGACCCCACAGGGATGACATTAGCTGAAATACCTCTCAAAGGGGAGGGAGAATCTGTCAAGACCATATCCAGAGGTTAGGCATAGCCCCTGGTTGAAGGATGGGGCTACACACCCACCTCCAAATTTTTAACCCAGAATTGCTCCTGTCTAAAGGAAATACTGGGACAAAGAGTGGAGTAGAGACTAAAGGAAAGGTCATACAGAGACTGCCTTACCTGGGGATCCATCCCATATACAGACACTAAACCCAGACACTACTGTAGATGCCAAGAAGTGCTTGCAGACAGGAGCCTGATACAGCTGTCTCCTGAGAGGCTTTGCCAGATCCTGATCAATACAGGTGTGGAGGCTTGCAGCCAACCATCTGACTGAGCACAGGGTCCCCAATGGAGGAGTTAGGGGAAGGACTGAAGGAACTGAAGGGGAGTTATCTGGCATCAATGGGAGGGGAGGCCCTAGGTCCTCTGAAGTTCTGATGCTCCAGTGTAGAGGAATGCTAGGGCAGTGAGGCAAGAGTGGGTGAGTACATTGGGGAACACCCTCATAGAAGCAGGATAAGGGGGAATGGAATAGGAGGTTTGAGGAGAGGAAACTGGAAAAGGGGATAACATTTGAAATGTAAGTAAATAAAATATCCAATTAAAAAAGAATACTTTCCACCAATCCAAGCTGGCACAATGGAGATTCCCAGGTTTGTCCCATGGCTTCTGCACCAAGGATTCTGCTTAGACCTATGGAACAATTAGGAGGTATAGTGAGGGTTTTGTTGTTGTTTGATACAGAGTCCAAATATATGTATCCCTGGCTAGTCTGAATGTAAAACTAGCCTTGAATTCACAAAGATCCACTTAGTTGTATCTCCTGAGTGCTGGGATTAAAGGTGTGAACCACCAAAAAGAAAAAGGAAAACAAACAAACAAACAAACACTGATCAAAAGATACTTAGGGGATGACAGAATCCACTTCATCTTGTACTTCCAAATCACAGTCCATTGTTGAAGGATGTCAAGGCAGGAGTCTGATGCAAAGACCTGAAGTCAGGACTGCTTGCCACCCTACCCAGCACAACCTCTGTCCAACAAATGTATTGACAACCAAAAGGTCTAGCAGAAACTATGGGCAATGAGGTTACTCACAATAGGCTCCAACTCCCCACATCAATTAATAAAGACAAACTCCCATGGATAATTCCTCAGTCAAGGCCTTCCTCTCAGATGACAATAGGCAGTGGTTCTCAACCTGTGGGTTGCAGCCCCGTTGGCAAACCTCTATCTCCAAAACTATTTACATTACAATTCATAACAGTAGCAAAGTTACAGTTATGAAGTAGCAACAAAAATAATTTTATGGTTAGGGGGGGTCACCATAACACATGCAGCTTACTAAAGAGCCACAGCATTAGGAAGGTTGAGAACCACTGCTCTAGGCTATACTAAGTTGAAGACTAAATCTAATTAATACAGTGAGCAAAGAAAAAGGCAGTGGTGGTACATGCCTTTAATCCCAGGACTTGGGAGGCAGAGGCAGGCAGATTTCTGAGTTCAAGGCCAGCCTGGTCTACAGAGTGAGTTCCAGGACAGGCAGGATTACACAGAGAAAAACCCTATCTCGAAAAACCAAAAAAAAAAAAAAAAAAAAAAAAAAAAAAAAAAAAAAAAAAAAAAAAAAAGAAAGAAAAAAAAGAAAAATCAACCAACCCTGATGAGGTCCAAACTCTATTTCCAGGTAATATTTGATGTTAGGACATTAAGATAAAGCAAAAATAGAGACACAATGTTTAAGAGGGAATTGGCTAGTTTTAAACCCTTTGAAAGATCTTGTATTACGTAAAAAGAGAAAAGCCAACTTTTAAAGAAAATAGTAACCTTTAGAGAGGGTTAAATCAGTTGTTTATGTTAGTAACTTAAGAAAATGCACTAAAAATAGAAACTCAATATATGACTTTTAGAAAAATAAAATTAAATTAAAATCAATCACATGAAGAAAAACAGAAAAAAAAGGAATAATCTGTGTCATGAACGAGAGTACATTGAGACAGACATGTTAGTATCAAGACACTGAGGAAAACCAACAGGGAAAACCAGTGTAAGGACAATCACCATGACTACATTTGTAACAGACAAAGTAGGACTTGTGCCATGAAGCATTATTCAAGATTAAGATTTGCAGCTGAGGACAGATCTGCAGTAGGGTACTTGCCTAGCATTCATAACCATGAGTCTGGTTTGCAGCATCACCAAAAGAGAGACTTATCAGTAGCTGTATATACATATGTTTATGTTGTCACTTGCATATAAGATTTGGGCCATGGAGATGGTTTAGCAGGAAAAGTTGCCTAATGCGAAACTTGAGAGTTTATGTTTGATCTTAGAAACACACAAGGTGGAAAGCATAAAATGATACCTACAAGTTGTCCTCTGTCTGCCTTAGAGGGTTCAGGGTGAGGGGCTCCCAGCCTGGAGTGGGTTGAAACAAGACACAGAGTTGGACTCAAGTGTAGTTTTAAAGACTGATGGTCTCTGGACGTTCTAGTTGTCTAACTTTATATTGAATGCATGTTGAAAAATTCTAAAAAGTCCTAAAAGCTTTCTTACTCATTTGAAGGTTAAAAGCTGCTGTCTGAGGCAATAACACCTGTAGCCTAAAGGTGGGGAATTGAGTATTGTAGCCTTTGTTCTATCTCAGCAGGAACTGAACTGTGACTCTAATTCACAGCCTACTAGTTGATGTCACAGGAAGAAAAAAGGACACATTGAAAGGTGATTTTAGCCTTTGATTTCTAAGGTCTAAAAAGTTTCCTATGAAAGTTCTTGAAAAAATAGGGCAAGAGCCCCTAAGAAAAGGAGAATAAGGATTCTCTCATCTCTTGCCCTCACCACTTACACACCCTTCAGAATATATGATCACAGGGTAAAAGATTCATCACAAGTTTACACATAAATTTAAATCATAAATCAAATAAGAAGTTCACAACAGAAAATATTTACATGCATATTCATTAGGAGCAATTATCTGGCTAAACATTAATCATCTAGCCTCTACAGGTTCATGGAGAGTTAAAAACCATAATTTTGTGACTAAGTTTTTAGTGAAGTTATACATATATTAACCCTGTCAATATTTTATCTTCTATCCTTGCACCTATACTAAATCATTAGTTCCCTTTTATAACCTTTGGTTAGTGGTTTTACAACCTCTTAGAATGTACTCTAAGTTGTAGGTGCCTGCTTGCTATCTCAGAAGCAATTAACTCATGATACTTGAAGACTTTCAGAGTTCTCATTAAAGTTTTGATATGAGAAAGGATTTAATAGTAGTCATATTATTAAAAAGCTTAGTAATTACTAATATAAGTTTGGAATTTTTATAGGATCATTATTAAGAATTAAGAAATAATCTATTTGTCTATATAGCATCATTACAAGACAGTACATCTTTGTTGTTCTGCAGAAATCTGCTCAAAAGGGTGGGCTAATACCTAGTGATTGTTATACATGTATTATATTATATATTATATATATCATATATATAATATATCATATATATATATATCAGGAAAGGCATATAAATAGCAGGAATCTTTCCTAAGGTAAAATCTCCTTGGCCTTGCTTACAGAAGCAAATCTGTCATTAACTGTACAGTCTATGGTAGAACCATCTCAAGAAGATCATCTACTGGTTTTGAGCTTCTCCTTGATGGCTCCTGGCATCTGACACACACACACACACACACACACACACACACACACACACACACGAACACATGTGCCCATACACACATGCACATAAAATAAATTCAAATCCATAAAGAAAATATAAGAATACTTTATAGGAAAATTTAGCATACCTCCTAGGAAGTAATTGATAACACATACAAAATCAAATCAGCTACAGAAGAAAGGAAAACTAATACAGAGGCACAGATTGAGCTGAAGAGTAATGCATGCACATGCTCGCCACATCCATATGGATTCCTTTGTGAAGTCTAACCACATATTCAGCTGTAAGTTCTGCTATAATAAAGTTCAGTTTGACTTTGTTAATGGTCACCACATTCTTAGACACTGATGATATTGAATCACAAATTCACAATAAACATGGAGCTAATTGAACTCTAACTTACAAATCTGAAAAATCTAAAGCACATTTTAAGTAACTCACGACTCAAAAAATAACATAAATGCTAAAATATTTCACACTCTCATAACAACTCTACAAAGCTTGGGAGATCAGGCTAAGCCACTGAGTGAAACACATATCTCTATATTGTGACATCATATAAGAAAAACACAGCAAAATGTTAAACATACGTAAGTTAGAGATACCAGATAATTGAATGAAATTAGTGAACTTCCAAGGAATATCCCCACAAAAAAAAGATGAGAGAGAGCTTTGCAGTAGTGACTATAAGTTTTACAGAGATAAACAGGAAAGCCAGGAATAAGAAGATTCACAATGAAAATGTATGCTATAAGAGACAACGCATAAGAGACAAGTCCATGTCAAAGCACAGGAGAGTACACAGTAAGAGAACCATGCAAAGGACAGCCACCACAGCTGCAGTAGAAGCACACGAAGCAGGGCCTATGCCTGAGACCCCTGGGGTATGTTTCCATGTTATGATATATGTATATATGAGATGCCTGGTGAAGTGAAATGGCAATAATTCACAGAGAGAGAGAGAGGGAGGGAGAGAGAGAGTCAAATAAAAACTTTCAAATACAAAGTGGAAAAAATTGATTACATATGGGCATTAATGACTTCTTAAAATATACAAATTCTTGAGAAAATATAGTATATTGAAATGGAATCAACTAAGGACATGATCAAGTAGCTTTATAACCTCTAAATAATTTGAACCCAATAGCTAGAAATACCACCATCAAATAATGCAAGACCATAAGCAAGCAAGTTCTATCAAATCTTCTAAATGAGGTAACTTCAAGTCCACAAAAACTCTCCCATAAGTATAAGTAGTATGAAAATTCTCAAGTAGTCACACACACACACCCACATGCACACGTACACACACACACATACACACACACTAAAAAAATGTCTTCCATGGAACAAAAAATTGAAGAATATTCCTTGGACTATTTAACAAGATCCTAAAACAAGATAAGCATAGACTGGTTATCCTAGTTTGGTTTCTGTTGCTGTGATAAAAACACTAACAAAAAACAACTTGGGGAGGAAATGGCTATTTCTGCTTAAGATTTACAGTATATCACCCATCAAAATCAAGTAAGGCATCAAGATAGGAACCTCGAGGCAGGAACTGAGTCAGAGATCATGGAGAAACAATATTCATGAACTTGCTCCCCATAGCATGCTCAGTTTGCTTTCTTTCGCAACCCAAGACCATCTACCCAGGGATGTCACCATACACAGTAAGCTATGCCTTCTCCGAGGAAGCCAGATTTCATTTTCCTTACATGATCCTGTCTTAGTAAAGATTAAATGACCAATTGTCTAGAAGAACAAGTCTCATATTTGTGTGACTTTCTGATTGCTGCAATTCCAGTTGTCACATAATGACCTTGAACACATGGCAAGGACGAAATGACTGAGATCAATGGCTGGCTCTAAAAGATGCTCCATCTGGGCCACACATACCATTGACTAAACCAGCTTAGCCTTGAATCTTTAATACAATCAGTTAACTATTGTTTCTAGTTGCCTACATTTTGTTTCACTCTATTTCAAAAATCTAAAACACTGTTCACTTAATAGATAATTATCAATTCCCTACATTGTGCCATTAATTCTTTTTAGGCATATGAACACTAAAAAACAAAAATGAATGAATGAGTAAAACATATTTCCTTCAGAACATATACATAGCAGGTGGAAACAGAAACTAAGATGAGGAATAAATTAAGTCAGGAATAGTAGCATACAAGTGTGATCCCAGCACCCGGAAATCTGAGGCAGGAGGGTTCTTTTATGTTTAAGGCTGACCTGGTCCAGAAGAAAAGTAAACTATTTCTTTAAATAAAAAGGGGGAAAAAAGCAAATTCTATATCTTTATCAGAAGAAAGTAATTGCTATTAAGAAAACCAAGCAGAATATTTGCATAAGAAAATTTGAATAGTGTATGCCAGTTTGAACAGTGTTGGGAAGATGACGTTTCAACACAGAAGTTGTGGGGATACAGATCCAGGCATATGAGTAGCTCATAGGAGTTAATGCTAAGATGGTAAGGGCTTGCTTGCTACAGTCAAAGACAACAAGGCCACAAGTATTTTGAGGCCAGATAGGTGTTATTGAGAATACATGGGACATAGACATAGAGTTATTGGAGTAGTGGGGACAGATGTCATCTTGAGTCCTGAAACAACTGAACATCTTCGACTTTGAGTTGGAGTGTGGCTTATTCTTTAGCAGCTTTTCCTATGCCACATGTGATTTCAAACTGCCTTGTTCCTTTTTCATTTGGAGAAAAGTGTTCTCATATACTCCCTTGTAGTACCTGCTCTGGTTCCATTAGTTCAGTTCCCTGATTTAATAAACACAATTATTGTTGACATTAGCCTATATCTCTCCAGCTAGCCATCAGATTTCTATGATAACCTTTCTTTTCACAGCTTCTGGCTAGAGGTCATGATTTTGCTTAAAGCTATAAAGAGTAATGTTGATGTTCCCCACCCTGCATGGGTGCCATTTTCATAAATACTTAACCATAAGTAGACATCCTTCCTGTTTTAAAGCCTGATAATAAAGTTTTGGCTGCTTTTGGGTTGATCTTTAATTTTTTGTTTGAAAACCAATATTAGAAACATCTTTGAGACCCTGAATTATTCTGTCACCTTTACTTGGCTATTTCTCAATTACTTGTTACTTAAATATTTATCACACAGGATACAGTGCTTCCTAGGAGCTTGTGCTCATGGATAATGATGTAATGAGAAAGTAGCTTCACATTTACTTTCATTATTGGCATAAAAGGATCTGAATGAAAAAGGATATGGAATCACTCTCAAATGCATGCATTTATAACCTGAACCACTTCTGGGGATCAAAGCTATAGCATGAGAACTCTGGATCCTAAAAGCTTGGATCTGAGGCCCCCTTTACATTTGAAAGTCCATGCCTGGTAGTATAAACCTCACGGAAAAACCCACCCTAGGGTTGTATATACATAAAGCCTCATGTCATGTACCTTAAACACACACTTTTTCAATTACACATCAACAAAGCTCTTACAAAGCAAAAGAATAGTGTTCTTATACAATTCCATTTTCTCCCTTTAAGAAGGATTTGCTGTGCTCAGGGAAATGGTTATGGATCTTCTAGACATCTATAATATATGAAAGGGTTGAGTTATTGTTTGGCAATGGGCTTCTCCTTCTGTTCCCCAGTTACAGTGCTTCAACATCCAACAGACATTTGTCATGACACTAAACATCCTCTCATGGGTAATATTACAACAGATACTGCCTATCTATCTCTGCTAGCCTATGACCTATAAGGCCATGGTCTGGTGCCTCAATCTGCTCAACTCTTGAAATGTTTCTTGTTAGCAGTTTATGAGAAGAGACAAAGGAAGTGGAAGTGTGACTAGACTTCACTAGGGAAAAAGAAGTGTTTATTGAATTCAACTGACTGGATAATTTTTCTCAGGAACACTCTACAACACAGGGATTTTCCCTGGGGCCTCGGAATGCATCACCATGTGTCAGGACCTCCTGGTTGATCAGTACTCTCTGTGGTCTGATCTTGAGTTCACCCACCCTAAATATGAACCAATTTTTTAGTGACATGGTGAACATCTATTTAGTATTCTTGGCATTCTCTCTGAGATAAGAATTGAAAATGGTGTATTTTCTAACAGGATGTAACCATGAGACAACTACCTCTCCAGGCTCAGTATCATCTCAGGTCATGAACCAAGAGAGAGACAATTCTTCTGCAGCACCTTTTACATGGGGCTCCATGGAGATCAGATGTACAGATCACGTGGGCTTCCAGAAATCTAGATGTTGTGGTTCAAGGTGGGAGGATTTACTCCTCTGGTAAGCGGTAGAAAGACCCTGTGTGGATTAAGACCTTTAGTTTCTCTTAAAGGATGAATGGATCTTATAAGCCCCAAGGATTCAATAAAAATTTTATAGCTTTAGTAAGGCAGAGCGTCCATCAGCCAACTCTGTGATTTTACTGTGTTTGTCTTTTGCAGAAATCCATGTGAAACCTCAAATGTCCCTTTTACGAGGTCTTTTGTTACACACACATGTTTTTGGTTAAATTAGTGGTGGTTCAATCTGGAAAAGATATGTGTAATTAGAGACTGATTTTTGAAGTTTTTTTTTTTTTAAAGAGAGGGAGGTTAGCACATTTTCTAACAACCTTTCCACACAAACAACTTACTCTACCTTCAAGGACTGTAACCCAGCACAGCAGCTTCTATGATCCCCAAGAAGGATGGTGTTGCTTATTGCTACATTGCCAGATAAATAAAAGCCTTGTTTCTCTCTTCAAACTTGAGTGCATCTTCATGAAGCAAGACTTCATATCATTTTATAGTGGGTTAACTCTCAAAAGCTAAATGCATAATTAAATCTGATTCTCCCACCAGTAGCCTCACCCATGTAGAACAGGTTTATCATTCCACCATTATCTTCTTTATCTCCAACACTACCACCACCATCACCACCATCATCGCCATCATCACTACCACCATTATTACCACCAATGAAGAAAGAAGATTTTTAAAAGTGTGTTGGCTGTTTATTGAGTGAAAACAGATCAAATGAAAGCTTAACCTCTAGTCCCTCCCTAGTCCTGCATTGTAGCAATATCCAAAGACACAGTAGCATAGTCTCTCAGTGAGTATGTGCCAGATATGCCATAGCTAAATCATACCACACTACATAGACTGAGGGTCCAAGGAGAAGATCAAGCTTCCTTACAGGCTGTTCCACAGCATCCACAAATGAAAAGGAAGATGAGCGACAAGGAGCAGGACACAAGGACAGGTTCCCTTCCTTGTTTGAAAGAGTTTCTGTATACTTTTTCTCTGTTTCCTACTCTAAACACTTTCTTCCTAATACCATATAGTTCTCTGAAGATTGATAAAGGAGGTAAATTGATATCTTGGGTCTTAAACAAGAATAAAGAATATTTCTCCTGCACATTTATCCTTAGCATACCCTTTACATTTAATTTGTTTAACTACAAAACTTAATAAAAAACTAAACATATGCATGTGAACATTTTAGTCTGTGATTATATTTATAAGAATTAAAATGCTGGCTAAGGAAAACCTTGAGACAATTTTTTTTAATGCACCAATAGTTGATATCTGTTTGCCATTTGTATGAAATATTAAATCCAATTTTTAAAGGAAGTGAGGTATTCATCTATTTAACTTACATTGTAAGTTGAGATGAGCTATGAGGTTAATAAAATTCACACTGATAAAATAAAGTTCTAGAAAAATTCTCTGAGCAACTTTTGATCTCTGGAATTCCCTTAAGATAACAATTACTGAAAAGCTAGCCCCAGCTGTGTGATATTTAGTTGGTGTTTCTGGTTATTATTAGTAGAATAAGGTGGAAGCGGCCCAGACAAGAGTTTCTCATGGATAATCTTTTGAGCTAAAATGGGGTTTCTACTGATATTGATATTCAGATCAGAAGATTAGAAGATTCTTTGTAGCAAGGAGTGTGCTGTATGTGTCCAATGCTCAGTGGCCTCCATGGCTTCTACCCACTAAATGCTATTGCACACATACATTTGTGACAAGAAAACTAGTAGATATTACTAAATGTTTCCTTGATGACAAAACCCCCTCTGGTTGAGGAAAATTGGCTTAAACTTCATAAAATGACAACAACTCTAATATTTATCCTATTTTAAAATGTAGATTTTCATATCCAGTTCACCATTCAGAAACTGAGACTCTGACAGATCCAATAAACCAAACAGGCTGCCACAATGAGTATTTTTTTAATGACACTATTCCTGGGAAGACATGAACAAACTGCTACTACCAAAGGATACCACCAAAGTCTAGCTTAGTAAAACACTGTGTCTTATCGGGGTGACTCACAGGAACAGAGTGACTCAAGGACAGCTCCATCACCAAGGCATACCCCATCATGGATGACAAAACCTGAAACATATTGAACAACTTTCAAGAGTACCTTTGCTAAGTAGTTCAGTTGGTTGGAACCCCTTTGTGCAACTTAGTTAATACAGGGTATCTCTCAACAGTCCTTATTGCTTACATAAGCTAAGGGGAGGAGGGAACTAGTAATTTTGGTCAATTTTAGGGACTTCCTGAACCCATTATATTGTTCCCTTCCTGAGTGGAATGTTTTGGGGTTGTTGTTGTTGTTACTATTATTATTAATTATTATTATTATTATTATTATTATTATTATTATTATTATTGTTTTAACTTATTTACTTTATATCCCAGTTACTATCCCTCCTCCTGGACACCTCCACCCTAGCACATCAAATCAGAATAGAATGTTTTATCTCATAAAAAAAATTGTTGCACCATAGCATAAAATATTTGAATTATAAAATCAGTGTCAACAGAAGTAAAATATTACAAATGATATATAAGCATTTTTCTGCCAACTCTAGGACATTAAATAGCTGTTCGTGCCAAGAAATAAGACAGCCCACTTACAAAATGCTTGAAAAGCATTAAAAAACAAGTAGTACTACCTTCTTTCTTATCAGTGCCATGACATCAAAATACCCCCTCAAAAAAAAATCCCACAATTTCTTCTTGTGATTGGCTATTGAGAACAAACTGAAGTTTAAAGATTTATTTTTATTTTCAGTTATGTCTACGTGTGTGAGGTTTTTGACACCCAGAAGATGTCCTTAGAGCTGAAGTTACAAGTAGTCAAGAACTTCAGTGTAGGAATTGATTCCAGTGTAGGAATTGATAGTGATCTAAGATTCTCTGCAAAAGCAGTTCTTGCTTTAACTCTAAAACCAACTCTCCAGGCCCCACACTGAAGTTTAATACTGGATAAAGACTTGGAGAAATCAAGAGACTCTGGTTAATGGAACACTTGGGAAATAGTGGTCAGTGTTCAGTCTGATATATGGCCTGAGGGTGTAGCAAATAGCAGAAGAGCCATGGAGAGAGTGGGCAGAGAGGCAGATAAGGGAGAAAGGGATCTGACACTAGCTGGCACTTGAAAAGAGCTGCCTATTTCTCAACAAAGCAGTATGGTGCTGAGAGAGGCACACTCAGCTTTAGGAAACACAAGCCTCTACCTTTAACCTTTACCTGGACCTCATGAAAAATGCCACTACAGCTTCTCCCCACCAAAGTGTACCTCATATCCCAGTGTAGCCGCAGAATACCACTATAGTGAGCATATTGAAAACTGCCTGCAGGAAATTCAAGCTGGATTCATAGGATGGACTTCTCTTTCCCTTTAAGACTGATGACTCTAGCAGTGAGCTAAAGAAGATTGGAGGACTGAGCAGTCGCTTGTGGTTGCAAGAAGCAGGCCTTGGAAAAACATAGATATGAACAATGGAAGGAGGGACCCCTTCCATTGAGTATGATCTGTTGCCCACCTCTCAGTCCTGAGAATGCCCAGCTATGTGAAGAAAACTCAAGCATAAGAAATTATGGAATGAAGATGTGTTAGCTTTGTTGTGGTGGTGATAAAATACTCCACAAAAGCAAATTAGAGGAGAGAGAATTAATTTCAGCTCACATTCTAGATTACAGTCCATTATGACAAGGGAGTCACAGTGACAGGGTATTGATAGAACTGGCTACACTCCATTCTTAGTCCAGGGCAAAGAGATCAAAGAGCAATAAATAAGCATACTCATGCCAGTACTCACCTTATACTATCTTTTTCATTCAGTCTGGAGCCCAACACATGAACTGGTATTGTTGACATTCAGGGTAGGTTTTCCCACTGCAATATACCTGTTTAAGAAAATCCTCTCTCACAAGTCACAGGACAACAAGGACAGGATCCTCTCAACCTCCGTCTACACCTAGGAGTGTAGGCAGTGGATCTGCAACCCTCTCTGCCTGTCCCTGCAAGCAGAGAGCCTGCCTTCAGGGAGTGTTTTAACCCAGGGACTCTGGTGAGCTCTGCCATTTTATCTCTGGTGACTTTCTAAGGTGGGACCAGCCTGGAGGCACAGGCCTCAAAAGTGGCACAGCAGCCTGGTCAGGATCATTTCTACCTCAGACCACACCTAGGAGGGACAACAAATCCACAGACCTCTCTGCACCTTTCCCACAGTGGAGATCCTCTCTCCAGGGTGTGCTCTGACCCCAGGACTCAGGATGGACACCTAATCCAGAGCCATCTGTGCCCAGATTTACCAGAGGAGAGCTGATCTCCCAGAGGTGCTGACACCAGCTACAGACACACAGGAGGAACAAGCTCTAGTCAGAGACAGCAAGAACATCTAACACTAGAGATAAACAGATGATGAAAGGCAAATCCAAGAATCCTACCAACAGAAAGCAAGACTACTTGGCTTCATCAGAAACTAGTACTCCCACCACAGCAAGTCCTGGTTATCCCAAAACACCAGAAAAGCAAGATTTGGACCTAAAATCATATCTCACGATGATGCTAGAGGAATTTAAGGACATGAATAACTCCCTTAAAGAAATACAGGAGAATACAGGTAAAGAGGTCCAAGCCCTTAAAGGGGAAACAAAAAAAATCCTATAAAGAATTTCAGGAGATCATGAGTAAACAAGTAGAAGCCCTTAAATAGGAAACACAAAAATCCCTTAAGGAATTACAGGGAAACACAAACAAACAGGTGAAGGAATTGAGGAAAAACATCCAGGACCTAAAAATAGAAGTAGAAACAATTAAGAAATCACAAGAGAGACAACTCTGGAGTTAGAAACCTTAGGAAAGAAGTCAGGAAACATAGATGCAAGCATCACAAACAGAATACAAGAGATAAAAGAGAGAATCTCAGGGGCAGAAGACACCATAGAAAACACTGACACAACAGTCGAAGAAAAGGCAAAATGCAAAAAGATCCTAACCCAAATCATCCAGGAAATCCAGGACACAATGAGAATACCAAACCTAAGGATAATAGGTATAGAAGAGAGTGAAGACCTTCAACTTAAAGGGCCAGTAAATATCATCAACAAAATTATAGAAGAAAAATTCCCTAACCTAAAGAAAGGGATGCCCGTGAAAATACAAGAAGCCTATAGAACTCCAAATAGACTGGACCAGAAAAGAAATTCCTCCCGCCACATAATAGTCAAAACACCAAATGCAAAAAACAAAGAAAGAATACTAAAAGCAATAAGGGAAAAATGTCAAGTAACATATAAAGGCAGGAATATCAGAATTACACCAGACTTCTCACCAGAGACTATGAAAGCTAGAAGATCCTGGACAGATGTCATAGAGACCCTAAGAGAACACAAATGCCAGCCCAGGCTACTATACCCAGCAAAACTCTCAATCACCATAGATGGAGAAACCAAAGTATTCCATGACAAAACCAAATTTACACAATATATTTCCACAAATTCAGACCTTCAAAGGGTAATAAATGGAAAACTCCAACACAAGAAAGGGAACTACGACCCTGAAAAATCAAAAATGTAATCTTCCAACAAAACTAAAAGAAGATAGCCACATGAACAGAATTCCAGTTCTAACAAGAAAAATAACAGGAAGCAACAATTACTTTTTCTTAGTAACTATTAATACCAATGGACTCAACTCGCCAATAAAAAGACATAGACTATCAGATTGGGTACATAAACAGGACCCAACATTTTGTTGCATACAGGAAACCCTCCTCAGTGACAAAGACAGACACTACCTCAGAATAAAAGGGTAGAAAACAATTCTCCAAGCCAATAGTCCCAAGAAAAAAGCTGGAGTAGCCATTCTAATATTGATTAAATCAACTTCACCCTAAAGTGATCAAAAAAGATAAGGAGGGACAATTCATATTCATCAAAGGTATGATCTACCAAGATGAATTCTCAATTCTTAACCTCTATGCTCCAAATGAAAGGAAATCTACATTCATAAAAGAAACTTTACTAAAGCTCAAAGCACACATTACACCTCACACAATAGTAGTGGGAGATTTCAACACCTCACTCTCTGCAATAGACTGATCATGGAAACAGAAACTAAACCAGGATACAGTGAGACTAACAGAAGTTATAAAGCAGATGGATTTAATAGACATCTATAGAACTTTTATCCTCAAACAAAAGGATATACCTTCTTCTCAGTATCTCATGGTATCTCCACCAAAATTGACCATATAATTGGTCACAAATCAGGCCTCAACAGACACAAGAAGATTGAAATAATTCCTTGTATCATATCTGATCATCATGGACTAAGGCTGCTCCTCAATAATGACATAAACAATAGAATTCCCACAAACACATGGAAGCTTAAAAAGTCTATTCAATAATAACTTGGTCAAGGAAGAAATAAAGAAAGAAATTAAAGACTTTCTAGAGTTTAATGAAAAT